>NC_060908.1:9022500-9337500 GCF_014805685.1 Silurus meridionalis | reverse complement strand
CGGTCTGTAGTTGTTGATGTCTGATGGATCCAGAGCAGATTTCTTTAAGATAGGAATGATCCTTGCTTGCTTGAGGGTAGTTGGCACATAGCCAGATGTTAAGGACCCATTGATTGTGGAGATGAAGGGCAGGAGATCTTGTGAGATGATCTGAAGCGTAGTTGAACCCTTCTTTCCCCAAAGATGAAATCCACTAACAGTGTAACCACATCATGCATTTACCTTCTTACCCATACACACTGACCTTCTTAGCCAGACAGTGTACATAATCACTAAATCATATTTAAAGATCACTGAACTGTGAGATTTCCTGTTGTAAGGATGATTTGAACTGTTTGGATGTGTTTACCAGCTGCTATCGGACAAAAAGAGGAGATGGCAGCAGGAGCGGGAACGCTTTCTATTGGAGCAGGAGGAACAGCGCAGCAGCAGTGAACAGGAACAGCAGCAGCTGCTTGACCAGCTCAGGAAAGCCAGAAGCATTGCTGGAACCTACAGCGGACCACAGGTGGGGGTGTGTGTGTGTGTGTATACCACATGCAATAGGTCTTTTTACTAAGTACAAACCCACAAACGAATCTTATCAGGTTTAACACGTAATATATTTGTAACATACAGTACGTTCTTACATATGTTCCTGTTTATGTACATACCGATATAAAATTAACAGAAAATCTATATTATCTAATCTGCCGGTGACCGTTGCATTCAAACATTGCACCGTTTGCCTCCATATTTGGAGCAGATCTCCAAATACTCTAAAACCTGGAAATTTCCTGACCAAGAATACCACACCACACTACTGGCATGTCTAACCCATTGTGGCATTAATACTTTTATATTTCTTAGGTCCAGCCCAGGATATCATTACGCAGTCATTTCAGCTATAATCAATTATACTGTCAATACCAGAGGAGTTGAATACAGCAGCCAGTGTAATTAAATTGCAGTGTTAACATGTACCAATCACATGTTTCATATACGGTTTATATATTATTTACACTGTTTCTGTTTAGGTTGAGCTGGAGTGGAAGGAAAGGTGTGATGCAGCACTGAAGGAGCAGAAATTAAAACTTGAAGTGATTACTCAACTACAAATAAAGGTACCATGTTAGAAGGCAGTGGTGGACCGTGCATCACCTTCAGTGGTGTCCTACTTGAATCAATCCACCTCTTAATCATGATGACACCAAGGCAATAGAAACCATCAATATAATACAGAATCGCAGCATAACCCACTAATACTGCTGTATCAGTGACTGGTGTCTCATGTAGCAAGAATGAATGGCATTATTAAAACAAGAAACCCATGAACACAATTCAACACAATTTAGTTTCCCAGCAGATGCGGTTTGTGACGTCTGACCATCAGATCAATGGACACAGATGGCCAATTATGGCAGCATTTTATCACTTTGTAGTGGTCACATCACATTCTAATTCAAGCTACAGCCTTCAAGCAACATAGTTTATGATTAAAAAAACAAGCTGCAGGTGCTGATCTTGCAGGCCTTACGTCAGATAACTTCGATCCTGGCAACATCTGATGTGACGGCTGAAATTTGTTTGGATGGAAACAGACACTTGGTGATGCTCCTTGCAGCACCGCACCTGAGAGACACTATGAAATTAATAGACTATTGGTGGTAATTTAATACATATTTATGGACAGAAATATATTTGATTCTGAGAGTTTGGTCAGCAGAGAAAGCCTTGCTGGCCCTGTTTGCCTGCCACTTTTTGAACGTCATGGCCAGATGTGTGTTTACCAATCAATATTCTTCCTTATGCTTTGTAGAATTCAAAATTACAGAAGGAACTGGCAAGAGAAAAACAGCAAATGAATGCTCAGCTGGCTGGACAGGTGGGACATGATCATTGTTGGTCTGTACATCACATCCTATAATCATCACTAGCTGTATGACTAAGTGTGAGGCAGTAAGGTGTAACTAGACAAACAAAGCACCGCATTATGGCATTCACAAGACTATGCAAAGCTTCTGAGGCATACTGATTTTATGAAACTTGATTGTCTTTCTATAATGTGTGCAACTTCAATTCAAACATGTGCATGTGTTTTACAGGTGAAACTGGTAATGAATGGGCTGTTCCGCTCTCTGAGGGCAGAGTTTAATCTGCAGGAGACGTATCCTGGTGAATCTGTTCTAACAATTGTCCTCAATACCATAAAGGTAGCCTTTGACTGACATTAGATTTGATTCTTTCTCACTTTTAAACCAGTTTATATAAAATGTTTGCCAAGTGAATAAGTGTAATGTCAGTGCATTGTAAGATTTTACATCCCTCATCTCCTTGTCAGAACTTTAGATGTGTGCATTGCGCCATTAGATTAAGCCTGGCATCCCATCCAGGGTATTTCTCACTTTGTGCCTATTTAGCCCATTGAGTCTACAGTCACTTCCCAGGAAAAAAAAGCAGTTTTTAAAAAAGATGAAATTAATAATTATGAATGTTATATTGTCAGACATTGAATGATCTTTTTATTTTGCAGCAGGTGACTCTGCAATTCCTCAAGGAGCTCAAGTCTGAGGAAGATAAGTACATCACTGCAGAGGAGAAAACAAGAGGAAGAATTGAAGAACATGGAATAAAAAGTGAGAAAATGGAAAGACCCCAGAGCCTGGACCACACCTACATGACAGCATATGAAACCAATAGTCTAGAAGCTTCTGAAGTGAGCAGTGATTCTTTCAGAGAAGCAACTGGTGAATTGAAAGTGAAGGGTTTGAAAGAGTTTCACTCTACAGACTGATTAAAGATTGGATTAACTCATTAATTGGAAGTATGTTGGCAGGAAACTCGCCAAATGTTTGTGCAGTGCTACTGTATGGAGCAACACCAAGAAACTTACATTTAATACTTTTTTTTTTTTTAATAATTAAACTGTAATTAAATGTTATGATATCAACAGAATGTTTATTTTATATTGCTCTATTTCCATTTCTTTGACCTGATACAATGTGAGACGATGGCTATGAGAAGACTAGGCAAGAAGGTCCTCTGTAATTTACAGTTGTATTCAGTTACAATGTTAAATAAAATATTTAAGAACATTTCAGATAGAAATCGACACTGAATAGATGCACTGTAAGCAAAGTTTATTTTGTATATTCATTATGTACTGACTTGCTAATGCATCATTCAAACTCACATCAATAACAATAATCAAACTCATGTTTATATAAATAAATCTGTTGAGTGATGTTTCAATATGACATTTCACATTTAAGGTATAAACATGCACAGTATGTCCTACAGAAATTACACAGCTTTTGGGTTATGCAAGAGTGCCAGTGTTTTCACAATTGATACTAATATACCTAAGTTTTAGTTACAGGGTATACTATAAGTTGATTTTGCTACATGAGTCTCTACAAAAGTCTGTTTAGCAGAAAGTGTTTGGAATATGCAAAATAAGGGTTAAAACCACATACAGGGATATATATGTAACAGCAACAGTGAGTAGTGAATAAGTAGAAACGAGGGCTTTGGGAGCAGATTCTTATGATTAAACCATGCTTATGTAATACTGTGCAAAACCTCTGCCCTCCACTGAGATAACATGCTTTATCAAGCCCCCACCATGTATAACTACAGCAGATGGATATTAACAATACATTAATTACTGCAAAAGAAATAATGTATTTGGAAAATCTGGTAGAATGGTGTGTTTGTAAAGTCTATAACTGCCGTTGCCCCCTATCACTGTCTTGCACTCGTTTTGGGGTTATTTAATTCTACACATGACTAGCCCACTGTCACTCACCCTCATGTTTGTAGTGATTGGAAGGATTGTGCATTAGATGCTTTTCTAAAGCTGCAAGGATATGAATTGTTCATTTTGCCCCTTTGTGCCCCCAGCACACACACACCCCAAGATTTATTCTATTCTTTTACACACTCCACCTATTTAAATTTCCTTAAATAAAAATATTGCAGAACCTAGACTGTTGCACAGTAATCACAGCAGAGTAAGCCTATCCTATTGTACATTTTATTTTGTTTACATTCTATCACATGAGACAGACCTTTTTAAACATGCTTGCTTATAAGAGCACTTCAGTGAATATGAGGATAAAGATTATCTATGAATAAATTAACCACTCAATCAACAGCAATAAGAAGACCGGGGCAAGAATATATAGTGTTTTCCAAAGACTTTGGCAAACACCACCAACACAGAATAGTGATCATTTAACAGTTTCATACAGAAATACAAATCACAGCAGGTAAAAACACCCTGCAGGTGCCAACTAAAGCATGACCTAAAGACTGCTGTTAGTCAAAACATGCCACAAGTAAGACATTAACACTGCAAAATTTTTATATTGTTATTGAATGTAAATAGACATTTTTAGCTATTTCACCTTTCAGTTCAAGCTAATGGAAGCTAAAGGGATGGAATCTTCCGAAACTTGGGAGGGAAATCCCTTTGGTCTTAAAGCCCCTACTTTGAATGTTAAAAAGCTTTTATTCAATAAACATTTCTGAAAGTAAAATCAAGAAATATTCTTTAACCAGACACTTCAAGAAACAGCTGTAGCCCTGGATTGAGCTGACAGGAAGTCTTAAGTAACTCAAATAACCACTTTTTACATTTCCATTTGCAATTTTAAGAGATTCTATTGTACAAACACAAAACACAATTTCTGAAATTGTAATCACACACATTATATATATATATATATAATGACCCCATGTAAAGACTGAGCATTAGATTAAAACACTGCTTGCCTGACTATTATGTAGCTCCTGAGTATCTCCGATTGTAATGAAGCCACTCTAATTCTCATTCCGTTGACAATTTAAAAAAAAGTACAGATAGATATTCTCACCATTAACACACAAAATCTCATTGTTGCCTCACAATTTTGCTCAGGCACAAAGAGGCAATCAAACGGGAAATAAGTCACTTTTAAATCTGTGTTTGGCCTAATAGTGGAGCTGGAGTAAGCAGGCGGCTAATTATGATTAGTATGTCAGTGAACCTGACATCTTGACCAAATACAATCCCAACTTAAACTGTCCCACTGTAAATTGCATGAAAGAAAATTGGGGTAATGGAAAAAAAAAAAAAGTCGTAACTAAAATAAATAGACAGAGGCTTTAAGACATAAGTCACGAGCCTTCATTTATCTTGTTATAACAGTCAGGATTTTGGGATAAGCACACAGCAGACTAAAAAAGGCACAAGTATTAAAATAGTGCAGATTTATAACATGAGGACCAAAGCTATTGATTATCTACAGAAGTTTCATAAACAAAAATCTTTGAATCTTTGTTTCTCACAATGTTTCTCACAATGCATACAGTTAAATGACTTGCCTCCTTTTCAACTGGAAATACTCTTGTTTTTTTGGTTTATTGTTGGGAATCTCACCCTAGAACTTCATGCATTATGAAAAAAAGCATGAGTGGCAGGAATATTCTAAACATGTGAAAGTGCATGAGTGGTCAGACCAGGTCCTGGACGGTATTAGCCATGGTAAAGGCGGATCCGCTGAGAGATGCAACTGCGGCACAGTGGGCATGACTGCAGAGCATCACTGCAGACCTGGCAGCAGCATATATGACCACATGGCAAGAAGACCACCAGGGACTAAGCAAAGACACAAGTACATTGTACACAGGTGAGACAAGACAATTAGTTCATATTATTAGGGCTGCAACAACTAATCGATAATGAAATTTTTTATCAACGAATGCCGTTATCGATTAGTTGGGCTGCTCAAGTTACAGGTTAGCGTGACGATAAGATAATTTTATCTAGTATTTGTTGCAGTCCTAATGTAAAACATGCAAATGGTAAAAAACGAAAAACTTTTATGCAGTTCCCCCAACGTATGTACTAAAACAACAAATAGGGTCCTTACCCTATCCTCCATACACACCACACACTCGTTTGTGCCTGGTGTGTCCATAGGGCTTGGGGCTGTAGGGGTAATCGGGGTGCTGGGGGTCAGAGGTGGGGTCAGCTGCTGTTGCGGCGGTGTGAGGGGAATGGATGGACCAGGTTCTTGTTCCTCTTGGAACGTAGGGGAACTCTTAGGAGAACCTGTGTTAGGAGACATTTGAATTATAGAGTCAGTTCCACCATAAATAACTGTTACTTAAATATTGACATGTTTAAGAAGATGAAATGTAAAGTGTCTGCTTACATGGTTGTTCTCTGGCCCAGTTTAGGAGAGCTTTCTGTATTCCTACTTCACTGATCCCCAACTGAAATAGCAAGAAGCAAAAAATCTTAAGTTGTCTTTCAAGCTGGAGTTGTGTCACTGTAACCCAAAATGTATAATTATTTACAGCTGGTAGGTAAAGGCTATTGTGAAACAGGATGCTACTGTGTTTTTGTAGCTGCTAAGCAACCATGTAGATAAAAAAACATTGAATGGAAGTATCGTGAAAAGCCACTAAGGCATAATTCTAATTTGAAAAGTTAGTGAAAAGCAAATCTGATATTTGTACAAGTAAATAACATGTTTATTGTGAGTATAAATGTATTTTTTGAAGCCTACTGTTAATAAAACCTTCAATTACAGACCTTGCTGAGGTCTTTGGTGGTCATGTAACACAGAGCCTCTGCTGTGATTCGATGATGAGCTATGACTGGCAGGTAATGCTGAGCCGAAAGCTTACACAGCAACTTCACCAGCTCCTTATCTACACCAGCTTCCTGTAAAAAAAAAAAAAAAAAAAGTGCAAATTAACCATACTATAACACAACTACATTCTAACATCGTAATGTGATTGGTCCATTTGAGTTACGATTTTACATTAAACTGACCTGCATGCGCAGAGACAGTGGCTTGGCATCCAGCAGTCTTTGATATTGGATCATCCAGTAGTTTTGCTGTGTGGAATCACTCTTCAACTCCAATTCCATCTAAACACAATTTTACCAACAATGAATTCTCGTGTAAAGATAAAAGCACTAAGCCTGAAGAGTTGGACTACATTTCAATGTGGCACATTGGTGAAGATAATGTTCTAGCAAAAGAAAAGACCATTATGACGATATGTGCTATTAAACAATACAGTGATTTGTACAGTTTACTTCATTCTATTAACTTAGAATGTAACTTTAGAGAAATAATGTAATTTGTTCATTCACTGCAATTCATGACTGTATTTTAATAATAAGACTACATTAATAATGCTGGATTGTGATTGCTATTGCTATTTCATTGTTATCTTTTATAAGTTTGCATGGAACAAAATGAACTAAAGGTACACAAGAAGTAAGAAATAAACTCTTAATGTAAACTCACCACCACTCATACGTGCATCTGTTCATTTATGAATTATTCAATCAACCAGTCAGGTGGTAACAGTACAATGCATAAAATCATACAAATATAGATGAGCTTCAGTTAAAGTTCACAACAAACACCAGAATGGAGAATAAATGTGATGCAATGACCAGCCTTAGATTTCTGTTCTTCATTGAGAGCAGACCAATGTGGTCTTTTGCCATTGCAGCCCATCGACCTCAATGTTAGTTTTTTTGCATGCAATCTGACATGCCTTTTCTGGTCACCATGGTTGTAATAAGTGGTTGTTCAAGATACTGTAGCTTTCATTAAGCCTGAAACTGTCTGGTCATACTCTGAACTCTCACATCCACAAGACATTTCCAATATTTCTAAAATATTCAAAGTCTGACACCAACAACTCTATAACAAGGAGGTGTGGTTGAGAGTTGGATAAGGACAGAGGGAGATGGCCACAGCTTATGTGCAAACACACATGATCACATTTTCCTCACTCATATCAGAGGTCATTATTAACTGAAGTTCTTGGCTTGTATTTGGAAAAATAGCTGATTAATAACTACTTTGCCGAGTTCTACAGCAGCCTTACCAAAACCTGTTTGAGTTCCATCTCTCTCTGGTCCTTTTGTTTCAGCAGCTGCTGAAGCATATCTGACAGAGCCGTCCTCTGCGCTGCCAGTGACTCCTAACAAAGCAAATACAGATAACCAAATGAAGAAACAAAGTCATTAGAATTGCATACATGGTTGTTGTATGATCATGGTGCTGGGTTGAGGGTGTATAATAAAGTGACTGACAGAAGCAAAACAATGTATGAATGAAGCAAAAACAGAAAAGAAAATAAAGTGTGAATATCTACTGAAATCTGAATTTCTATGAAGAAAACATAGGGCCTTTATTTCAGGACACTAAACCCTATACCAAATAACACAAATTCTGCTATTTTATACAAAGAAATGTTTCACTCCAAAATAGCCACATCAGCTTCCTCTTTTCCAACATACCTGCAAGGTTTCTGCATCCAGATTCCTCCTTTTAACCTCCAGCTTTGTCAGCTGCATTAACTCTGCCTCAATTAGCATAATCTAGAGACATGAAGACACGATGAGGTGATGCCGAAGGCTAAGACCAATAAGAAGCCTCGAAGTGCCCCTGAATTATTATATCATAATATAACTCAATACTGAAGAAAATACTGTAACAATGGCAGTAGCTCTGTCTCACATTTATTGAAAAATACTGTAAAATTATCAATACTTTATGTAACTGAATCCATACATTTAAAAAATTAACCACCATAATTAACAGAATTTTGTAGAGAGTAAAGGAATCTAAAATGGTTTACAAACGATGCATGTTTTCATTAGTTTTAAACCTTAATCCTCATTAATTAATCCTTATTAAACCTTAATAGCTTCAAGCCAATTCAGTGATTTTTTTTGTTGCTCCTTAAATCTAATTCAGTGCCACTTTAATTTAATATTTTTTAATTTACATAATCATTTATACATTTTATTTTTGAGTGCAGGGGTACTTTGAATGCTATATCAGATGATACTGCTGGTAGTATGTAAACAGAAAGGGTTGACAGCAAAAGCTGGACAATGCAAAAAAATTAAAAAATAAAATGGTCAGCTGCAGATGATCTATGCACTTGATCACTAACGACCCAATGCTTACAGTGTGTAAGTTTAGGAGTTAATGGCCACAGTTTTCAAATAACAATCGTGTTCAAAGCTGCATTCATTCATATTTACAAAACTTCATAAAAACCTAAAGCTCAGACAACTGTAACATACACCATCTCAAAACAAATACTGTGAAAGAGAAGAGCAGCTCTGTCATTGCAGCTAGTTAGCTATTACAGCTATTATTTGCACATATATATATATGGTGAGAGGTGGACTTGCTGGTGTGTTTTGGATCATTGTCCTGCTGCAGAATCCAAGTTCGCTTCAGCTTGAAGTCCCAAACAGATTGCTGGACATTCTCCTTCGGGATTTTTTTAGTAAACAGCAGAATTCATGGTTCCATTTATCACAGCAAGTCTTCCAGGTCCTGAAGCAGCAAAACAGCCTCAGACCATCACACTACCACCACCATATTTTACTGTTGATATGATGTTCTTTTTCTGAAATGCGGTGTAATTTTTATGCCAGATGTAATGACACACACACCTTCCAAAATGATAAACTTTTGTCTCGTCAGTCCACAGAGTATAAGTCTCATCAATATGTTTTCTGGCAAAACTGAGACAAGCCTTTATGTTCTTTTTGCTCAGCAGAGGTTTTTGTCTTGAAACTCTGCCATGCAGACCATTTTGCCCAGATTCTTTCTTATGGTGGAGTCATGAACACTGACCTTAACTGAGGCAAATGAGGCCTGCAGTTCTTTGGATCTTGTTGTGGGGTCTTTTGTGACCTCTTTTTGTGACCTTTTGTGACCTCTTGGATTTTATATATATATATATATATGTTTCTTTTAACTTTTTTCACTGTAAGACAGAGAGGAGGAGAGAAAATGCTGGTATACTGTCTCATCACCACAGTCAATCTTGGAGGTGGAAGCTTAATGGTTTGGGATTGTTTTAGAGCAAAGAAGGTTGGAAACTTATTCTGATGAAAGAATATTGAGCCAACATGGCTACCATTCAATACTTCCTCATGGAACAAATTTTACCATACAACAAAACATTGATGAGAAACATACATCCAAGCTCTGTAAGAATTATTTAGAGAGCAAACAGTCAGTTGGAATGTTATCTATCATGTAATGGACCCAGTCGCTGCAACTAAATCCTATTGAACTGCTCTTGGATGAACTGCATCACAAGGACAGAAAGAAATATCCAACTAGCAAAGAAAATATTTTCAGGTTTTCCAAGAGGCATGGCAAAGTATTTAAGCTGAATTTTTGGAGAACTGATTAGATGTCAGAGTGTGTAAAGCTGTGGTTCATGCTAAGGGATGATATTCTTTAGTCAATCTGTATAAAATCTGTTCTGTACTGTTAATAACCTAGTTTGTGGCATGTAAACAAAAGGAAAATACATGTGTTTTCTAAAAAAACATAAAATACTTTCTGTCAAAATCCCAAATTTGGTACATATATGCATTATGTAAGCAATTTCACAAAATATTAAGACATTCCTGCAGGCAAAACAAGTTATTCAAATCTAAATAAATATGTTTATAACCTTGCAGATCACTTGCCAATTTCAAGCCAATTACTCAAGTTTCAGATTAGCAACTCTTCTTAGCAAATGTAGAAAGTCAAAATTAAGCTCTTAAGAGATTAAACTTTAAAAACTAACTTGAATTTGTTCATTAATACTGTCTTTGGCAAATGTTCTGGCAAACAATTTTTAAATAAAGTTTGATAAATTAGGACTTGTACTCAGCCCTTATACTCAGTCCTTCAGCAAAACTTTTAACCCCCAATATCTTAACATCATGCTAGATTGTATAATGACCTGCCAGATGACTAAATATAAATAAAAGCATAAACCATGATGTCTACCTGGTTACGAATATAGCCATGTACACTGTCCCTTTGGAGCTGCAAGGCCTCAAAAGCTGCCTTCTGCATCTCTTCCTGCAAAACATAACATATTCACATTCAAAGTCTCAAACTGAAATAAATAAATAAAAAAAGAACAGGTCTTGCCAAAGAAAAATCTGATCCTGGTGCAGCACATCTAGTTTAAGTAAGAGACAGAGTTTTTTTATTTACCTCCTGAAGGATCTGGCTGATGGCTTTGCTTTTATCAAGCTGCTGTAGAGCCAAGACCTGCTCAAACTTCCTGTCCAAAGTATCCATACTGAAGATAAACAAATGTAAACTTCAAGGCCTAAGCAATAGAAAGTCTAGATTGTAGAAGTCTGACAAACATCTGCTTGTACCTCCTGCAGGCTTCAGACACCATATTTTGTCTCCTGTTCTCACTGGCTTCCTGCAGTAATCTCAGTGAGTAGCCCTCTGATAACATGGTCTGCATAGCAACTATACACATAGTGAAGAATATTGTGAGCTGACATATAAATCTCTTTAGTCATGTTTAGATAGAAATAAAAGATCTTGGATCTATGTGAAGCAAAATGAAAAGCTCTATAGGAAGAGGGACAAATTTATGTGTGGAAAGTTAGTGGTCTCCTCCAAGCTGGTGATTATAGCATATACTCAGTATATTATAGCATATACCCAGTATATTATAGCATATACTCAGTATATTATAGCATATACTCAGTATATTATAGCATATACTCAGTATATTATAGCATATACTCAGCATATACTCAGTTTGCAGTAAATATGTTAAAAGGAGAAGCAAAATGCTCAATCTACTGCATATACCAACATTTGCTTCTTAATCACTGTTTGGATCAGGTGTGTAATACTGCTACATCACAGAAGAATACAATTTCTACTTAAAAAAGAAAACTTAAACAGAATCATATATCTGTTTAAGATTCATGAAGAACTTTAATCATCAGCAGGAGCAATCTTTAGTTTTATTATACCAACTTACTCAAAGTGGCTAAACTTTTGACCAACTATTTGCTTTTCATGTGGAAAGTGCAATTAACTAAAATGACTATCCTGCAAGGCTCCAGTCATCAACATTTAGATAAAACTACATGACCTTTTTGAATGAGACATGAATTTATGTAATATATTCAGACAACATATTGAAAGAACTGCCTTTTGGCTTCAATTATAAATGAGAATACTTGAGAAATCAGGTTCTATAATTTTCTCCCGTAAAATACAATTAAAGGTAAATGTACAGTATTTAAGAAAGAAAATACATAAAAGATTGTTAAAGTCATTGGTTTTAAGCAGGATTGTCACTGGTTCTGGAGAAAATATTTCATCTCCTGAAATTAGGCCAAAGTGAATGCTTGTAGATAACAACTCTGTGTGAATTAAATGCTTCTGATTTCTGAAAGTTATTTCATGTTGTGTATGTTATAAAAAAGATTTTTTTTAGTCTGCTGAACAACTTTGTATCTTACCTGCAACATCTTTCTTTCTCAGAGAACTGGCTTCCTCCTGTGTGATGGCAGTAAGTTGCTCCATTCGAATTCTACAGACAGGCAATGAAATATGTTTATAATTGGGTTTTGTTAAATGTTAAATTAATTCAGTTCTGTTTTTTCCCCTTAAAATTGTGAAACCAGCAACATAATTAAAAAGGAATCAACATAGACCTGAGGTCTCTTGATAATCAATCAAATGATTGCATATATAAGGCATCCTGTGTTCTTAGACAGGCTCCAGATCTGCTACAACCATGACCAAGATAAAGCAGTTACTGAAGATGGATGAATAAATGTTGACTGCCAAAAGAATGCAGCTTAATGGATTGTCTGTGTGCGTGTTCCATACAGCTAGGGTATCTGGCAGAGATCTATTTAAAGCAAATAATTTGTTTAGCACATTCTGTGTCTGTGCCAAATGTAATGTTCCATCAGGAAGATCAATAGACTGCATTATGCACTTACCGATCTTCCTCTAACACCTGCAGAAATTCAGCACTTTTTGCTTGACTGTAGAAACAAATATTTTCAGAAAAAAGACATAATTTTTCTCTTTAAAAAAAAAAAAATGTTTGAAAGTAGCAACTGTTCAGATCTTTTCACTCCACTCCACACACTCCTCTTGTTCACGCACCGTTTGTTGTCCAGCAGCAGATTGGAGATACGGGTGGAGATGCCGGCTTCAGCCTGCCGGACTTTCTCCAATAGCTTCTGTCTCTCAGCTTCCTGGAACCTTTGCTGCTGGTTGACTCCCTGCTCTACACGCTCCTGCTCCTGCAATACAGAGATTATAAAAGAAAATTCTACACGTTAAAAGGGACTAAATATCCTGCAAAATCCTGAACTCATTTTATTCCATGTGTTCACAGCGAACATGAAAAAATTCCCACTGGGCAAGTCTTTAAATAAATGTCAGGTATTTATAAAAACGTTTGTTTGGACATGAACATTTAACTGGATTCATTTATGTGACAGAAAAGCAATGCTTCATGCTAGATAGGCACTTTAGTGATAGACGATCATCCTGCTAATTTTATGAAACAGAATTGCATTGATAATACATCCACTGAAAATATCTCGAAAGTTATTAAATATGAAAAATTGTCACTGGCAATTCACAACTGTTTAAATTTGTATAGATTAGTAAAACTGCAATCTGTTACACAGTAAATATGGCAGGTGCTATGTGTACCACGCCTGCAAGGGACTCGGGTTCCATCCTAGGTGTGTTCCCACATTATGCCCCCTGTGCCATAATTCCACTGTGACTCTGACCAGGGTGAAAATTTTACTTTAATTAAGCATGTGAGTAAAAAACAGATACCAGTTTGACAGACAGCAGCATCCCCTCTTTGCGGGAGTTGTTAAGAAGAAGGAGCTGTGTTTGCTCTCTCTGTTTCTCTTCCAGCTCCTTCTCAAAGTTCAGCTTCTCCATTTGCTTCTGTTCCTGATAGAATCAGACAGAACAATAATAAGAGAGATGTCTAAAGAAACACAATACAAAAGTTCCTGCAATTAACCAATGAGTATGAATCCAACATACCTTTCTTTTCTCATAGTCCATAAATTTGCACTGTCCAAAAAAAAAAAAAGGGAATAAGAATCAAAACATCAGTGAACATTTGCTGTGAACAACATTCACATCAAAACAATAAATGGTCGTTTCCTCTCAAATATACAACTGGGGTTTCCTTTACCCTTTAGTCATCAGCGCCGCCTGAGCGCGACCAATATCCCATTGTTCTCAGGTGTTAATGCTTAACAATAGATTAAATAAAAAGGGAGAAGAGTAACCATGACTAATTATACATCATTCTAAAGGTCTAAGCCTCAAGCATCAATTTCAGATCACTGTTTTTCAATGTATAACAAATGTATTTGCTGAATTTGTGTAAGCAGTACTTACACATTTATTGTAATAATGAGTCACAAACACATCCAATATTGCAAATCCCGGTTTATTTGGAAAGATGAGGCTCCACTGAACAACATGCCATAAAGTATTTTTGTTTCAACCAAACAATAGTGTTGTAATTTAGATTATTATTCTTTTGTTTACATCACAGTACATAGGTGTGTGTATTGTTTGTACGAATTTAATTCGTTCTGGAACACAATTAGCACCCTGAAAAATGCATATACTGATACGAATTTCCCCATAAGAAATAATGGAAAGTGGGATAATGTGTTTCGAACGACCCCAAATAATCATATACAGTATAAAAAAAATAAAAATACAACCAATATGGACAAATATTATTTAGTATTTAGTATTAATAATGCTAATTTGTTTTGTTACAAAATTTAACATGAAAGATCTCCCCACCAAACATATCTATATATATATTTTTCATTTAGACTAACTCTTCAATTTTGTTTAAATATTGTATGTATAAGTTGTATTGCTGAAATAAGTGTTGCCTATTTGACAATTTGGACATTCACAATGCTCACTGGAGCCTATAAACCTCTCAATTAAGTAAACTTGAGACATTAAGCGCATCTTGTTCAATCGACAACACCTGGAGTGCACATGGGGTTGAATTAATTTATGGACAAAATATTGTAACATTTAAGCTCCCTGCTATCCCCTGATAGTTAAACTGATGCTGTAAGTCTAATCTGCTAAATCAGTGAGCAAAACTCCCACCTGCCAGACTAAGTCTTCTCCATCCACACAGTCTGGACTCGGCTTGCTGCTATCATTTTCCAACACAGGCAGCAGGTACTGTGAAGGAGGACAGTATTCCAACCCCAGTTCTGCAAAACACACCTTTAAAATTAACCAAAGTTACAGAAAATATTTGCAGTGTCCATTCAGATCTGATTTCTCTCGTATCTGTAGTAGAACTGTACTTTTACCTGAGCAGAGAAAGCGCTGGATTTCTTCTGTGCCTGATGTGCAGACTGAGGCAGGTGGGTAATTCATAACACATGCATCAAGAGACAAGCTCTAAACACACACACACACACACACACACACACACACACACACACACACACACACACACACACACACACACACACACACACACATACACACACATACACACACATACACACACATACACACACATACACACACAGGGAGAGACAGAAGAACCGTAAATAGACTGTTAAATCCAATCAGAACTAGTGTTACAGGGTTAGGGTTAGGGTAGCCTTTGAGTGCAAAGTGTTAAAACCTAAGCATTTGGAACAAAGTATATTATACGAGCGATTATATGAGTGTTGTACTGAATATCAGCACAGCTGTGCTTGGGCTTTGGGCATGAAGCAATAGCTAATCTGACTTGCACTGACATACAGTTAATAGCATAATTGTAAGCGTAATAATGCTTTTAAACATTTTAGACAAGCAAGCACTTAGTAGTGTCTCTCAAATTTTACACACAATATGATTAAATAGTGTGTTTATATACTAAAATTAAATTCTGGCTGCAAATGTTTTGTGTAGTACAGGGTAGACCACTGCATTGATGCAGGATTTACTAAGGGATTTAGTAAGGAGTCAGAGACAACCTATAAGTATGCATCTTAACTACAGAATAAGAATTAGGACATGTTGTAGCCTGTGGATCTCACAGGAATTAGAGAAACACCATTTAATTAATACCAACCCCTTTCTGTGGGTACAACCAAATGCATAGATCACTGCTTAAACAATAACAAAAATAAATGCACAGCAAAAGCCAATTTCGCTTAAATGCATGTTCCTGAACTGACAATGTCGTATTTCTACTGATACACAGATTCACATATGAATTTATAAAAAGTATTTGCTGATTAAGCTTAACTATTAAATGTGCAAAACTCCAAAATTGGAACCATGTCAACAAGAACCAAGTTAAGCTTTATCATCTGAAATATTTTCAGTAAAGGGACCAGTTTAACATACAAAATGGTTTCACCCTCACCTCCAGGGTTCGAACGTTGGCCAACTCTTTGGGCAGTTCTCTGATGCTGTTCTCACTCAGGTCCAGGGTGCGCAGACTGCTCATGCATCCCACAGATGAGGGCAGTTCACGGAGGCAGTTCCCTTCACACAACATATTTTACACCTCATTATTATTTTTTGAAAAAGCCATGAAGAAAAACAAGATGTACAGAATGCGGAAAGTCTGAAAATAGAGATTGGATTAAATGTCTCTCAGCATGGAGATTAGATTCTTTATACAAAATAGAAAAACTCCCTTACATGTTACTAAAACAGACAGAAGTCTAATTTGAATTTGACAAAATCAAACCTTTCATATTCAGCGTTTGTAGATTCCGAAGATCCCCTATAGAGGTTGGAAGTGCCTTGATCTGGTTGTTTTCTGCATTCAACACCTAGACGATGGTGTCACCATAATTATATTTGTAACAACAACAAAACACAAAAAATAGAAGACCATGCAACAAAAAGTCTACCAGGCTACCTGGAGAAATGGAAGCTGTCCAATGTCATCTGGGAGTGAAGTGAGCTTGTTCTCATGCAGGTCCAAAACCTTAGGAATAAACAAAAGTAGCAAAATGGATCAAGCTGGCACGTGGATTATAGATAAAATGATGAGTTCTGTAAACTCTTTCCTGAATGTTGTACCTTTATAGTTGCTAGAGTGCTTATGGCACAGTTTTTAGGCATCAGTGTCTTGAGCTCATTTCCACAGAGGATGAGCACCTGCAATAAATAAAGTGATATAACAAGAACTTGCATTTTTACTCCAGCTTAAGCGATTTTTATATTTTGGCTGCTCCTATCCTCGCCACCATGGATCATCTTTCTCCATAACACTGTCATCTACATCTACCTCTTTCAAACCAACCACCTGCATGTCTTCCCTTACCACGTTCATAAACCTTCTCCTTGGTCTTCCTCTTTTCCTCCATCCTCAGCATTTTTCCACCAATGTACCCATGTCCCTCCTCTGCACACGACCAAACCATCTCAACTGCGGCTCTCTCACCTTGTTTCCAAAACCTTCTAAATGAATGCTCTAAAAAAATCTCATTACTAATCCTGTCCATCCTCATTACTCCCGATTAAAATTTCAGTATCTTCAGCTCCTACATCCAGCTCCACTTCCTTTTTTTTTGGCCACTGTCTCTAAATCATACAACATAGCAGGTCTCACCAACATCCTACAAACTTTCCCTTTCACTCTTGAAGATACCCTTCTATCACAAATCACTCCTGCCATTCTTCTCCAGTGTTGGGGGTAACGCGTTACAAGTAACGTGCTTTACGTAATAATATTACTTTTCTGGAGTAACGAGTAAAGTAGCGCGTTGCTTTATAAATTTACACATTAATGTCTGAGTTACTTTTTTTGAAAAAGTAATGCGAGTTACTTTTCAGTTCAATTATTTTGCATGAAAAAATAAATACTAAATTAAAATGAACGTAGTCACGTAGGATCGCGCACTCATACGTGCGAGCCGCGGGAACAGAAGCTGGTCAGAAGCGGAGATGGCAAACCAGAGCATTACATTACTGTGATGGAAGTATTCTTATTATTTTGAAATAGTCGAGGAAAAGGAGAAAGGAATAATGGTTAAGTGTAGATTATGTGTTGGTGAAAAGCTCTTGTCAACTGCAAAAAATACCACTTAAAAAAAACAAACATCTGCATGCAAAGCACAGCACAACAGGTGTGTGTGTGTGTGTGTGTGTGTGTGTGTGTGTGTGTGTGTGTGTGTGTGTGTGTGTATGTGTATAATGTTGAATATTTGCAACAATATGCAATGTTGCATATATGGAAATGGAGACAGAAATATAGAAAACTTTCAACTTTCCACCACTGCAGCTCTATGGACTGCTCAGAATGAAAGTTTTCCGTGGGAGACACATGAACGATGGCATCGCAGCGGAGAGAGAGAGCAAATTCACAGCTCATTTGCTCTTTGTGGGAAGATAAACTGCCACAATCACTGATAATAGCGCGAACTTTGTAAAAGCGTTCAGAATGTTTCAAGCTCATGATGAAGCAGAGAATGATGTAGACGAGGACGAGGTCATATTTACGAAATTGAACAATGTTTTACGAGATGACAGTGAAAGGTATGTTCTCCCTCCACATCACTGGTGTGCAGCCCACACCCTTAACCTTATATACACCAACGATAGTTACATTCCTGACGGCAAAAGCAGATTGTAAAGCAGTGTACAGAAGTGCGACTGGAAACTGTTCAGCCTTGTGGTCAAAATTTAGTCGATCATCTTATTGTTCTCCAAGAAGTTATTAAGCATTTTAAATGTTTAAGACATGTCTTTTGCCCTAATATAACTGATTTCTTAATGGCAATTATCTATATTACACCTGTTACACCTGTAAGGCGTGAAAGAGATACAAGTAACGCAAAAGTAACGCAAAAGTAATATAACGCGTTACTTTCCATAAAAAGTAACTAAGTAACGTAATTAGTTACTTTTTTGGGGAGTAACTCAATATTGTAATGCGTTACTTTTAAAAGTAACGTTGCCCAACACTGCTCTTCTCCACCCACTCCACCCTGCCTGCACTCTTTTCTACACTTTCAATTACTTTGCACTGTAGACCTCAGGTACTTAAAGTCCACCTTCACCTCTTCTCCCTGCAACCGCACCACTCCACTGCCCTCCCTCTCATTCTTGCACATGTACTTAGACTGTCTCTGTCAAATCTACTCTCCATATTACTCTGTCTGACCTTGTCCATCAACCTGTATCACCACTGCAAAGAGGAAAGGGCTCAGAGCCGATCCTTAATGCAATCAAACCCCCACCACAACCAGTCTGTCATTCCTACTGAACACCTCACTGCTGTCACACTGTCCTCCTACATGTCCTTTACCACCCTCACATACTTCTCTGCCACACCTGACCTCTTCATACAATACCACAATTCCTCTCTTAGCGCTTAAGCAATATATATATATATATATATATATATATATATATATATATATATATATATATATATATATATATATATATATAAACTTACCTTCTTCTGGAGCACTTTGCAGATGGAGAAGACACTGGTTGGCACCTATGAATAAAACACATTCTTTGAAAATAAGCAATACAAAACATGAGCCAGATCCATCAATAACAGTGTGTTACTGTACAGTTTACTTGTATAATACAGGTTGTGCACCTAATATCTAAACTTATAAAGTATGAGGTTATGTCTTTCTATTCAATGTGACCTGAAAGTTTTAAGAACACTGTTTGAACGTAAAGTATTTACATTAAATAACTTGCAGACAAAAAAAAAACTTCTTAATTTTATCTTCTCTAGGTTGGTCTATTTTTAGACTCTTACAGTGCAGTGGGATTCAGCTTTTGCTTTATTGCTACCTAGAGAGAGTATGCAGAATGCAGAAGCACTTTAGTCCTTTAGTCTAGAGGTCAACTGATTGATTGGCTGTCCGATTAATCGCACAAATTTAAAAAAAGATTTATCAATCAGAATCAGCTGATTGTGCTGCAAATTAAACAGATTATTAGGCAGGCGCATCTGACACACCACACGGTGCAGGTACATTTTGCGCTTGCATGAGAGAACATAACTCTCCCATACCAGCAGGTGGCAGTAGTCTGTATGCAGCATACAAACAGGGAACCTGGAAATGTAAGAACTGTGAATATAAAAAGCAAGCAGCATTTACACCTGCCACAATCATTACTAAAGGATTTGTGGGGTTTTTTTTGTTTTCTGCCAAGATGCAGTTATGTTATGTAAACAGTTATGTTGTTTATGTTGTTTTACATAGCACCAGGGTTCTGGATGAACTTTGTTTCATTTCACTGTGTACTGTGTCAGCTATATATGGTTAAAATGAAAATAAAAGCTTCTAAACTTGACTTGCAAAGACAAGAGCAAAAATAACAAGTGTCTGTAAGTTCCCTCTTAACTCCATCATTGTTTGCATTTGTCAGTTCCTTTTATTTTTCTTCTCGCCTGCTCATTCGCTGAGCTGAATAGCCATTTGAAATTGTCTTTTTTCGCTGATGAGCTGCACCTCTAATTCAATGTGCAAACTTGTCCAAAAAACAGCTGATGCCGTCCGACTAGAGCCAACAGTGTGGAACACACAGAGAAAACTAAAAACCATCTCACATTCCTGATGATCAACCATCAGCCTACTGTGTCCCGGGCGTTATGTTCTTAATCTAGCCGTAGATATACTGGCCCTAAAAAATGCCGTCATATATCGCCCATTGGCTGCCCTGATTTCTAAATATAATATCAGTCGACCTCTACTTTAGTCCTTAGTTCAGCTCTGACATCTTCCCTTCTGTACACTCAGCTCAAACATATCAGCTTTTAAAGATTCAAATTGCTAATGCTAATATCACTATCAAGGTGTTTATCATTGCAGACTGCTAACTAGCATCATATTGAATCACATTCTGTGAATTCAAGTCCAAAATTTGCTGCACCTGTAGTATTTTTCTAAACAATATTAAAGTTGAGCTTGTATCAAAATATTTTACATTTATTTGTATAAAAAAAATTGTGCAGTTTTATAAAAACATGCAAATTGTTATGGGTTGGTTATTGCACAGAAATAATTAATTGGACATTCAAATTGTGTTAACATTCTAAAAAAAATCAAGTGGAATTGATTTATGAATGTGATATTGTAACTATTCTAAATTGATGTGTCCAGATTGTATTATTACACTTTGGCAGAGGGGGCGTGACTGAGCGCAGGTTTCTGCACAGGCTCACCCACCTGTGCAGAATTTTATTAATGTGTGTGCTCTCTTTCAGTGAGGGAACAATATGAGAGATGAGAGAGACACTGACTTACTGACTGACACATAAACTGTGAAAAATGTGTGTGCAAATAAATACAGTGGTGTGAAAAAGTGTCCTGATTTCTTTTTTTTTTTTGCTTGTTTGTCACAGTTTAATATTTCTGAATTTCTTTGGATCTCGGCATGATGTCTAGCTTTTGAGGAGATTTTGGTCTACTTCACTTTGTCAGGCAGGTCCTATATAAGAGATTTCTTGATAATAAAAGAGATTTCTAGTAATCAGGCCTGGGTGTGGCGAGGGAAATTGAACTCAGTCTCCCTCCCTTGTGTTATCTTTTACTAATATTTAAATTAGTTTAATGATCTGAAACATTAAAGTGTGACAAACATGCAAATATATAAGAAATTATGAAGGGGGCAAACACATTTTTACACACCACTGTATATGTGTGAGTTTTGGTTCAAACCTTTTACCTACCCCACATTCCTTCTTTAACAAAATTCTCTACATACACCCCTTGCAGAAATAGAACACCATACAACTAACTACCACCAGAATATGTTTAATAGTAAAGTTTTACTCTATGATTTTTTTATTTTATTTTATAACAACATGTACTGTCATAAAATGTCTAGTAACAGGTCACAATAAGTGCAAACTCAGGGAAAGCACACAGCCTAAAAAGATAAAACATTTTTTTTATTGATCTTTAACATTCAGATAAAAATTTGTACTGCGGCTGTCTTGAGAAATTATAGATATTTAAATGAAGGACATCAGCTGCTCGACACTCACCTCTGCAAGCTCACAGTTTGAAATGTCCAGGATGTCATCTGCTCCGGCTTCTTTAGACTGACAGAAGAACATACAGGTGTAAATCACATACACCGAACTACTATATAAACTATTTGTTAGGCAAAACTTTAAAATTTCATTAAAAAGCTTTAAAACCAGACTTTCTCCTACTGACCAGGCACAACTGATACTCCAGGCGTTTCCTGGACTCCACACTTGGTTTCTTCTTCTTGTAGAACAGAGGCATCCTGAAGCCACAAGCACTTCGCTGTCCTCCTGTGTTCAGTTGCTTAAGTCCATACAAAACAGTTTCGAACAGCAGAATGTCAAGTGAGTGCAACAAAGTGAAAACAGCTTCCCTCTGACAGGTTTTACTCCAGCTCAATTTTTAACTGTTGCTGCCATAAGAGTCATAAACCCGGTAATAAGCCAATACAATACAGTACAGTACAATACAGTACAATACAGTACAGTACAGTTAGCCAGTACAGGCAGGCACACGCTAACTAGCCTACTTTAATTTAACCCACTTATTACAGGTAAGCAGGACGATGGCTAGCTAGCTATTGTTTCAACACAAATAAATTAATACATTCCTAAACTTCCCCTATTTAGAGTACCTCTCCGATTATTATCTATTCAGCCTGTCAATTTATTCAGCGTTAGAGATGTGACAGAAACAAAAGCGATTTATCCGCGTAACATCTCCTGACATCACTGACGCTAAACCGGATCTCGCGATACTTTAGAATCTCGCAGTATTTGGATATGTCAAGTCACTGCAGGTTAGTCTCGCGGCGATCTCGCGATAGTTCGTGGTCCTATATCAAGCCGCCTTGTGACGTTGTCGGTCCTTTTTCTTTTCACTGTAGCTGGTGAAGGTGCAACAGTAATCGGTCGTCCCGAATACGGGTTCATCCGACACCCTCACCAATTGAAGCCGAACTGAGCTCAGCGACAACATGCCTCCTAAATTCGACCCCAACGAGATAAAAATCGGTACGTTTTCAACAATAAAACAGAACCCTTTCGGGGACGGTTTCCGCCACCTCTCAGGCCTCGAATCTGTGAGAAGGCCTCGTGTTCTCCCCTGGTTCGGGTGTTTGTTTCCCAGCAGCTAAAAACGAGTTATAGTGTGGGGAAAAGTCGTTTATTTAGGATGTAGTGTCAACTATATATATTTTAATACTCGATTACCGAGTTAGCTAGCTAACATTGTAACGAAGTACTTTGTATTTTTTGTTTAGTTTGGTTTACTTATGTTAAAATGTAGGCAAATACCTCACAGTGGGGTTTCGGTGTGACTCGCTGCCTCGTGTCTGCGGGTGATGAGTGTCGAGCACGCGATCTGCTCTGTGTGACCTCTCGGGGACTGGAAAATACAGCAGGCCAGAAACACTCAGTCTAAATCAAAAGTCTTGTTTAATTTTTTGGTTTTTTTTTCCAGCAAGAAAATTATTTAACATGTTGCTAAGTTTAATGGAAACTTCCAGCCAAATTGTAATGTAGCATTGAAAGCTGAGCTGAGTCTCTGTCTGGTGTGTACAAAATATTTATCTGTAGATGTAAAGTATGTGTTAGTAGTTTAGCCCTTCATGAGTTATATTCATTTTATATATATATATATACATATATATATATATATATATATGTGTGTATATATATATATATGTGTATATATATATGTGTGTGTGTGTGTATATATATATATATATATATATATACACACACACATATATATATATATATATATATATATATATATATATATATATACACACACACACATATATGTATGTGTGTGTGTATATATATATATATATATATATATATATATATATATATATATATATATATATATATATATATATATATATATATATATAAATAAATAATGTGTGGCAAATGCTTGGCTACAGTTTTATCACCTAATTTGTATAATTTTACTACTTTTGATAGACCTCAGGTTTTTTTTATTAATTTACATTTATTTGTCTCATAGATTCTTTGCTCCAAAGTGGTTTACAGTTGAGGAATATTTATAGAATTAGATGGCAAATATGAGCAGTGTGTTTATACAAGGATTGTCGTCATTCAACATAGATAACGCTAAGATAAAGGGGTAAAGGATGACAATGTTGGATGCTCACAGAAGGAGTTCAGTTGTTCCTTGTTTGATTCATTTGTACAAATCCATTACCTGAGCCATTACTTATGCTTTAAAGTTGAGCAGGCTTTGTGATGAAAGTTATAGTGCGCAGCATAATTGAGTGTAGTGGATTGAACACTTTGCAGAAAGTTGATCACCAGTTTAGGTAGAAGTTTTGTAATGTCCTTCACCCCTGTGACCCGAGTTAATGAGCAGTGTTTTGGTGAGGTGCAACAGCTACAAGTTCAGCATACAAGAGTCTATTGTATAGTAGAGGAACTTGAGCAAAGGGTAAACCTGAAACACAATATGCACTGCGATTCTTCTGATCTCACCAATTTTATAAAAAAAAAAAATAAATTTCCTGTTATAAAAATGCAACCCCTCCTTTACTTACAAGATGGATTTTTTTTGGGGGGGGGGTTATAAATGTAATTCTTTTTGCATTTAGCAAAGATGGCTCTTTTTGCTGGGTAAAAATGTTCTTATTAAATTAAAATAATTATATAAACTTGACTCTATGGTATTGATTATGGCATGCTCAAAAATCTATGCAGGTGTTTAGTTGATCAGCCTCCCGCCACTATGCTAGTCTGTGTAAGTGACTTGATATAATCCAGTGGAGGCTGAGAGAAACCCAGCTCTAGGAAGCAGAGTTGCTCAGTCTAATGGGTAACTCTGTGCCGAAAGGCCTGGAACACAGTAAACACATGGTAATGTTTTTTTGGTGTGCATCATTTCAGTAAGACTGTGCAAATTAACTAAATATATATTTTTTTCAGTGTACATGAGGTGCACAGGTGGAGAGGTTGGTGCCACTTCCTCTCTGGCCCCCAAAATCGGACCTCTGGGTCTGGTAAGTGAACAAGCTTGCATACTTTTATCTTCCAAGGCTAGAAAAAGGATCTGTCATGATCAGCCTTCCGCCACTATACTTGTCTGTATGAGTGACTTGATATAATCCAGTGAAGGCTGAGAGAAACCCAGCTCTAGGAAGCAGAGCTGCTCAGTCTGATGGGTAACTCTGTGCCGAAAGGCCTGGAACAAATGAACTGCAATTGTAACTAATTTTAAAATGAAAACACAGATTTTTAATACTTGTGGTAATAGTGTTGTCATTATTTTAGTCCCCCAAGAAAGTGGGTGATGACATTGCCAAGGCAACCGGTGACTGGAAGGGCCTGAGGATCACTGTTAAGCTGACCATCCAGAACAGGCAGGCAGCGGTAAGCAGCCTGTGATTTTTAAAGCGTGTACATTTGACAATGTTTTTTTTTTTTTTTTTTTTTTTTTTTTGTATGGATGTCTGTCAGTGCAGTCTGGCTTCTGTGGTTCTGGTAAATAAATGCTAGTAAATTTGTTTAATTTATGTACATACTGGGTTATTTTTTTAAATACGAACTTTAGTATTTGGCATAGTTTAATCATGTACTTCTGCTCCTGGAAATAACTAGAATAACTAGCATTTCTTCAATCTAGCACATCAGTTTGAACATGCTGTACTGCTTGAACGCTAGAATCTAGAATTTTCAGTACTAGCAGCATTTTGTCTTGTTCTTGCAGATTGAGGTGGTGCCCTCTGCCTCCGCTCTCATCATCAAGGCCCTGAAGGAGCCTCCCCGTGACAGGAAGAAGGTCAAGAACAGTAAGTAGTCTTGGCTTTCACAGCTGTGAGCTTCTGTTTGTTATTTAAACGACTAAGGCATAAGCAGAAGGTGGAAAATTTCAACATGGCATGAACCCCTAGTCATAGCTAGTGCCTCCCGCCACTATACTAGTCTGTGTGGGTGACTTGGTATAATCCAGTGGAGGCTGAGAGAAACCCAGCTCTAGGAAGCAGGGCTGCTCAATATGATGGGTAACTCTGTGCCGAAAGGCCTGGAACAAATTGCTTGTTGATTTAATGCTTGATCAGTTTCATCTCATCTGATATAATTGTATCTGCTAGAAATGCAAGTGTATTAGCTCTAAATGTGTCACGTTCCCTGCAGTTAAGCATTCTGGAAGCGTTCCTTTCGATGAGATCGTCAATATTGCCAGAGTCATGAGGCCACGCTCCATTGCCAGGGAGCTCTCAGGTGTGTATACGTTTGGATTTGTGTAATACATGCGTTCCATGTCAGCCTCCCGCCACTATACTTGTCTGTCTGGGTGACTTGGTATAATCCAGTGGAGGCTGAGAGAAACCCAGCTCTAGGAAGCAGGGCTGCTCAATATGATGGGTAACTCTGTGCCGAAAGGCCTGGAACATCTTTGCAAATCTTCTCATACTGACTCTTGGAAAGCTTTCAGAACTGACCATTGAGATTAAACTAAGTTTGTACTGTCTCCTCAGGAAGCATTAAGGAGATTCTGGGCACTGCTCAATCTGTTGGCTGCACCATTGATGGCCGCCCACCCCATGACGTCATTGATGACATCAACAGCGGCAAACAGGAGTGCCCATCTGTAAGTGCAGAACTTATGTGCTTTGATTTATATTTTCCTTTGCACACTTGAAGCACTAAACTTTTTTTTTTGCTTTTCTTTTTTAAGGAGTAAAGTAAGGAGGCCAATGTGCAGGAATGGAACAATAAAATTTGTTAAACTCAATTGTGGCATTGCATTTATTTATTTTTAATAAATCTAAACGTTATCAGATGGAGTCCTTTTTGCTTAAAGATGAAGGAAAGGTGGTCATACATTTTCTGATCCAAACATTTATGATGGTAACATGTTGACAACTAATTATTAAAATACCATTTTGGACACATGTAAATCACAAATTGAAATGCATTTTTAGAGATTTGTATCTTGTACATTATAATTCACTAATGAAAGTAATGCTGATTAATGTGGGAAAACCATTGACTGTTAACAAGCACACCAAGGTCTGTGAGACCCTCCAAGGATATTCATCTTACAATCACCGACTCAGCAGCCAAACTGGTCCTGTCATGCTGGCTGATGTTGCAGGCATCATATTCCTCATGGCAGCTCTTTCACATGCTTGTACTCATTCTGTAAAGAGAAAACATTGGCAGATTTGCCAATTGTGGTGTTTTCTGGCAAATGCTAGTCATGTTGCAGGATTTGGGTCTGTGAGCATGGGTCCCACTGGTGGTGGTCAGGTCTTTATGGAGTTAGTTGGTCAGTTTGCACACCAGTTGCCTCCTGGAGGTAATTTTGTAGGACTCTGGCAGTGTTGTTCCTATTCCTCATACAAATGAGATACTGGTCCTACTTCTGCATTGTTGCTCGTCTTTGGCCTTGTCTAGTGCTTATGTAATGGCCCATCTGCCAGTATCTCCTCCATGCTTTTAAAACTGCTGGAAGAACACAAACCTTGTGATGGCATGTATGGAAATAACATCCTGGAGGAACCTGATTAGATTTTAGGGACTTTCATATAAAAGTAGTGACAAGAACCCTAACTAAACTAGACACACACCCAGAAGGATAACAATCTTTCTGGCCACCACTTGCAAAACCATTGTTTTCTGTCACCTTTCCAGTACACCTGCTACCATGATCACTTATGCTTCTTAACATGATAGATTGAGATCACTGATGTTTAATTTTTACATTGTTTAACTTAAGGGAATATGTTTGCATCAAAAATAATTAGGCTCATAATGTGCAGAAAGGTTGAACGCCCTAATTTTTAAAGTCTTTGCTTATAACATGACTTGGTGAGATCCATTTTGCTGAGTTCTTTAGCACAGTAAGGGGTAACTTGCAATTCTCTCAAAAAAAAAAATCATGCTTAGACTACCAGACTAATTGCCTGTTTTGCCATCAGCTACAATCAGCACATGGCCATTAGAGTACAATGAGTGGTGAACTGTGCATTCTTTTTTTTTTTTACCCAGGCATCTGCAAGTGTTCATTTTAGGATCAAGAATACTCAGATTAATTTAATTGGCTGCTTTTACAGCTGAAGTATATAAAAGTCTGTTTTGTCCAAGGCCTGCTTTAATAAATGAAATAAAACAAATTTGTAAAGTTTGATCCATGTAGCACAATCACACCAAATGCTGCAAACATTCACAAAACCCCTTTAATATGGAAAAATGGGCAGGGTGGGCTCAGTTCTACAAAAGTACAAATTTATTCAAAAGTATTAACATTTATCAAGTTCTGACTTGTGAGGAAACTATAAAAAAAAGTTAACAATGCATTTTCCACATTCCCTGAATTTTTGAATGTGCGGCCAGACTTTCCAGTACAGCTTATTCCAAGACAAAGCACTAAAAGGTGTGGCTGACCGTACATCTTCACCTGCAGACATCAATCACAGAAAGAGCAGAATTTTTAGAACGTGTGTGTACAACCTCTCGCTCAGTCTGATATCCATCTACAAATAAACCGATATGGACAACTTTTTTCTAAACTAACTTGTGTAGGTGATGACTGCTTCATACTGCTGCTGAGAAGACAAATACAACATCTTTTAATCCTCTGCACCTTATTTTATTTTCCTTAGAGATCAAGTGCTGGCTGTTTGTTTTCTCTACCTTCTACAAAGTGGACAAACAACTAAAGTGTCTTTAATAACCTAGAATATGGTGCAGAACTGCTGTCATTCCTCCTCAGTTCTCCACATCCTCCTCCTCTCCTTCATTCTCTCCATCCTGCTCATCCTCCATTTGCTCTTCATCCTCCTCTTCCTCTCTGCTCTTGTCATTTTCCTCTGTGCCATTCTTCTTCTCTTTATCCTTGCGTTTCTGTTCCGATGCCTCTTTTTTCCCCTTCTGGCCCTTTTTGTAGGCTGTTGATAAGACAGCAGTACACATGATCAGATAGAAGTGAAAGCACTACAAAACAGACACAGATCATATATAATAAATGTAAACTTTTACAGAAGCAATTGTGTATTGTAATTAATAAAGTTTGGATCTGTTTCTAGACCCAACACGCAATTGGAAAATTTGTTCACAGAGCTTTATTTATATATATATATATATATATATATATATATATATATATATATATATATATATATATATATATATATATATTAAAAGAATCTCTGATTAAATAGCATTCTACTAAGCATACACAGGTTCAGAAAAGACACACTGAGGAAGTAGGAATTATAGGATCAATGCTTTTGTTACTAGTTCAGTTCACCTCACAGGCAGCAGAGGGCACTAAACATTACAAACAACCGATTTAAAACCTAGCGATTGTGATCAATCAACATTAAACAAAAAAAGATCAGCTTTTTCATGACAATGAAAACTGCCTTGTTATACAATTAATGTACAAGTGAATAGTTACATTTAGGATTCTAAAACATTGTCAGGTATCCAAACCTGTGTTTTTATTTATCTGTAAATGCACTAATCAGACCTATAAACTACAAGATGACAAGTTTTAATGCAAGTTACCCTCAAGAGCCTCACGCAGAGGGGGCAAGAAACGCTCAAACTCCATCTCCTCCATAGCAGACATCACATCCCCAGCATTTAGAGTTTTCCTTTTGGCTTTCATGGCAAAACTGTTGGCACTGGTGATTAGATCAGGAGTCTCAGTTAGTGTCAGGTTTCCTGCTTTTATGCCAGATGATTGTAACTTGGATATTTTCTGCTAACCTACCATGATGTTGCATACAGAACAAATACACTGGCTGCTTGAGATATGGCTCTTCTTGCCTCTTTGGACACATTTACACCATCTGGTAACTGAAAGAATAAAATAACACACACATAGATGCTAATTACAGAAGTCATAACGACAAGCAAATTGAGTTCCATAAACATAAGAAAGAAATTCAGAAAGCATGGTGATGCAGAGGGCAGTGTTGCTGCTTTACAGCTTCAGGGTAGATTCTCAGTTCAGATTACTGCGGTATGCAGTTTCTTCCTGTGTGTGTTTTCTGGTTTCCCCCAGCTCGCAAAAACATTCAATTCTTTGTTGACTCAATTGAAATTGTCCCAAAGCGGCTTTTCAGAGGTTAAAGGGTTATGAAGTTTAAAGTTTAGTTGCTATAAGTTTATCCCTTATATGAGGCAACAGTGGCCAGGAAATACTCCCTGAGATGGTAAGAAGAGCCCCTGAGAGGAACCAGACTCAGTAGGAGGACTACTAAATCCCCAAAGGAGTGTGAATGTAGTGTTCTGTTCCTGTGTGAAGTGTCCAGTAATGGGCCTGGATTCTGGGTGTAACTTCACCATGCCCAGTGTTCCCAATATAAATCCAGATCAATTGCAAGATTAAGCAACTGTTAAAGATGTATGAATGAGGACATTCAAAACTATATACTACTAAGTACATGGTTGAAATGTCCAATACAATTATTGATGTAAATAAAACAGAAGCTATGAAACAAGTGTTGTACTTCTTATACTAACTGACAGGACTCATAGCTACACAGCAAATAAATCACTAAAGGGCACGTAGTGAAATTCGCATTGTACTTTCATTATTACAATCCTCATGTAGACCTAGTGCGATTATTATAGGGATATGGGACAAAGTCTACCTGGGATCTAATACTGATCATTTCTGTGTGATAACGTAGAGACAAAACTGAGGCTTTGAAAAGGCGGAAGAATTGGTCAAAGGCATAAAGTGATCTGGTCCTACAGAAAGTGTGTAAAAGAAAAGCGAGGACTTACAGCCTCTTTGATAATGCGGGTGATGACAGCGTTGGGCAGGTTCAGGTCCTCCGGTCTCTCCGCCATTTCTACTACAGTACAGCAGCTCAGCTCAGCTAGCCCGTGTTAGCCTCAATTAGCGAAGGAACTTCACTATACTGTCTGGTTTATTGTTACAGAATAAACTGTGCGGATGTGTGAAGGATGTTAAAATGAACAGGTTTTGTTCAACAGTGCGTATTGAATGCACATTTATTATACAGCTTCCTGCGGAACAAAACAGAACAGTAACTCGAGGCAGCTAACCGTTAGCCGCTAATTATTCCCGAACTGCAGCAAACCAAACCCTGTCAAATAACAAGCCGGAAGTTCTGTAGAAACAAAACAGGATATGAAACGAAACAAAATATCCCAGCTAAAGTCGGTTACATGCAGTAGATCTGATCCTGTAAGATATACGGTTAAGAGGGAAACTAGCAACCGAGTTTGTTTTGGAGCGCGCTAAACATCCAAACCACGAGTTTTACCTCTGACTCTGTCAGCGTCGGCATTGACGTCACACAATTCAGCCAATAGTCGGAGCGGGTTTTTTTTTTTTAACTTTTAATGTTATTTGTACAGTTTAAAATGGTAATAATACAACAATGTTCATTAGATTTTCTATACCTGTTTAGCTTCATAAATATAATACAACAGCTGCTTCTGACGTTATTCATCATCTATTATATACAAATCTGCCAAAAAACACTGGACCATGTGGGACGAAGTGGCATAGGCCAAATCTGAGATCTCAATTTTAGAGCCAGTTTGAGACCTTACAGAATGTAATTATTATAACACAATAACTTTAAGCTGTACAAAACAACTTTAAACTACAAATCAGGTAAATTATATAACTCAATAAATTAAAGCAATAAGTAACCACTTTTGTGGTATTTTCTAAGTAAATCTAATTTATTGGAGTGATATAATTATTTTTATGGTTAACCTTGTCTACAAGAGCTAACCATAAAAATGCAATAGATGTAAAAACATACAAGATTAAATTGTTATACAGTTTAGTATGTGCACCTGCACATTTCATAGCTTCATTAGTAAAAAGTACTGACTTATGAAACTATGGAGTTTTTTGCAGTAAAAAATCCATGCCTGTAGTTTAAAGCCTTTATATCTTATCCCAAGAAAAACATGAGTATAGATATAGCTAAATAAGAAATAAGAAATTGCTATATTGCAAGTTCTCCCACTTAGAAATCATGGAGGGGTCTGAAATTGTCATCGCAGGTGCATGTCCACTGTGAGAGACATTATCTAAAAAAAAAATCCAGAAATCACAATGTATGATTTTTTAACTATTTATTTGTATGATACAGCTGCAAATAAGTATTTGAACACCTGAGAAAGTCAACGTTAATATTTGGTACAGTAGCCTTTGTTTGCAATTACAGAGGTCAAACGTTTCCTGTAGTTTTTCACCAGGTTTGCACACACTGCAGGAGGGATTTTGGCCCACTTCTCCACACAGATCAGTCAGGTTTCTGGCCTGTTGCTGAGAAACACGGAGTTTGAGCTACCTCCAAAGATTCTCTATTGGGTTTAGGTCTGGAGACTGGCTAGGCCACGCCAGAACCTTGATATGCTTCTTACAGAGCCACTCCTTGGTTATCCTGGCTGTGTGCTTCAGGTCATTTTCATGTTGGAAGACCCAGCCTCAACCCATCTTCAATGCTCTAACTGAGGAAAGGAGGTTGTTCCCCAAAATCTTGCAATACATGGCCCCGGTCATCCTCTCCTTAATACAGTGCAGTCGCCCTGTCCCATGTGCAGAAAAACACCCCCAAAGCATGATGCTACCACCCCCATTGCTTCATAGTAGGGATGGTGTTCTTGGGATGGTACTCATCATTCTTCTTCCTCCAAACACGTTAAGTGGAATTATGACCCAAAAGTTCTATTTTGGTCTCATCTGACCACATGACTTTCTCCCATGACTCCTCTGGATCATCCAAATGGTCATTGGCAAACTTAAGACGTGCCTGGACAAGTGCTGGTTTACGCAGAGGAACCTTCCGTGCCATGCATGATTTCAAACCATGACGTCTTAGTGTATTACCAACAGTAACCTTGGAAACGGTGGTCCCAGCTCTTTTCAGGTCATTGACCAGCTTCTCCCGTGTAGTTCTGGGCTGATTTTTCACCTTCCTTAGGATCATTGAGACCCCACGAGGTGAGATCTTGCATGGAGCCCCAGTCCGAGGGAGATTGACAGTCATGTTTAGCTTCTTCCATTTGCTAATGATTGCTCCAACAGTGGATCTTTTTTCACCAAGCTGCTTGGCAATTTCCCCGTAGCCCTTTCCAGCCTTGTGAAGGTGTACAATTTTGTCTCTAGTGTCTTTGGACAGCTCTTTGGTCTTGGCCATGTTAGTAGTTGGATTCTTACTGATTGTATGGGGTGGACAGGTGTCTTTATGCAGCTAACGACCTTAAACAGGTGCATCTAATTTAGGATAATAAATGTAGTGGAGGTGGACATTTTAAAGGCAGACTAACAGGTCTTTGAGGGTCAGAATTCTAGCTGATAGACAGGTGTTCAAATACTTATTTGCAGCTGTAGCATACAAATAAATAGTTTAAAAATCATATATTGTGATTTCTGGATTATTTTTTTTTAGATTATGTCTCTCACAGTGGACATGCACCTACGATGACAATTTCAGACCCCTCCATGATTTCTAACTAAATAGCAGGGTGTTCAAACTTATTTTCCTCACTGTATATATATATATATATATATATATATATATATATATATATATATATATATATATATATATATATATATATATACATACACACTTTGTTTCCCAACATGAATGCACTGAAAAAAAAAGGAAAAAAAAAGGAAAAAAAAAAAGGTTTACTTTTCTCATTTTGTGCTGTTACAATTTAATTGCATATTTTATTATTATTTAAAATAAAAAAGCCTACAAAAAGAGCTGTGGTTTGCTAAAGTATAAGTACTTAGGCTGTATGACATTGTGGGAGAATCTGCTGAGTAGTGAGATTTCCACTGAGCTCATTTTCCTTTGAGTTGTATTTCTGGAGCTTTGTCTAGTTTTGAACTATTAGCATGTGTTTATCTCAATCTCAGATCGTGTGAAATGTCTTATATTGAAACTAGCGCGAGCTGTGAAAATTTCATTTTCTGTGCAGAAAGCATGTTTTTGTGGTTCAAGCACACAAAAGCTGAAAAAGTTTATTTGTGTACTGTTGGGGCCTGTTGCAGTAGTCACGTAGCATTTCAACACAGTTCAGTGTGAATTTTCCATTTGGTTCCAGCAATTTCACGGTTAAACAAACATGAAAAGGAGTCATCATTTTGGAGCTCTTAAACCCAAATGTGTTTGTTGCCATGAGAGTGAGGTATTGCTTTTCCTTGCCATGTGGAATTGACCTCAATACGAATGGGGTGGCATTTCTTTTATTTCCATCAACTTAGCAAAAATGTTAATAATAATTGTGAATAATTTTTACTCTGTAGAATTTTTATTAAATAGCAAATGTCAGGTTGTAGACAATTTGTGGAGTCTATGCCAGCTTGTGTGTTTGCTATCATTAGTCTTTGTGTTTGGCATGTTGTATGGGGAGCATCACTGCTGTACTTCTAGTTACAGGCTTTTAAAAATATGTTGGTTTTTTTAATCAAGTTCAGGATAAGACTCACTGAATCAAACCTTTGGACCACTCTGAGACCCTAAGCACTCTTGGGCTGGTTTTCCTTAAGAAGGTTTCTGTACATTTATCGAGTAAACTTTATTTGGGCCTAAGCCTCTCTGTCCCTGCCACTAGAAAAGAATCCCCGTAACATAATGCTGCCACCACCATGCTTCACCAGAGAAATGGATTTGGCCCTTCCTGAATAATCTTTACATACTTGTCACACTTAAATGTTTTAGATCATCAAGCAAATTTTAATATTACACAAAGATTACCAGAGTAAATACAAAATGTTGTTTTTATTAAGGAAAAAAACTGTTCAAACCTACCTGGCCATATGTGAAAAAGTAATTAATTTAAGAAAAAAAAATCTAATACTTTTTCACAGCACTGTTTATCTTGGTTTTTAGTCCCAAAAAAGATGGGCTACAGTAAGAGTCCACCTGCAAAATGCATTTGTCTGCAGGTTTATCTGAAATAATTACCAATGAACACAGCTACATTACTAAGTTAGTTGTGTGAATTGCAGTGGGAATTTGAGGTTGTGGTTGTGTGCACTGCGGCAGTATCTCCACATGGCACATGGACCTGACTAAAACATACAAAAAATCCATGTTACATGTGTGGTCTTGCACTATAGAGGTTAACACTTCAAATTTGGAATTTTCACAAGCCACATAATCAGCTCAAGCAAGGAGTGGCAGGCTCATTCTGTCAACATTCTAAAATAGCCTTCATGTCACACAGTTAAGTCAGAGTTCATTACAGTTAACGACAAAGAATTTCCATGATAATTTTTTAACTCACTTTCCCATTGTTGTAAAACCCCTCATCAAAATGCTTTGAGGTTTGTTTGATATATTAGGTCAGATGGCAATTAACTTTTCCATTCTTTTAAGGGCGATTTAAGAGTCCGTATAGTCAGCCATAATGAAGAGTTGAAGAATCATTTGAAATGTTAACATTAGCTAAGACATCATATTGCTAAACCCGACCCTTTATGGTTTTGTGGTTTCTAATGGTTGCACCGAGATTGGAAAATCTGTATACATGAACGAAAGAAAATCACAAAAAGATGTATTGTATTTCTTCAGCAAAAATAAATACTTTTCTCTATATAGTGAGAAAGGTGAAAGTTTAAAGGAGAATTATTTTGGCTCTTATTTTGGAGAATTATTTTGGAATGATCACTGTCAATCAATTGAATGTTTGATAAAATGATACAACACAGTCTCATAACATTTTGTCATATAGTCACAAACTTTTAACTATTGATTCGTGTTCATGGACACTTCCCTCCACAGTCTGGCTCTGTCTCCATACAGAGGCAGAGGATCATGGGTAAAGCTGACGGTATTCTTTTTACCCAATTTTTATCAGTGAATAAGTCAGAAAATATATGTTTAAGGTTAGGGTTCGGGTTAGGGTTATACTTATAAATGTGTATCTAATTAACTCAGTCTCCTAAATTAACCGGGAAAATATATTAACTTTGGCTGGAAGGAACCACTGATGATGGTTTATAATAGCGAGTAGCTTACAGAATATATCTCCTGCTTAAATGTTGAGTAATGGTGCTTGAAGAGAAAAAAATCTTTAACAAACGAGATAAAAGCAATACTGCATATGTGGTATCCAGTGGCAGAAAGAAAACTTTGATGGAGGCACCAAAAACACTTCATATTAAAATTCATTACACAAAAAATCATCCTCAGTGACATGAAAAAGAGGGAAATTCGTGTCTATGAACAAACATCGATAGATTACATTTCGGGCCTATATCACAAAATGCCGTGATACTGGGCTGAATGGTATGGTCACACCTCTATGTCATGCTTGGTGGTGCTAAACAATCGGCAAGCCAAGAGGTCATGTCAAGAAGGTTACAGAATGGCCCACATTTTCTGTCCATGGTCTTACTCCTATAGCATTCTATATATGGAATACATGTTTCAAGATTTGTTGTTTTAAATAAAATGGTACCGTCTAATGCAATCAATTTGAATTCATGTTTTTGTTGTGGTATATTTTCTTTGTTCTCTAAATAAATTTTGGATGGAAACTTTTGGATGCTATCTAACTCCTGTTGCTCTGTTTTCTCTGGACAGAGACAGCCTAGGCTTTTTCAGTGAACTGTGACCTTGAAGCCTTTGATATGAGATATTTAGTGTTTTGTGTTTGCATTGCAGCACCCATATCTTTCTATCTGCTGTTGCAGTTTCTTTCATGAATGACTCAATCTTTATGAGTGTCTCACTCAAGTGAATTTATGCAACTTAGTTACTGTCTCACTATAATTTAATGAGCCATGTTTGAGTTCTTGATTTGGAGATGTTTAGTGAATAGCAGCAGAAGACACAGAATGTTTTTACAAGGCACTGGCAATAGTTTTTAAACCAGTCAGTTTGCCTTCTCATTTAATTAACAAACCCAGTGATCTAAACTTGTATGTCCACAGAGATTGCTTTGGGAGCTGCCTGTAGGATTTCTGTGTTTTATTAAGACCAGAAGCAACAGGGAAACTGTGTTATGTACAATCCAAACTTACCGCAGAGTAAAATGCTTTAAAATCAGACGGCCAGCTCTCATATTATGTAGCTTGAATGTACGTACAGGGTGTCTTAAGATTTGATGATGATTTGATGGCACCATTCAGTGGTGGATTAAGTATGCAAACCATGTACTTGAGTAAAAGTAGAGATACAGTAGGTTAAATATTACTCCAGTAAAAGTAAAAGTGCTCCCTTTAAACTTTCACTTGAGGGAAAGTATAAGAGTATTTGCCATCAAATGTATGTAAGTATCCAAAGTACTATGATTTATTATGGCTAAAATGTTATATTACCATTTTTGTTACAAGACTCCTGCTTAATAAACACAGTTTATGTAAAAAAAAGACGCTAATGTTACTCTTAGTCAAACACTGATTGATATCTATTCAAATTATTATGAGCCCAAAACCTTCTTTTCAACTACTATCGTGGAAATAAGGCCATGGGTGTTGTGGCAAGATAGAGTCAGGAGTTTGTTAATTCATTTAAAACTTTCTTTTGGCTTCTCCCATTAGGTGTTGCCACAGCGGACCATCTGCATGTTTGTTTGTTAATTCATTTACAGTCGAACCCACTTATCTCGACCTCGGTTAACTCGCCAACCCTATTAAGTCGAATTTTTTGACATTTTTTTTTTAATTTTTAAATTTTGACACTGGTTAGCTTTTTGTAAAAACGAACTACACCCCGCACGTTTTTAGTGATTTTGTGAGCGATCTTTGTGTTTGCAATGTTGGAGAATATAATAAAGGTTTGTTTTGAGAATCGACGGTGGTTTGTATTGTATACTGGTAAATCTCTGCTGTTAGTTGGTGTACATATGCCTTTTGGTGTAAACAAACATGTATGTACATTTTTATAGCATGCCTTCATCAAACAAATCGCCGCAACGCTGTTGTGTAAAAAACCCTCCAAAAACACGTGCATGCACATTCTCATTTATTAACGCACATCATGTACATAAAGAAATTTCAAGCACGTTAATATATTGCCGCCATATTGGTTTTCGTTTATCTCGATCATCATCTCAACGCTTTTTGGCGTCCCCTAGGCCGGCGACATAACTGGGTTTCCACTGTATTACTCTCAAAATGATATGCTTGCTGTTGAACTGATCTTGAACTGTATGTATGTGCTAAGTAGATACCACCAAGCGGCAATTAAAACAAGTTCAAAACAGAGTGCACGCTCAACCCGAAATAGTTTCAGAAAATGTAATTAAGTAAAAATAAAAGGTATTTAGAAAATCTTAATACTTTGAAATAAATAAATAATTTAAATACTTCAATAAAGTACAGATATGTGAAAAAGCTTGTTAAGTACAGTAACGGATTACATTTACTTCGTTACTGTCCCCCAATGCCATTAACTACACTGAAGGTGTTGAGCTTAATGTTAAAGCTTCTGGATTGTAGATTGTAAATCTTTAATGAAACCTAAATTACTTGCTTGGTTATCTGTACAGCAAAATTATTAACCGTGTTTACCGTGAAGGACCAGCTTTATAGCAGATAATCTGCTATTGTCAACACTCTTTACCAAAGTGGACACATTACCCAAGTTAAGAGAATATTCAGCCACTGTAAGCAGAGATCGCTGTAATTTAAGCTCCTGTTCAAAATTCCTTCTAGTTCTGTACTTCATTGTGCTGGTGCATTTTTTTACTAGTAGCCTTTTGTGTTTTTCTCCTGTCTGGGGTCAACATCTCTTCTTGCTTGTTCTTGCTAATATGTGAACCTGATTTAATAAGAAGTGGTACATACTTCTTATGAGACTGAGCCACAAAATCCTCTGCTCTTGTTCTTATTGCAAAACTACAGCAAGTTCATTTGTTTCTTATTTTCTTTCTGGCTAAGTAGTGTGGCTCCAAATGGACACCATAGGACAATAAGCAAAATAGGTAAAGCTAAATGATATGGGAAAAGGCCCATATACAACAGCTAAAGACACACAGATATGTCTAGAATTCTTTAAATGATCTATTCATGGATATTTTATTAGATAAGGCCACACTTAACAAGAATGATTTAAATTGATATCCTCAGTAAAGGAAACCACTGCTTTCAAAAACCTCTGACTGTGGTATTCGAACATTTTGCTTCACCTGTCTACAATTTTTGGAGATTGCTTTTTTTGGGATAGAGTATCTCTTACATCTGCCTGTTTATTTATATTTAATAGGTGATCATTTCTATGTTCAATAACAATATAGATATAATTGTGTTTGATGGTCAGCATTTCTTGTGATTTTGAAACCATATATTTTATATGCTGTTCTTGTCTCTGGGTCTTTTTGTTTAGATTTGCATGTGTTTTTGGAGCACACTTTGAATACATCCACTCTGAAATGCTATATTAGACTGGACTAATGTTTTTGAGCAAGGTATAGAGTTAACCTGTACTAAAGGTGTTTTTAAATACTCCCATCACCACCAGTATAAGTAGTGTGTATATACACAAATTCAAACATTGTTTAATGCAGACCGTTTCTGAGTAAAATAATGTATGGTTGATTGGTGTACAGAACTTTCTCAATTACATTTGCATTATATCTATTTCATACATTACCCTACATGTTTGCAGAACCCAGCCATTAGGGGGGCACAAGCCAGTGCCGGTCCCAAGCCCGGGTAAATGGGGAGGGTTGCGTTAGGAAGGGCATCCAGCCTAAAACATGTGCCAAATCAAATATGCGGATCACAAATGAGAATTTCATACCGGATCGGTCGAGGCCCGGGTTAACAACGACCGCCACAGGTATCGTTAGCCGACAGGGTACCGGTGGAAATTGGGCTATTGTTGGCCGAAGGAGGAGAAGGAGAGGAGGAAGACGTCTACAGAGACGGCAGGAAAAGGAGCAGTGTAGGAGAGTAGAGGTTCGGGTTGGTACTTTAAATATTGGTACTATGACGGGTAAAGGGAGAGAGGTAGCTGATATGATGGAGAGGAGAAAGGTAGATATGCTGTGTGTTCAGGAGACAAAGTGGAAAGGAACATTGGAGGTGGGTTTAAACTGTTTTATCATGGTGTGGATGGGAAGAGAAATAGTGTAGGGGTAATTCTGAAGGAAGAGTACAGTAACAGTGTAGTGGAGATGAAGAGAGTTTCTGATAGGGTGATGATCGTGAAGGTGGAAGTTGAAGGATGATGATAAATGTCATCAGTGCCTATGCTCCACAAGTTGGCTGTGAGATGGAGGAAAAGGAAAGATTCTGGAGTGAATTAGATGAAGTGGTAGATGGTGTACCTAGGAAAGAACGATTGGTGATTGGGGCAGACTTTAATGGGCATGTAGGTGAAGGAACAGAGGTGATGAGGAGGTGATGGGTAGGTATGGTTTTAAGGAGAGGAATGTGGAAGGGCAGATGGTGGTAGATTTTGCTAAAAGGATGGAAATGGCAGTGGTGAACACGTATTTTAAGAAGAAGGAGGATCATAGGGTGGCGTATAAGAGTGGAGGAAGGTGCACACAGGTGGACTATGTGCTATGCAGGAGATGCAACCTGAAGGAGATTGGAGACTGTAAGGTGTTGGCGGGGACAGTGTAGCTAGACAGCATCGGATGGTGGTCTGTAGGATGGTTTTGGAGGCGAAGAAGAAGAGAAGGAAAGTAAAGATTGAAAGAAGAATAAGATGGTGGAAACTGAAGGAGGAAGAGTGTAGTGTGAGGTTCAGGAAGAGGTCAGACAGGGCTTGGTGGTGGTGAAGAGGTGCCAGATGATTGGGCAACTACTGCAGGAGTGATGAGGAGGCAGCTAGAAAAGTACTTGGTGTGACATCTGGAAATAGAAAGCAAGACAAGGAGACGTGGTGGTGGAATGAGGAAGTGCAGGAGAGCATTAGGGAAAGAGGTTGGCAAAACAGAAGTGGGATCGACAGAGTGATGAGAAAAGTAGGCAGGAGTACAAGGAGATGCGGCAGCAGGTAAAAGGGATGTGGCGAAAGCCAAGGAAAAGGCATATGAGGAGCTGAATAAGATGCTCCTTAAGGAAGGAGAAAAGGATTTATACCGATTGGCCAGGCAGAGGGACCGAGCTGGGAAGGATGTACTGCAAGTTAGAGCAATAAAGGATGGAGAGGAAATGTGTTGACTAGTGAGGAGAGTGTGTTGAGAAGGTGGAGGGAGTATTTTGAGCAGCTGATGAATGAGGAAAATCAGAGAGAGAAGGTTGGAGGATGTGGAGTTGGTGAAGCAGGATGTAGATAGGATTAGTAAGGAGGAAGTGAGAGCAGCGATTAAGAGGATGAAGAATGGAAAGTCGGTTGGACCAGATGACATACCGGTAGAAGCGTGGAGATGTTTAGGAGAGATGGCAGTGGAGTTTTTAACCAGATTGTTTAACAGGATTCTGGAAGGGGAGAGGATGCCTGAGGAATGGAGAAGGAGTGTGCTGGTACCGATCTTTAAGCATAAGGGAGATGTGCAGACCTGCAGTAACTACAGGGGAATTAAGTTGATCAGTCACACCATGAAGTTATAGGAAAGAGTAGTGGAAGCCAGGCTGAGAGAAGAGGTGACCATCTGTGAGCAACAGTATGGTTTCATGCCAAAAAAGAGCACCACAGTAGGTACGACAGACTGGTTCAGGGTGAAGGTTGGACTGCATCAAGGATCGGCCCTGAGCCCTTTCCTGTTTGCAGTGGTGATGGACAGGTTGACGGACGAGGTCAGACAGGAGTCTCCCTGGACTATGATGTTTGCAGATGATATTGTGATTTGTGGTGAGAGTAGGGAGCAGGTTGAGAAGAGCCTGGAGAGGTGGAGATATGCGCTGGAGAGAAGGGGAATGAAAGTCAGTAGGAGTAAGACAGAGTACATGTGTGTGAATGAGAGGGAGGGAGTGGGTGATGCGGTTGCAGGGAGAAGAGGTGGAGAAGGTGGAGGAGTTCAGGTACCTGGGGTCAACAGTGCAAAGTAATGGAGAGTGTGTTAGAGAAGTAAAGAAAAGAGTGCAGGCAGGGTGGAGTGGGTGGAGAAGAGGGACAGGAGTGATTTGTGATAGTAGGGTATCTGCAAGAATGAAAGGAAAGTTTATAGGACTGTGGTGAGACCTGCGATGTTGTATGGATTAGAGACAGTGGCATTGAGTAAAAGACAGGAGGTGGAGCTGGAGGTAGCAGAGCTGAAGATGTTAAGGTTTTCGTTGGGAGTGACGAGGATGGACAAGATTAGAAATGAGTTTATTAGAGGGACAGCACATGTAGGATGTTTTGGTGACAAGGTAAGGGAGGCGAGATTGAGATGGTTTGGACATGTGCAGAGAGGGGACATGAATTACATTGGTAGAAGAATGCTGAAGATGGAGCCACCAGGTAGGAGGAAAAGAGGAAGGCCAAGGAGGAGGTTCATGGATGTGGTGAGGGAAGACATGCAGGTAGTTGGTGTGAAAGAGGCAGATGTAGAGGACAGGGTGGTATGGAGACGGATGATCCGTTGTGGCGACCCCTAATGGAATCAGCCGAAAGAAGAAGAAGAAGAAGACCCTACATGTTTGCAGAATTATATGGAGATTTTAGGCATCTGTTCTGATGTCTGCAAAATGGTTTACCCTGTTAGCTTGTATTCGTTTTTACTCACAGTGTTGTTTGCTAACTTATGTTTGTGAGCTTGCACTGTATAATTATTATATCCCACACCATATTTCTGCTATGACACAATTGGTTAAGTTGTTCTGTTTTTGGCTTAATTATTAGGCTTAATGTTTGCTAAGAATCTGATTTATTACAAAACAGAAAAAAAGTGTTTATCACAGATAGTTTATTCCAGTGATTAAAAAGAATTCAGTGCCTATTCTCCATATATGGACACAGAGATATTGATGATCAGTCAGACCCATAATGTAGGGAAAAAAAATACATATGCTATATGTATGGGGTGATGAAACATAATGCGGGCACAGCCCAAAGGCCATGCTTCAGTATAGGCAATAAGCCACAGGCTGTGAAAATGCCATATTAACTTTTAAAGGCAACGTTTGAACACAGAGTAATGTAGAAATGAAGAAAATATTTCAACATCAGTGAACTTATGAACTTAACTACAAGATGGTGATTCAGTGACCGTTTAGTTGCTGGTTAGTGATGACTCATTTAGCTAGTGGTTAATGTTGTTTTGATAGCTAAAGTAAAGTATTAATAGTTTATCTTATTTAGATCCTATAAATGACATCAGCTGAAGCAGTTTGTAGTTTCAAGAGCTAGGCATCAAGCTTTTGCTAGTGATTTTGGTACTTTTCCTCACTAAATTAATCATGGCCCAGAACTGCCTACTTTTACTGGAAAAGGCAATGTTTTCCATATATACTACCACATTTACTTGCTAATGACTGTTTAAAACAAAAATCACTAATAACTATAAAATAAATGATGTAATTAACTATTTTCACTTACACAACTGCATCTTGGTCAGGTTTTCCTTGAATTCCCTTTGAAGACCAACATGTGGAAGTGACATAGAGGGAAGTGTGAAACATTATCAAATTGGAAAAAAGTTAAGAAAATCTGTGTGGCTAATTAAGTGTAGAAATAATGAGCAAGTGGCAGTTGTAGCTAATTGCTATTTTCTTTTATATAAATTTTAGCTTAGTAAAGAACTTTAATTTTTAAAGAGTATTTTATATCCACCCAAGATGTTGCAACATCTGGCCATTCTTTTTCTGCCCAGCTCTGGAATTCATTTGGGACTTTTGGGACAGATTTGAACCAGCTCTCTAAATACATGTTCTACTTTTGGAGTTCTACCAACTTCATTTCATTGTCCAGTGACTGTTATCATTTAACACTGATGGTATTGTGAATTGTGAAACATTTACTGTGGCAACACCAGGTGTCAGTAATGATACTGACTGCAGTCACAGTTATAGACATCTATTAAATCTCAATGCCAAGATCCCTCAGTCTCTGGCTTTGAAAAAAATAAAATAAAATAAAATAAAACCAGTCTTGTTCGAAAGAGCGCAGCATCGAATTGCACAAGCCTTGCGCTGATTGACCTCTCACACTTTGACAAGAAATGTCTGCATTTAATCATTCATCCATGTCTGGCTACTTGCTTTCATTCTGTACCAGTTCAGGCAGTCATTGTGTGACCTCCATAGCAACAGCCCTCATCAACCCAGCGGTTCATAAACAAACCAACAACACAAATTATGACTCCTGGGTGATTCATTTATGTCAGCTGAACTCATGCTTGGAGATCATTTCCAGATTATTGCAGTTAAATCATTAAATATATAGGCAAACATTGGTTATACTTGTTTGAGTTGGCCCATAAAAAGGGAAGGGAGTATACAGTACCTAAAGAGAGTACTTTACACAAGCAGTAAAACTTTTCATATGAGTTTAGGTGAAGACAGCCAAATGTTTCAGCATGTATAGTCAGGAGGAAGCACTGGTTTGAGAATTTGTACAGAGTGAATTAAAGAAAATCAGTTATGAATTGCTGCCTCTCCTTGGACATTTTGTTGCTGAGAGCAGGTTGCATAGCAGTACAGCAGCAGCAAACAATATAGCGTTGTTAGGGTGTTGGTGGAGAAAAATGCATGCAATCCTAACACCCTAGCCCAAACAAAGTTCTTTAAGTATTATTTCATACCATCATTCGAAGCATTCAAAGTTTCTCATGCTTGGTAATGGCTTTCCTGTATGAAATGTTCAATCTGAATGCTTAAGACAGATAAAAGAGTCATTTAAGACATTGCTGATGTCAACATTTAGAAAACGCTAAAATACTTTATATCTGCAATAGGTGTATACTTTCGCATACAACATGATGTGTCGTATTTACATCTCCAATTCCATAAAAAAATAAAAATAGAAAACAAGAATTGCATATATCATTAACCCATATTTTATTCACAATAATGTCCGAAGATCATTGCATCCAATATTTATTTTTGCCCTTATTTTCTCCGAATTCTTTAAATGTTTTGATGATATTATGAAATGTAGCTGATGAGATATTTAAAGTGTTCACAATTTAATGTTGAGGAACATTACTTTGACTTTTGATTATTGCATATTAGTAAACCTCTGCTCACCTTTCGTCACAGTCACAGTCTCAGAAGTAAAGAGGCTGTTACTGCAGATCGACTGTTACTTAACTGTCCAAATAACCTAATTTATTGCAAATTTTTGTTTTAGATGTTTCCTTTTAGTAAAACTTTCTTTTTCAGTCTGGAAGTGGGGTTATATTTACATATAATTGACAAATTAAGTACAGTAACAAAGCTGAGCTGTGCATAGTGGATACCGAATAAGAAAATAAATAATAATAATAATATAAAAAAGTGGTCGATATGAGGGCATTACAGCCAAAACTGGATAAAATATTGGCTATTTACTCAAGAGCAAGCAAATTTTTCTGATACAACCTTTATCCATATAACTTTACAGTACCGGTACGATGATATTGCATATTGCTTCTTTTTTTGGCTCCCATTGGATAATGGAATTGTCATGTCTTGATTTCTAGACATGCATCAAAGGATATGGATAGGATAATAATATGATTGAAAGTCTGATTTAATAACATAGGAGGAAAATAGCTCTCACAGTTGGGACTTGGGTAGATAAAGAGTGGCACATGTCATACTGTGGAACACATGAGAATGAACTAATTTAGGGTAACACACAACTGGGAAAATTGTTAGGCAATGATACCAGTTGTGGCCAAAACACAATGAAAAGATACAGTCAATCATGCAATTATCAAATCATCCAATTGTGGCAACAGCATAAAATCATCCAAATTCAGGTCAAGAGTTAATCTGCACATCAGACCTCAGAATGAGTAAAAATTGTGATCTCAGTAACTTTGGCCAAAGCATGATTGTGGAAGCCAGACAGGCTGCAGTGAGTATTTCAAAAACTGCTGATCAGTGGGTACATTTATTCCATCTTCAACTGTCCAGTTTTGATGATCTGGTGCCCATTATAGCTATGATTCCTGCTCTTGGCTGTCAGGAGTGGAACCTGATATGGTTTTCATCTTCTGTTGTGGTTGATGAATATGGGTTTTTCAGTAGCCATTGCTGATATTTACAGAATAGGGAGTTTTGGCAATAATGCTGTATCCCCGAACCCTGTGATACCACAAACCATTAAACAGTACTACACATATGAATTAAATTCAGTGACATTTTTTTTTTTATTTATCACACATGCACAGGCAACTGCACACGCAAGAGATTTTGCAGAACTTATATATAGTTTGTGCAATAATGGGAACATTTAAATTAGATAAATTTTAGTTAAATTTTAGTTTGGACTATATGGATTAAAGATTTTCCTGTAGTTTTGTATATATTATTGTGTATATATATATATATATATATATATATATATATATATATATATATATATATATATATATATATCCTTATATATCCTTACCAAAGGAATTTAACAAAATTATACAGCAGCTAGAGTTAAAATTGCTTAACCACTGTATTAATTAGTTATCTTTTTGATAGATATGAATTCAGCCTTACAATTTATTTAATGGGAATTCTAATATGAGCACATTCTGTCTTTAAAAGCATTATGTGATTGCCAGGTTAGGCCTTGGTTAAAGGTCAACTGACTGATTATCTTAAATTGCTTGATATTGGTTTTAACAAATTTTTTTTTTTGTACATTGCAACCCTGGAAATACAGTAAATAGTTCTTATTTAAGTTCTATGGCACGATCCTATGGCACGAACAAACGTAACAGTAAAAAAAAAATGTTTCCCCATTTTTGGTTTGTTCACTCTAGCTCAAGCTCTAAACCAGTGTTCATGTAATTTTATACATTGTGCTGCTGCCACATGATTGGCTGCTTGAACTGCATGAATAAACAGGTGTTGCTAATTAAGTTTGTAGTGATAAAATTATAATACATGGTCATATTGGCACCCCAGATTGGCAATAAAACAAATGTGTTTCATTGCGTTTTCAAACACATAGTGGAATCTATTGTATTGGTTTAGATTTTTTTTTTGTTAGGGTCAAAGCAAAGAAAATCACTAATTTTTAAAAGGAATTTCCTACTTCTTATTTTTTTACCATTAGCCAAGCACAAACGCTTTTTTTACCACCTTACTAACAAAAGCTTCAGTACAGTATATCAGATCATATCTTAGAAAATCTTTTGAATGTTTAAATAAAATTTTAATGCAAATATTAATGCATATATTGTATATGACTTTGTGGTAATTTACCAGTTTAAAGCATGTATTTAAGCAAGTACTATGACTTGACTAATAAAAATTAATTACCACTAGATTACTAATTGTGGTCCTTGGAATGATTGCTGTTTTTGGCTATATTATTTAGTTCTACTAACAAAATATCTTTCTTGCATTCATATTTGTTTTTGAGAAATCTTGTGACTCAAGTAATGCTGCATAAAAACATTACTTTGCCTATTGCCTATGTTTTTATTAGGGTCCTGATAGCTAAAGAAATTCCTCCTTGTTTGTTCAGTTGATGTATGTGATCCATTAAAATGATTAATGAAATGTTGTAACATTTCAGGCTAATCTGTGTCTGCCATCTGTGGTGCATGTTTGACTGGGAATATTCTTTCATAGGGAAGAATTTGTGGTTATGTGTTACCAACATAGTCAACATAAAGCATCTCAGATTCTGTTCTGTAGTGAAGGGATAGCAAGGAATGTTCAGGAAACTTAAACTACATAATAACAGCATTGGTAAAACTTTCTGTACTGTCTGTCTGATCATTAGATTTTTATTTTCAGAGTGTAATAGCCCTTTCAATTTCTATTTATATGGTAATTTTAACAACAGTGGTCACCAAATAGCCATGTATAAATTCAAGGCTAGACACCTAATAATCCAGCCAAGGATAGCATTGGAAAGTTTAAACTCCCTGAGCACCCAAAATTCAATAAATCATAGTAACCAAGACAGTATAACAGTAACCTCTCCCTTCTGGTTGATATCAGATATTGGGATACATAGAAACTGTCAAAGAATAGAAAAGTTGTGAGATTACCAAAAATAATTGGTTTAAACTGAGTATAAAAACTGATCATACTCGCACCTTAAAACAGATCACTCGGAAATTACAATGAAAATGACGTCCAATGACCAAACTGAAAGTATTTCCAATAGCACGGAAGGAGAGCCTCTGAAGTTATAGAAAAGCTCTAAGTGCTGCTAGATTAGGATATTTCTTTACCCTCATTGAAAAAAAACAAGCATAAACCTACATTTTTATTCAGCACGGTAGCAAAATGAACAGGGAATATAGGACTAACATGCACACCATCAATTGTAACTTTTTTCAATTAAAAAAAAGGCAAAAAACCCAGATGTGAGATTTTATATATATATATATATATATATATATATATATATATATATATATATATATATATATATATATATATATATATAATATTATAACAGACAATTATAACAAACAATCAATTACACAGTTTTACTTTGTTGTACTTAATGCCAACAGTCTGCTACACTGACTCAGGACTACATTTTGCATCCGATCACCATCACTGCACAAGTTTAACTGTAATAAACAGACATTCTGTGCCACCCAGATGAGGATGGGTTCCCTCTTGAGCCTGGTTCCTCTTAAGGTTTTGTCCATATGCCATCTCAGGGAGTTTTTCCTAGCCACAGTCATTACCGGCTTGCTCATTAGGAACAAATTTACAATTATAAAGAACAATCTTATTTATTCTTTGTTATCGCATTATCTGAATTTAATTTAATTTCTATACTCAGAGACTGAAAAAACACTGACAAAGACAAGTTCTCAGAAGTCTTAAAAAGCTATCAGAATGATATATAATTTGCCACATGTCCAGCAGAGTTCCTGTACCAACAAAATTTGACTTACTATCTTACTGATTTTCCAATTCTGACAATTAAAAGTAATTATTAATTCGGGGATTGTATTGCTTTGGATTATCAGAGGTAATAATGTGATGAAAAAACAGCACTACAGTGACTAAAATGGAAAATTCAACTGTAGCTTCAAATTAATTCTGGAAAACACAAAAAAAATATTGTGTTTAATCTGACATTAAGAATTTATTTGACATACTTGACTAAAGTAAATTTTGATAATGGCAGATTTATGCATTAATATTTTTTTTGTAACTGCTTGCTAAGTAGATTGATGAGTCTGAGAATTAGTAACAGAACAGTTGCCACATTTTTATGATTATTAGTGTCTATAGCTGCTTGGCCGCCTGATGAGGCATAACAATAAAACATTTTTCCCCACAGATTGTCTCAAAGCAACTTTACAGACATTGCTGTCTTAATTTTCAGACAGCAAGGAAAAATATCTTAGCCTGGAGTTAGAAGGAGAAAGGGAAAAACTAAGATTCAGGAAGAGAAGCCTATATTCATCAGGTTGACACTGTCATTGAGTTAGATTAATCATCTGGGTTTAACAGTGTATCCTCAGGAAATTGCCAAATAGTACTTTGTGTGTGTGTGTGTGTGTGTGTGTGTGTGTGTGTGTGTGTGTGTGTGTGTGTGTGTGTGTGTGTAAGTGTGTGTGTGTGTTTGTGTGTGTGTTTGTTTGTGTGTGTGTGTGTGTGTGTGAGATTATGTGTGGTTTAATGCAAATATACTTTAATGTATACACAGTCGCCACTGGCTTGCTCATTGTGGACTAGTTTGCTCATGAGAACTTTAATTCAATTATAAGGAATAATCTTATTCATTTTTTATGATTCTTCATTCTTATGAATTATCTGTGTAAACCTGCTTTGAGACAATGTCTATCGTCTATACAAATAAAAATGTATTGTATTGAATTGAATTGAATTGGTAAACCCACCTACAGCACTGCTTTTAGAGGTTCATGTGCAGTCACTTTTGCAGCTATTTAAGAAGCAAATAAGTATGTGTGTATGCGTGTAGATGTGATTGTCGGTTACTGTCTGTGTGAAATTTCAAATGTTCTCTTTTTGCATGTGTGTTTCTTTCTGGATTCTCTGACCCCCTCTCCCCACCAAAAAAACATACCAGTAGTCTGATTGGCTACACTAAACTGGATCTATGTGTGAATGAATGAGTGTTCTAGACTGCTCTGGGTTTGAGTCCAGTTCAGGGGTTTTCCAGGATAGCCAACACTGAAAACAAAAAACTGCAACTGCAAATGAATTGATGAATGAATGAATAATTACGTTAGTGTTCTGAAAACTGGAGCTGATTGAGAAAAAGAGTTCCTGGATGATTTCTGGGTCTAATTTTCTCCAAAGCCAAATGGAGGTAAGGTGGTTAGTATTTTTCTTATACTAATGTTCAACCAATAATAGATGTTTGTCATGGCAATCTTTACCTCAATAATTTCTACAGCCGAGAAACCTAAGCCTATTTCTTTTGGTGAAAATATTCCTAGATTCAGAAAAATACACAATGTAAATGCATTACTCATAAGCTCTAAGCATGAATTACTATGATTACATCAAGTTTTTTAAATTGTATGTAAAATCTCTAATTGTTTTGGCCAGACAAGGGGTTACACAATGTTTTATTCTTCACATAATGTTTTACATGTTAAGTCAGGATAACATCATGCCTATTTACCTTAGTCAGAAACTCACTATGCCCATAGGGTGATTCCCAAACAGCCTTCTGCTTTAGGCAAAATGAAGGCTTAGAACCTGTATAAACCTCTTTTAGGTGTTTGTTTACCACTCACATAGAGAGCTGCACATCATGAATGACCTGAAATCAAGGCATCTAGTGTGAACAGTCTAAATCGAGACACTGTTGCATAATCAACAGGACGAGGTTCCCAGAATTTGTTTACAGTCAACGCCTCTCTTCATCTAAAGGGCTTTGAAGCATGTGTTTATGCAAGTATTTATATGAGTGTCTGAGTTGTCTCATTAAATCTAATGTTTTAACCTTCATTATGCTATAAAAGAATTTTGACTTCTGTAATTCCCTGTGAGAACCTCCAATCATACTGGCAGAAATGGATGCAGACAGGTTTAAGGTGAGAAGGCAAAATTTTAGTCTTTATTTTCTATTATAATGATAAAAACCAAATCCCTATATTTGGAGGCTAGTGGATGGTCCTGGGCCACCAAGGATAGAGATTTTGAGAAAACATAGACAGGGCTCTGTAAAGCCTGAGACGCCTCCTCCTTCACCACTTCACAAGGCTTGAAGGACTCCTTGTTATAATAAGTGTTAGTGGAAGGCAGGAAACTGTATATTCTAGCAAACAAATTTCTCTGTGCATGGAATCTAGAGTCAGAAGAGAGAAACGACAGAGAAGGACAAATAGTGGATTTGATATATGATACATCCGTTTGTTTCATTGTCTTCCTTATTATATCCTTAATATTTTAATAGGTATTTCTTGTTAGGAAATTATGACAAACTTATAGTTCTTTTTAGGAGTTTATTTAAGCTTACCATATTTCAGTCTATAAAAACACATGTGCAGTGTTAAAATAATTTTATTTCTTAATCCTCAGGCAGTTAATGGCACATTTGTCATTATATTGTCATATTATTTCTTCCTTTAAGGATATTTTTTACAGTTGAATGTTTAACCTAGTGTTATTGCTCATGCACAAACCTTATCCAGCTCCATATTATTGCTATCAGGAAAAAATATTTCTACTTCCATGAGCCAACTGCAAATTCAAGATACTGACTCCAAGTGTGCTATTCCACAGGCTATCAACACAACACATCAGATCACTGCGTTCTATGAACTAGAACTTCATCTTTAGGACTGTGCATAATGCATGTTATATCCAAAGCACACCTGGGCGTTTTGTCTTGTACAGAGGTGAGTTTGTTTTTGGAGCTCAGGGAGGTGATTCCTTTCTCCCTTCACTGTCAACACATCCACTAAATATGGTGAAAGAATGCAGGCTGTAATGCTGAATGTCACAATACTCAGTGTTTTTGCTGCTCATGCGAATGGTGGAGTGATGCCTGAACAAAGCTTTTTGTAACACACCTGTGTGAGACATGACCATCACCTGGTGAACTTTTGACCTGTATATCAAGATAGCAGGAGAACGAGGCCAGATGTGAACAGTAGTCAAGTCAAGGGTCTGTACTGTCATTTTTGGTCTCTCAGCTTTCTGTAAATGCTTGTCCTGGTTATGAATTTTTGGCTGATTAATTGCAATTCACAGTTTTTGTCTTTTGTTTAGTTACTCTGTTAACTTAATTGACTAGCCACTAATCCAAACCAATAACACAAAAAGCAAAAAGAAATACGCTTATAAAATCTCAACTTGGACCCTTACATGTTCTAACGTGTTCAGTGGAAAGTTCAGTAATAAAAACTCTATGGCTCCAAAAAAATAGCAAGATTATTACTATACGTGTGAATAATGATCCATATATTTAGATTATTAATTATGTCATTATTATTGTAACTGCAAAAAGCAATTTGATTCTGTTGAAAAACTAATTAAGAATAATCATTGTGTTTACCAACAACAAATCATTTATATGGAAACAAAGTATAATTGTGAAACAATCATCCTCAAATTATTTTTGTTCCTTAATAATTGTATAGGGTCTTGATATTTTTGGAGTTAACATCGTGTTTTGTATAGTCAGACGTTTTTTCACATTAGAATGTTATTATGATGTGTTACTTGGAGGCTGTGTGATAATAAATGCTGCTCAGAGAAATCTGACAAGCATTACGCAATTATTGTGCAATATATTGGGCAGTTTTTCTATCAAGATTCTCTTTCTGATTTGGGGTGCTATTAAGATCAGTTCCAACAGAAAATATAACAGAAAGTCTATAACACTTACGATACAATATAAAATTGAAAACAAAGTGTTAGAGGTTAAAAAATGGCTACACATGCTTTCGATTTAATGATATAGATGGGCTTACAATGGGATTACATTGAATTGAATCTGAAAAGAAAAACCTAAAGTTATAAATTGACCAAGTTATAAAACAAAAACAAAAAATGCCCAAAGTGCAGACATTATTAAATATATTACTACGTACATACACATAGTATGGGTATTGGTACATTTGTACAGTTTGTATTTACCATTTTAGTACTTTTAAATTGTAGATATTTTCGAACAGTCTAAGGAAACTTTGACATAAGAAACATGCTGTAAAATAAGTCTTGCTTTCCCCTAGAGGAATATATCAAAATTTATTAACACAGCTTGCCTGATTCTAAACCATATAAATGAGCTGTAGTGTAGCTTGGAATGTGGTGATCAATCCATCACCTTCGAAGTGGAACATTCTGATCAAACACTCTTTAAAGAATGTGTTTTTGCACCACACCGTTATTGGACAGGCACAGTGATATAGGCTACTGTATATAGGGTTTTGGGGGAAAACCAAACTGATGCAAGCCTGTGATTATGTATGAAGTTTATAGAGAGGAGGGTGTTTAACAGAATACAGTCTGTTCAGGGTACATGAGCACATTTTTTATCAGTCTCCATTTTGCTCTTTATTTACACCTTAGCCTAAGCATACATTAACAGGTTTATAGCTTGTGACATTAACAGGTTTATAGCTTACAATGTATAAGTATATACATTGTAAGAATAAACAGACTATTTAAAATTTAGCTAAATCCTATTTACACTTCAAAGGGGGGAACAGTATAAAATGTCTGGGCAGAATTTGTTCTGCATTCTTTTTTAACTCTGATGAACCCAAAATACTTAATGTATTTTGTCACTGCTATGCTGTTATAAACTACTTCTTCATTACGATCATCATTGTCCTCATAATTCTTTTTTACAACATGTACAGAAATTCATGCAGAAATTGTTTGACATTACCCTCTATCCTCTGTACCCACTGTCTCAGCTGTGAAATCTCAGCTGTGAAAATAATTTATACTCAACCCACTCATATTTCACCTATTTGGTGAATTTATGCTTGGTGCTCATCTGCAACCTTCAAAAATCCATGTGGATTTACCAAAGGTATTTTTGGTATCCGCTTGTAGGGCCATGAACTATCCATGGTATTCAGTGACACTACATTCACCCTTTGTAAGTTTTGACTCATCAAGCAGTTTGGTTTTGTTGGCACAGACAGCAGCATATTTTCCAAGTCAACCTGAACAATGTTATAAAAGAGAAGCCTTTGATGCAAGAAGAGTTTGTGTGTTTAAAAAGAAACATTTTGAGAAGAATGGTACATGTATTAGGAGTTACACACACACACACACACACACACACACACACACACACACACACACACACACACACGCCCGCACGCAAAAACACACCCAGACACCCATTCTGTTCATGTCTGCCTAACTCTACTGAATCCTTAAAGGAATATTTCAGTAAAAAAAACATAAACACAGTCAGTCAGTGGACATGTTGGTGGATACAGTGTATGCTTAAATCCATTCTTAGCTCTTCTTCATAGCTCTGGAGTGCATCAACTATATAAGCAAATGTCAAATATTAAACATCTCTGACATTTGTTTTTTATTTATGTCGGACTTCGAAATAAATGATGCTGGTTAAGGAAAAACATGTAATTCTCATGTCCTTCTTATATTTATTTACAAATAAGATGTGATGGATAGTGAAAATATTTCCTTATTCTGATCTTCCATTTCCATTTACAAAATGTCCTGATTGTCTTTAAATGTCCTGATATGTATTCCTGTTTTGCTCTCCATACATTCAGAAGAATGGGGTGCACAAGCCTAGATTTTAAAACTGTACTTAATTGTTTTGACATGGCTAGAGATGTGTGAAAAATCTGACATGACCATTTTATAAAACATCTTGTTCCAAACTTGGAGAAATCTTCAGTGTTTATAGTTTATAGTAATAGCAGTCCCAGTATTTATGTATATACTACAACTAAAATAGTTAAGCTAAATAATCTACTTTCAAAATGTTTTTGTAAAATAGAAGAGGGAGTCTAGATTTAAACATTTAAACCGGAGCCAAGCTATCAGTAGGTACGTGTGATATTACTGAGAAACTGGCTGCTCTTTACGGAAAACATTTTGGGTGAAACACATCCATTTCTTTTTTAAGCTACATATGCCTCATGTTGGATATTAGACAGCTCTTGGCTGACTGACTATATAGAGCCAGGTAAAAAAATGTGTAAATTAAAGTTTCCTTTAATGCCAGGCTTACTATTAATAGCTGATGCAATTTCATAGGGAAACAGCATTATCATTTTCATCTATGTGTAATATCAGTCACCTTAAGCTAAACAGTTGCTTTTAAAAACTGGGTAACTTCAGAAATATACTGTTTAAATTTAAAATACTGTCAATAATGTATAAAAATGTGACATAGTCCAGTTTAATCGTTTGAGTGTTTCAGATAAACTTCATAGTTTTTAGATTAAAGATGTGAAACATGACCATTGTTAGGTTCTCTGTAGTCACGCATCATTCAAAACATCTTCTATGCATTTTGTGACTTAATTAAAAAAGATTTGAACTCCTTACATGACTCACATCATCACTGTGAGAGAACTGTTACCCACATCTGCTTGAGTTTGATGAATCATTATGTGTATGACAGTAGACTCACTTTCTGGCCTTTGAGAACTGAGAAATCCCCTTAAATTCATGAATGAATATTTTTGACAGACAGACTTGGCTCTTGATCCTACACTCTGACACAGAAACTTCTTCCTTCGTCAGTCCGTCGCTTGAGAGAGTGGGTGTTGCGCGTCATTGACTGGATGGCACCTATGTGCCATGTGTGTGAGATGTCTTGGAGAAAGCAGGCCTTGTCTGACACTGTGTCTATCCCGTCTGCAGGAGAGGTGAGAGAGATTACTGTGTGTGTGTGTGTGTGTGTGTGTGTGTGTGTGTGTGTGTGTGTGTGTGTGTGTGTGTGCTACCATTGTCAGTGTCTCAAAACAGTCTAACTTTCCTGAAGACAGCTGATAGTGTTTTATATTGTTTCTTCATTCTTCAATCCATTGCCTCACTCAAACTAAAATGTGTTCAGTTTGTCAACATGGATGTACATGTACATTTTGTACAGCATGGAATAAACAGGGTGGTCTTGGAGTGTATTTTGGAGATTTGTCAAAAATGTTTGTGAGTGTTTGCTTGTATCCAAAATACACACGCACACACGCACGCACACACGCACGCACGCACGCACGCACGCACACACACACACACACACACACACACACACACACACACACACATATATATATATATATATATATATATATATATATACACGTGTGTGTCTGTGTGCATTTTAACTACATATATATATATATATATATATATATATATATATATACACACACAATGATTGGAGTGTTTAAATTATTATTATTACTATTTAATTCTTAGTATTAATACTAATAATTACTTTGTGTTTGATACTACAAATTTTAATTATTATTGGTTATGGTTATGCTTGCTAGTTCTATTCTAGGTCTATTCTGGCAAATATTAGATGTATTATTCCAGGCATAGCCACCTGCCAAGCTGTTTGTGTGCATTTTGTGTCTGTGTCTGTGTGTGTGTGTGTGTGTGTGTGATTTAACAGAGGGGGCTGTCTGCTGTTCGCTATAAAAGCCGTGGCCACTGAAGGAACCTCTTTAAGGAGAACTGAGCTACCCACTGCTGCTGGCATTTCACACACTTATACTCAACCCCATACACACAAACACACACATACAGCAGGATTCAGACATTGAAAGGACGAGAATTAAAAGGATGAGGACGAAGCTAATGGAGAACTGAAAAACAAGCTTTTAATAAAATATTTATCCAATCAGTTGTTCCTTTGGGCTTTGAACCACGTGACTAGAGCTCACTTACACTATAATTTCACTGCTGGGAGAAATGTTGTCTTTGAGGATTGTTTTAAGGCGAGCAAACCTTCTCATGCTGGTGCTCATGTCCTGGTGTGCTGTAAAGGTGAGTCTTTTTTATTTGAAATCTAAATTTAAAATACAGACCTGATTTGTTAATAATAATAATAATAATAAGAAGAAGAAGAAGAAGAAGAAGAAGAAAAGAAGAAGAAGAAGAAGAAGAAAAACAGTTTGTTAGTTAGTTAATGATTATTATTTCATTAGACCTTTCATCTAGCAGCATACAGTTGGAAATATATGCTATAAAATAATTAGTTGAAAAAAGTAATATAGATTTAACATGTAATAGTTCAATATTACTACTGTAATACTACATATGACAGTAATACTACAATATTACTATTATAATTTTATCACTATGTCTTGGCTTTTAAGAAATTCTCTTGCTCTTATCAAACATGACTAAAGTAGCTTCAAATTTAGTTTGAATGTTGTCTTCGAGTTTCAATTCATTGAACTTTAGGGGAATTAATTGTTACTGGTTTCATTATTTTAATCCCAAGGTTAGCAAAATAAATATCTTGCTAAACTATATTTAACACTTATCACACTATGCTTCAACTTCTCTTCCTGTCTTTTGTGTACCTTTCATTCAGATTCAGGGCGATTGTCCACATAAGTGTTCATGCCCACTTTCGCCACCTTCGTGCCTGCCGGGTATCAGCTCTGTGCTGGACTCCTGTGGCTGCTGCAGGGTATGTGCCAGGCAGTTTAATGAGGACTGCAGTGCCACTGAGCCATGTGACCACATCAAGGGGCTGCGCTGCCATCTAGGGGCCAAAGGAGATCCACAGAAAGGCTTGTGCAGAGGTGAGAGACCATGTAATAATGTCACAGAAAGTAAAAAATATATTTACACACACACACACACACATGCGCGCACACACATGCACATGGTTTTAAACAGTTTTGTGTTACTTTTAAAAGCAAAGAATTTGTGTTCATGTTTAATTTACAAAATTTTTAGTATAGGTCATTAAAAAAATAACAATGTTGGTTTCTGAAAACATATCTATTTCCTTGGTTCTTTCAAATCATAAACCTCGATGTGAGCACATTCTTGCCTTGCATCATCATTTTTAATGCTACTTTACTACTTTCACTCAACAGCTGAGGCTCAGGGTCGTCCCTGTGAGCTCGATGGCCGAGTCTACCAGCACGGTGAGGACTTCCAGCCTAGCTGTGAGCACCGCTGCACCTGCATAGATGGAGTGGTGGGCTGCATGCCTCTCTGCCCACACCATGTGTCCCTGCCTGAGTGGCGCTGTGCTCGGCCTCGCCTTACCACGCTGCCTGGGCGCTGCTGCCAGGAGTGGGTATGTGATGATGACAACCACATTGATGAAGATGACATGATTCTCGAGAGCACTCCTCATGAATATGAGAAAAGTGATGACCTCACAAGTAATGAGCTTTTAGTAATGGCACCAACACCAAGGGACAGCAGTGCAGGAGCACAACAGAATGGTGGGTGCATAGCAGGAGGGCTTCCCATTCATAGTAATATAGTACATTAAAAATAATGTATTTGTACTGATATTCTTTATTTGTGACTAGCATTATCACTGATGCTGCTCTGTTATTTATGTTTAGAATGGATTTCCTCCACAAAATCCCACTTACCACGCCCACCTTTGTGTTTCCTACAAACCACTGATTGGTCACCTTGCTCAGCAATCTGTGGAATGGGTGTGTCCAGTAGAGTAACCAATAGCAACGTGGAGTGCCGGCTCATTAAAGAAACTCGGCTGTGCCAGATCCGAGAATGTGGCAGTAGTCTATTACAATCACCACTCAAGGTGAGTACCAAACATTACAAACCAGACATTACTTCAACATATACCGTACTTAGAAATATATCTTCTTTAGGATCACCGATAATAACATTTTCTCGTTAATACACAGCATTTGAAGGTTAAGGGCCTTACTCAAGGGCTCAGCAATGGCAGCATTTGGACTCAAAATCTTCTAATCAGACTCAATGTCATAATGACTAAGCCACCACTTTCTATAACCCATATATGTAAACACTGAAACTGTACACTATGCAATATAATGATTATTGCCAAGGGGAAACATTGACGTGTGTATAATGAACAATAGTTGGCCAAGAAATGGGCCTTTGGAAAATGAGAAAAGTCTGATTCAAACCTGTCCATTTTAAACAAATAACTGTCTGCCAGAGATAAACACTGTGTAAGGCCAACATTTTTTTTTCGATTTGGTGCATGAGCCTTCCATGACATACTGCAGTATTTCAGCAATCCATAGTCAGCCACAACGAACAGCTCAGCTGTAACCCAGACATGTGCAGTTTCAGTAAAATCAAGACAGAATCTCCTTAAACAGTTAACTGGAAGCAGTGTTCTTTGAGCTTTCCCAGAAAAGTAATGTTAGAAATTACTGTTAGAAATCTGTAATTACTGGGCTGCTTTTAATAAAGTCCCATTTTTAAGTACTGGCCTTTTTGTACTATTGTACATGATCTTTGCTGAGCAGTGAATAGATTATTAATCCCAGCTTCCTGCTGAGACATTTCCTGGTCTAATTGGTGCTTATTGGTTTCATATGTTTGAGCTCAACAATACACCATTTTGCAGGATAAGTAAAAGTCACAGAAAACATTCTGATGTGAGTGAACTGATTAAAGGAGTCAGACTAGATGTATTTAATATTTTCTAACTTTCATAATACTTCCTAAAATGTGTATTGCAGTGTTTTAAATTAGAAGGATTATGTCAATTAAACAGTGCATCATTATCAGACATACCCAGTCAGTGGTACAAGGTGGTTAGGAGGTTACAATGTGAAGTACAACTTAAAGAACACACTATCCATAGTCCACCAATAAGTGTGTGTATGTGCGGAGAATAGTAAACTATTTTACATTGCTTTATAGCATTACATGATCATACTTTCACATCCCTAACCATAAGCATACATATTTTTCCTGTAACTTCTCAGAAAGGGAAGAAATGTCAGAGAACCATAAGGCCACGTGAACCAGCTCCTCTCACATTCGCTGGATGCACCACTGTACGCCAATACCGGCTGCGTTCCTGTGGCTCATGCATTGATGGGCGCTGTTGTGAACCCACACTCACCCGTACTGTGCGCATGCGTTTCCACTGCCCAAACGGACAAGAATTTACCCGTAACATCATGTGGATCATTCAGTGTAGCTGCACTCAGAGTTGCAGCACCCGATCGTCAACACAGCACCCAAAATCCATCAGCCTGCCCAATGATATACACACATTCAAATACTAAACCCACACACACACACACACACACACACACACACACACACACACGCACACACACACAAGCACGCACACACACACACGCACACACACACACACACACACACACAAACACTGCACGCACACACACACACACACACACACGCACACACGCACACACACACACACAGAGCATGTTTCCATCCATTTAAAAAAGAGAAATAGGCTGCATTTTCATCAGCCTGTTGGCTGTATTTTACTACTACTATTTATAATAATAATAATAATAATAATAATAATAATAATAATAATAATAATAATAATAATAATAATAATAATAATCATAATAATAGTAATAATCACATTATTAATATTAATAATAATAATATTAATCATAATAATACACATTAATACACAATTTTTTTTTTCATTCCACAAAAAAAGAGCAAGCTCCACAGCTTTTTAATTTATGTAAGTGATGTACAAAGTTTTGTGTATATATGCTGTTTGTAGTTTGTATGTATTTTAGAAGCTGCAACCTTTCACAGACTGTACCTTAAAGGCAACTTCAGTCATATTTGGCAGGCAATGTTGCTACAATGTGTTCTAACAGTACATTTCTTGTCTATGCAGGTTACTATTTAATACTAAACATGACACAATATCATATTATATATTTATAAAAAAAAAGTGTAATTCTTTTATCCATATTTAACTGCAGTAGTGGAGGAAAATATCTTCAGTGTAAAAAATGTAAATGTGTCTTGTACAGGTTTTATATTTATATCCTTTTTTTATTGTACAGACTTCCCTTTAGGTGGAGTGTCAGTGTTATACCACCTCTATTTATGAGGTGAATATAAAATGACCAGAAATGCTATTTTATATGCATATTTATGGACATACTTTTTTGATAAATAAAGTTCTTATAACATTTATGACTTGGTGTAAAATCTATTGTAAGAAGCTCTGAATTCTTGTTTGTGATCAGTTCATTTTTAATAATCCAGAACCTGATAATTTATTTCCCTAAATATCAACAGTGCAGTAATCAGTCTTACCACACTTTTTAGATCTTGAAAAACTATTTGAACTACTGAATGGAAGGTCATGGTTTCATATCCCACCCCATGAGCAAGTACCCACTGTTGAGTCTGTCAACAAGGCTCTTCAGAAAGTTTCAACAAATCCTTTCTCAGTTGGAATCTGATTTTGGGTTAAAAGCCATAGTCAAATTATACAAATGCTTGAATGACAGGTGTAAGGGCTGATGGGAGGACGTAGATTTTAATGCTTAGGTTATCAGGATTAATAACCTAATGTGATAATGTGATAACTTTACCACCTTAAGATGTTTTGAAGCTACTCAGCAGTAGTGCTTTTCCATGAAAAGGAAAATTATATTTAGCACCACTATTTTGTATAAAAATATTGCTAAATGTGTGTTCACTGAGGAAGTTATTTAAATTATAATGGAATTCAATATTACAATGAATCGTGTAATATTCGTTACACTAAATAAGGATGTTTAATGCTTTTTTATAGTCACATAATTACAGCAGACACTTTAATACCTAACAAATTATTTATGAGGCAAAATCCAGGTCATACAACAACAGCATACAACTAACAACTGAAAGTTCAGGTTTTTCTGCCAGTTATATTCTTTCAATTTTTCCATTCACCAGCAGAGCACCTGAACTACAGACTAACCACTTATACAACACTAGGAAACTCTATTTGTTCCAAGCAGACACATTTTGATACAGGGGAAAAAACTCATCCTGGCTCTCCAACACATCTGTGAATCACTTTGTAAATATCAGTACCAATATGGCTTCTTGCAATAGAAAGTGGAACTGGTGACTTGCCTGTGATGTTGATGCTCACCTTGATTCATGGCCCTGCACATTCACACACATCATTGGAGACTAGTGCTGTACAGCAAATATAACAGCAGTATCCCAAATACCTCACTCACAGCATCTCATACCTCGCTCATAGTGGACCTCACACACAATGCTCATCATGTGAGTCTCTCTCTAACACACACACACACACACACACACACACACACACACACACACACACACACACACACACACACACACACAGTGAATTTATTAATAAATTGCATCTTCAAACATACAGGACACCTAATGACATCTATATAGAGCAGAACTGAAGGTGTTTTTCCAGTTAGTATATAACATAATAATAATAATAATAATATAGCATATTTGTAATGCACTATACAAAATAAATTGAGCCAATTCTTTTTTTTTACATTGTAGAACCACCACCATTCATTTTTTTTAAGTTTAGTAATTTAGTATTGTCTGCTGATGCTATACGAACAGAATAATCATGTGCATGTTTTATTTATTGAATACCTAATGCGCTGTGTCTTCATCATCTGTAACTGCTTTGGATGTCTAAGAGTAAAATGATGAGTGCTTGAACAATGACTGGTGTCATTCAGTGTGAAAGTTAAATCTGATCTTTATGTTATGTTAGTGACACCTTGGACACCAGGTTTCAAGATTAGGGCTTCAGCTTGAGTAACACCCTTATGCTGATCAAGATCTTGGTTGATCCAGCAGTGGCTATAAGCATAAAAGTGACCCAGGAACTGTGAAGTGGCTGTGCTACCTACTGCACCACTATGGTGCAAAGAATAAAACTTGATGTAGCAATTAAAGGTCTTGAGAGTATGCTAAATTGTATTGAAACACTTACTGTTTTACATGCATCACAGTTATATCTTGCGTCTTTTTTCTTATACCTGCCTTTATCATCATTAAAAAAACATCTGTTGGTTCTTAAATATGTATAAATTGTGGACCATTATTTGATTTACTTGCTGTAATGTCTAAGCTGCTTATATAGTGCATAAGTGCTCTTCTCACCTAGCATAAGTGCTCTTCTTACCTACACAGAAAACTGCAGTTGAAAATCATTATTGCAATATTTTCAATTGCCAAGGATGTGAACTACTCCTAGGAAAGAGAGGAAATCAGGCCATGTGTGAAGAGGTCCAATCCAAGTCTGCTGGCACATGTGTAAGAGAGCCTCAGACAGAAAAGCAAACAACCTGAGCTAATGGCCTGGCAGTGGGATGAGAGCGGTGGAATGTTACAATGTGCAGTTAAAGTCAAGACTAATCATCGGGCACACCAGAGTAGAAGATGCAGAAGATTCTGTGACGAGGTTGATAGCAATAGTGCGATAACTTGGTTTCCCCCCTCATCTTTCTCACATCAAGCTGAGAGCTTTAGCACTAATGTGACAAAAGAACAGGAAATGTGCACATGTATCAGAAATGTGCAGGTGGAATCTGTGGTGATTGTACTCTAAACACACATGTACACATGCACATCACCACTGCAAAAAAAAAAAAAAAACATAAAACATACCCAATTATGGAAATCATATTCATTTCGAACACCATGCGTTTGGAACATAGTGCTTTCTGAAAGAGATGACTCAGTCCAGTGCTTGTGTAAGGTTTTTCAATTAGAAAATCAGAATCAGTTACTTTACCAAGAACAACATTTTCAATGCCATCAACAAACAGGAATAGTGTGTCACTGCAAAGTACTTATAAACTTTACAGCTATAGGTAAAACTAATGATCTAATTATTCAATTAAACTACATTTCATGTGCTACTTTATGGTTTCAGGTTGTTTAACACTTGAAAAAAACCCCCACAAAAATTTAAAGTGCACTTTAAGACATATTTGGTAAACATTACACCTCAAGGTTGTTGCATGCTGGTCTCTACCCTTGACAAACTCATTTACTGTGACTGGAATTAGACAAGGTTGCTGCTGAGGCTGCAAAGATACAGAACTCACTTAAGGATATATTTAGGGCTAATAGAAGTTGCTTGAAATGACACCTTTTAACTAAAATAAAGAAAAATACAATCATTGTAGACATTTGAGACAGTGTGTATAATCATTACAGTAATATCACTCTTATTTCCTCCCACCTTATAAATTGGCCCAATGTGTATGTGTGTGCATGGTGCCCTGGGATAATCCCAACCAAGCTGCATTTTCGCTTCATGTGTATTGGTCCCAGGATAAACTACAGATCCTCCATGACCCTGAACATGAAAAATCAGTGTTTGAATGTATGTGTACATGGATTAGGTCATATCTAAGTTGTGTTTCAGTCTTGTAAGCAGTATTGATTGGATATTGGATCCACCAGGATGGTGATTAGCAGAGGTGGAAAAAGTACACACGTCCTTCACTTAAGTAGAAGTACAGATACTCATGTTTTAAAATACTCTGGTAAAAGTTAAAGTACTAACTATCTTTTTTTTTAATCAAGTTAAAGTAAAGAAGTTTGGGCTCTGACATGTGCTTAAGTCAAAAGTAATCATTACTACTACCTGTTTAAGTGTCACACTGGTAACTGGACCTCACATCATATCAATATTAGGGCTATCAAACGATTAAAAGATTTAATATTGATTAATCATACGGTTGTTATAAGTGAACTCACAACATTTTTATCTGTTCTAAATGTACCTTAAATTAATACTTTTCACATTTGATCAACATGGGCATGGACAAATACTGATGCTTTATACAAATGTATGGTTATTATTAGTAAAACCAAACTCAAAATAGAGCATGAAGAAAAAATATTTTTGTAAATATTTTTAACTAATTATAGTTTTTTCAATTACGTAAATAATCAGGTCACCAAACCGAACCTTAATGAAGTGATCCCGGAGAAACTGTACCTCTTCTAACTTCCATACAAATTAGAGAATCAGAGAATATATGTTTTCAATCCAAATTATTTGAATTTTAGATTATTTAAAAGTAGACATTCCGTGCTTTTTATTCATATCTTCTTGATGTCTTTGAGGCAACCGTTTATAGGTTCGATATTATGTATAATCTATACAATCAAAAAAGACAGTAATTTAAGTTAATTTTGAAAAAAATACCACAAAACACACTGCCATGTTTGTTGACCCCAGAGGGTAAATTGACAGATGTGTGCTGATTCGAGTAAAACAAATGTTTAGTGTTAAAAAATGATTTTTCTGTGGAGTTTATTTATTTATTTTTTTGTAATATCTGAATAAAGACAGGATGCATGAATAAACGTGTGTTGCATTGAATGTTTAAATTCGCCTCTTATATATTTATTTATCTATATTTTAAGAAAAAAAGGTCAAACAGAAATGAGCGCTGCATTAATCACGCGCTAATGAAATTAGTGCTGTTAAATTTACCTTGCATTAGCACGTTATTAACGCTTAGTTTTGACAGCCCTAATTAATATATTAATACAAAATGAATTTCAAAGTATGTTCCCTAAAGAATGTATCCAGGTTGAACAACCACCATACAAGCAGAGAAAAGATGATGGTGATCAGAAATGTCTCTGTTCTCAGTCATATTAACCCCATACTTCTTGGTGCCTTCTGCCTGCTCATCTTAGCTTCGTTAACTAGTCTACGTCTGTGGTGTGTAAGAGCCAGGAAATTATACACCAGTGGTAAATTTAAAAAGTTGCACAAAGACAGGAATCAGGTTGATGAGCTGAAAAAGGCGTGCAATGAGAAGAAAAAATATTGACCCCAAATAGTAACAAGCCTGATTTATTTGTGATAGATATTTGTGTCAAAAATGCAATAAGTGAAAGTAAAAAGTTGTAAAAATAAGTAGTAAAGTAAAGTAAAGAAAGTAAAGAAAAATCTACGTAATTAAGCTAACAAAGTATTTGTACTTCGTTACTTCCCACCTCTGGTAAACAGGATGAAGCAGTGAGATGAATGGACTACTGAATTAATGAATAAATGTTAATATGGGTAGCATTGGTATTTCAAATCTCCAGGCCTTCCAGTTCAATCCGGGATTTAGGTAACTGTCCATACAGAATTTCTTTGCATATATTCCTATGCATTTGCTATCTCAGGGTTTCTTCCCAACCCAGAAACATAGATTAAATGGTCCCACTAGTTAGTGTGTGTGTGCGTGTGTGTGCGCGCGCGCGCGCGCGTGTGTATTGATCTGCACTGTACTAGAATTCTATACAGGGTATATTCCCACCTTGTGGTTACTGAAAGCTGGTACAAGTAAATGAATTATTTAAACAATCAGTAAAGTTTTTTTTTTTTTTTTCCAAAATTAAAACACTTTCCATTCACTCCCCCTACTGGTCAAATGCAAGAAAAAGAGTGAGACAAACCCCCATTGTGAATAAGACAGAATTTGGACCTTGACTTTTTTTTCGTTCTCAGTTGTCTCCCTCCCCATTTCCCCTTCTTGCTGTGACAGTTTCACACTTTCTCCACTGTCCCATGTCCCTCTTTCAGGTCTTTTTTCCCACCATTTCCTCTCCCTCTCTCATGCAAAGGTATGAAAGTTGGAGAAACAATAGAACATGCGGAGCTAAGTAAAAAGACAGGAGGAGAACGTGTGTGTGTGTGTGTGTGCGTGTGCACGGGCATGTGTGTGTGTGTGTGTGGTATATCGGCATGGGGGGACATTTGATAGAGATAGTAGGGGGCTCCTCGGTATCTTTTCAAAAGCTAAGCTATTCAGATGAACCCTGAAGCCGTGTGTGTTATGTCAGGGGGATGGGTCTTTTTGAAGCCTTTGTATGCAAGGTCTGAATGTAATCTCACCACACTTTCCTCCTGTTTCCTTCCTTTGAAAGTGACACCATTGTCCTAGCAGAGGAAAAGGGTTGTGGGCTGTACTTTGACAACTCCTCAACCCCTGCCCTCTCTGCTAGGAACCCCTGCCCTCTCTGCTGCACATTAGAAACCAGCATGCTGAAGCCAGCATCTAAATTAAAATAGTGGGATGATTGTGGTGTATTGTGGTGGCTTTCCAGAGGCCACCCAGGACAGATCAGGTCACCTGGCATACATGCAGCGAATCCACAATTCAGTTTTAACCCACTACATCTCACACACAGCTGACTCAAATAAAACTAAACTAAATACAATACAACACAATTTAAATAAATGTAAATATCCATTCACATTAATACCAGGTTAAATTCCAAACCTGCTTTATTTAAGTTTAGGTAGTCATAATATTATGTTTCAAAATTAATTTTTACAGTTACAAGTATTCTTTAATTTAACATATATTTAAAATGTATATTTTCTTTTCATTCAGCTATAAATGAATACAATTTTGTGCCGTATTCATTTTGATGTGAGCACCAAATTTTATGAGACATGTTAATATGTGATGAACTGTACATTAGAACTCATATACTCAGGGATAAGTGAAGGTCTGTGAATAATTGTATTTAAATGTCAATAAAGTGACTTTACCTGTATTTTTATTATCTGTATCCACTGTTTAGCAAATAATTAATCAAAATACCTTAGTGCATACTGTTGGTTGTTTGATTCAGATAGAACGATAGACATTATGGCAATAAATTAATATTAATATCTGCATTATGAGATATCAGTAACAATAATAAAAACATTTGTGAAGTTTTGCAGTTAGAAATTGAAATTTCACACAGATAATCAACTAAACAGTAATTATCTTTGCTTAAGCTTAACTACTACTATTGTGTTAATTTTAATATTATTGTTAAAAAAAAAACTATTGTATAACAACACCGGTTGTTTTAGTAACACTTGCTCTATTTGACCACAAGATGGCGATCGAAATACAGTTACATCTGAAAACACTAATTCTGCTGAATATAAGGCAGTGCAGAATTACCAGGTAGGTGAAGCAGAATGTATTTTGGATGCTCTTTCTATAAAAAAAATAAATAAATTAAAAAAATTTAAAAGGCTGCAATTATCAACATTTTCATGAAGGATGGTTAAGCAATATTACAAATATTTAGAATAACAGATCTGGCATAAAAATGCATGGACTAAATCCCAAATTAATCTGTTGCAAACTATGTGGGGAAACATTTAAATCTTAAAATAAATGCATTGTATGCAGGAAGCATTGGGCCAATTCAGATCAGTCGCCAGAATACTATAAACAGACTGGACAAAACTGGGATAATGTAACACTTGATTTTGAACCTTTTGATACTAAAGGTGTCTTCAAAAAAAAAAAAAATCATAGTTCAAAATTGCAAACAATTAAATTGTTAAAGTTTGCATGTAAGTCAGTGAAAAGTGTATGTCCTTTTTCTATATCATGCTGGAGAACGAACTATACATGAAACACTTGTACACAATTTGTGAAATTTAATCAATGTTTTTGTTTGCTGTTCATTATCATATTGTATTTATTTAGGCTAGCTAAATGAACGGATGGATAAAGTCCTGTTATGCAAAAGTCTCTGTTTTTAGCTAATCGCCTTGTCTGGAGTTCAGCAAAACAAACAATCAAACAAACACATAAAGTGATACAGATTATGACACGAAGTAGCTGGTGACCACGGGCCTCTTGTTAACAGTGTTACACTAAAACTAAAAAAGTAGTAGTAATGGCTACTTTTTACTTAAGTACATGTAAGAGCCCAAACTTCTTTACTTAAATTTGAGTGAAAAAGTGTAGTCAGTACTTCAATTTTTTTTTTGTTCAAGTTGTTTTGAAAGTCTTCTAAGACATTGGTATTTAAACTTCTACTTGAGTGAAAGATTTGTGTACTTTTGCCACCTCTGTCATGGTCAGGAAAAGAATGTACCCCAACTATCAAGCTTAAAATTATGCAAACAGGCATTTAGTAAAATATAATCATGAAATAATTCACTACATACTAAATACTTAGTAATTTTTACATTTGCATGGACTGTTCTGCATTTTAGCACCCATCACTGAACAATATACCCCCCCAACAATGATGAAACTGTAACGAAAGGACATTTGGTGTCACCCAGATGAGGATGGGTTCTTTTGAGTCTGGTTCTGCTCAAGCTTTCTTCCCATACCATCTCAGGGTTTTTTCCTTGCCACAGTCACCTCTGGTTTACTTATTAGATATTAACTTATAAAAAAACAAACATTTAGTGACTAAACTTATACATTCTAACTTTCAAACCTCTTTATCTCTCTAAAGCTGCTTGAGTACAATGACCATTGTTAAAAGCGGAATGCAAATAAAACCGAATTGAACTGTACTGATTTTGTAAGTGTGGTTAATCTGAATGAGCTAAAAGTGAATTCTCCTTTTATTAAGTTAAGATATGATATCAGGTGGGATACTGCACAGGGAAACACAGAGCTGAAAGAGAGCAGAGCCTAATATTCACCTCATCAGGCCATTCATGTAAATCAAGAAAAATGTGACAGTTTTGGCGTTAGTTAAAGCAAAGCCGTAATTGAATCACCAGCCAGGCCAGATGTTCGCAGATGTCGATCGACTTGCAATTTTCACTTTACAGCTGCACTTAAAAGCCTTCCACATCTGTTAAACTATTAGAGAAAGAATGCATTTAAGGGCTTAGAGAACACTACCTGAATTAAAGAGCCGTGCTGGCTGGGGAGGGTAAGACAGCGCGTGTGTCTGATCTCATGCAGCGCATAAACCCGAGTTCTTAAATTGTCGCTCTGCGGTGGTGATTATGGACCATTTAAATTAGCCTCAAGTGGGCAAAAGTTGCTCAAATACACATCGATCATTCTGTCAGATCCCGGCACTGCCCCCTGCTCGCTCATTGGCTGCCTCACTGACACGTCACTAGAGGAGGGTCTTCAAAAGCGCAGACTACCCGCTCCATGCCCCGCTGTCATTTAAACACAAATTAGTGACAGGAGAAGCGACGCGTGTCTGTGCTGTAGGCGTTCAGCGACGTGAACAAGCTTCTGCTGCTCTCGAAACACCGCGGCGATTAACGATCGGACTGTTAGTCAGCAGTTCTGTATTCAGGCAGACACTGTGATGACTTTGTAAGCAGCAGGACGGATCACACCGCTGAAAGAGGGAGAGAATCCATTTGAAGTTACTTTTTGCACAACTCGGATTATAGATCGCTGTGATTTGCTACAACGCACCGAAAAAAAAAGATCCGATTTCTTCACTTTGAGTGTGGTGTATACACCAAGATTCTCCATCGAAAAATTAAGGTATGTTTTAACAAAACACAAAATGATGCATCATGTACTTCGTGTCGAACACGTTAAATTCCTCTTCAACCATTAAGTTTAGACCAGTACACGTCTGCTACACTTCTAACCACTATAAACACTTTAGTGGCAGGGTTTTGTGATCTAATGTGAAATGAAACGCATTTAAATGGGGATTGCGATAGTTTTCTTTCTCTTTATTTTTACTTTCCTTCTCGGATCTGTAACTCCCTCGTTAGATGAATCCACTTTTGCTGACTTCTAGGCCACTTCTGTGGAGACTTCGCGTCTCTCCTGTGCAGAAATTATGCTCAATAGGGAGTCTCAACCATCGCCGGAGTGTTAATTTAAAGAGAGAGAGAGAGAGAGAGAGAGAGAGAGAGAGAGAGAGCGCTATTGTAATGAAATGGTGAAGCGTGCAGTTATGGGCCCAGAGCGCATTATTAAAAGAGGAGATATATTACTGAAGTTCCTCAGTTCCTGCAGCTCTGCTTATTGCTCACTGACTTCTGCTGCTATTTATAGAGACTCAAACTGAACGAGCGCGCGCACTTGGGCTATTTATTTTAATTAGGCAATTACGCGTCGCTCACGCCGCCATCCGCAAAAGTGGCAGGTATAAAAGCAGTATATTTGTCATTTGACAAAAAATCTCGCTCCTGTGATTATAAGTTGTGTGTTACTGAATTTATAACTCCTGACCCGGGTGTTAAAACAGGATTAAATATTTTTATTTTAATAACCGCAACTGTTTGCTATACATAATCATCTGCAGAAAACGGTTTGGGGAAACCGCTGGGTTACTGATCGGAAGGTTGTGAGTCCACTGTGGGCCCGTAAGCGAGGCCCTTAACCCTCTGTGCTCCAGAGGCGCTGTATCATGACTGTCACCAGCTTTTTTTTTTTTTTTTTTTTACATTACTGGGATATGAGAAGAAATGATTTCACTGCGCTGTAATGTACATGTGACAAGGAAAAAGCCCTGTTTAAAGTAGGACAAATGTGATGTTCTCTTCACGCACACAGAGTCAGAAGGTCAGTTCTTTGAAATTAAATCGCATTCCTAATATGAACGCTCTTTTGTACACACCTAAAACGTTCAAATTATCCAGCCCAGTTCCCCAGACACGGTGAGTACCGCGATGATCGCCATGTGATGGTCCGTCTCTATAAACGGACCCGTCGCTCGCGAGCGCAGCCGGTCGGTGTGCGCGCGCGCGCAGGGGCGGAGTCGTGTTTCTTTTCATTCCGTCCTATCCGATGCTCCTGCTCACTTCCTCTCTCTGTCCCGTTAGCGAAGCGGAACCGAGAGACCATCTTTCCCTAATCAGTTCTCTCTAACCTTTAATTTATTCTATAGCATCGTTTGACTCACAGTGGAAAGCAAAGAATGGAGTCTGGTTGATTTCCACTAGCAAAAAAGGTCCCGCGGTATATAAGCAATTCTCCGTGAAACTACCTCATTCATTTTAGTTCGGAGTTCATGACCTGTTTCGTTCAAATAATAAAGAAACTACATTTGTAATACAATATTTTTTTTTCACTGAGGCAACTTTTAGGGCCGATCAAGTCCATTTGAGGAGTCAAATTGTCCATTGTCCAATTGACTCAATTTGATCCAAGAATCGATTCCGTGAAATAGAAGTCATAAATACCCAAACTAAATCATAAGACAGGGCAATGGTTTGATAAAACAAAGTCTACAGTAGGATGGTAAAGCAAAGCCTGTAGCCCAGCTACAAGTGTCAACAACGCAATTTCTTTCTAAAAATATTATTATGGTGTGATTTTTCAGGTAAGAACAGATATTGCTTTTCTGGCTTGCAATCCTATGTAGGCGAATATTTTTCCTGATTCGGAGTCGAATTTCGGACCGTAATGACTGAGATTGGAGAACCGACTCTTATGGATTCCCTCTCAGGCATGCTGTGGAATAGAGAGGAGGTGTGCTGCAGTTAGAACGCAGTTTATTCTTCTATTATAATTCGTGTTTAAACCTAAAACTACGTCCACCTAAATGCACCTAATGCCTGAAATAAGTTCACGTCGACGTTTATTCATTGAAGGTGAATTATCTCACTGCACGTCTGAAGTGCACAGCATGGCTCTAAAACAGAACACAAAGTTCTGCAAACGAGTAGATAAGACACGTTTTTGAACCTGTAGCCTGAGTGTTTCAGAGAGGGATTAGCAGGTTCTCAGTTCTCAGAGGGATAATATAATTGTTCTGCATTGAAACAGCAGCGTGTGATATTCCCCCAGGGTCCCATTCATGAGCATTGTCTTTCAGTCTCAGGTCTGCAGCAGAGGGATGATTAAAAAGCCAGGGATTTGCATTCTCATGAAATTAACTGCAGGCAAAGGTATTTGAAGAGCTTCTTTTGAATAGCGCATGCTGTTGGATGCAAATCACAGCGCTTCCTTTGCAGAGTAAAGGCCTGTTTGTGCTTGGAATAAAATGTAGGTTTTCAAGCACACAGAGTGAAGGACCACATGGGGCACAGATGAACTGTAGAGACAAAGCTATGGTGATCCCACTTGATTTATCAAAGCAGTGAGCTAATTTGAATTATAATTTTCCAGGATGTCTAACTGAATTGATCATATTTTTCTGCTAGAGCATATATCAGTGCATTAAGTTGCTAATATGCTCATCAGGATATTGAGTCTTGAAGTCAGAGGTGTTAGATTTAGTTGGAACGGGCAGCACTCCAGGCAGAACTCCAGCAGGAAGCCAGGCGTGTAGCTTCATGTCAGGTTTAGGATATTTGGAACGTGTCGCCCTATTTGCAGAGGAAGTGCTTACGCAGCCTGCTGCACAGAGGTATTAGACCTGTTTATCCAGTTCTCACAGTTGCAAGTAAGGCAGCATTACAGAAAGACGCACTTTCAAGATTACGTTTAAAGGAAAAAAAATATTTCTGTATTCTTCTGTCTATTTTATTTTTATTTATTTATTTTTTGTTAGTCATATGCATTCAGTATAATGGACGGAGATGATTCTAATCATTCTGGGTAAGGCAGTCAGTTTCACTTTGTGTGCTTAAGCAGTGTTAAAGCTCTTGGCTAGTGATATACAGGATGTGGACAACAGAAGGCCGGGGATAACAGGCTTGAGTTGCTTTATAGAATACAGATAGATTGATATCATTGTCCTGCTTTAGTATTTACATAGCTTGTAGGTTAAATATATATTGTACTTTGCCAATACATGTATCACATTGTTTTGATTTTAAAGTAATGGTTGTTGTTGTAAGTATTTGTGTGTCCAACATAGTCATGGGAAAGCAACTGGCCAGCAATGAGCCAGGAGAGAAAAATACGACTTGAAAGAAGTGTTTGAATTAGTTTGGAGCAGGACACATGTGGCCTTCCTGTTGCCTTCTATCATCCTGATGACCCCTGCTTGACCTCTTCAATCAGAAAAGCTCAGTCATGGCCTCTGGCCTTGCTTTAGCATCTCCTTTCTGCTGTTGCTTGACCTTTTTTTTAAGGAGAACACAGAGAGGAAACAACATGTGCAAGAGCCTGCGATAAGTATACAGCTCAGCTCTTTCCTACTCTTCTCTGCTTCACATCAGAGCCTCTCAATTTTGAAAAGTCAATGGTCTCAGCTCTTTTTTCAGCCCAGCAGAAGTGATTATTTCTTATCTTACTGTCATAACTGAAAATCTTCTTATGATTTTAATGCTAGATCATTGCTTACAGTCAAAATATTGTATTTAAAATATGTCAGATTAAGCTTTACAAATTGTATTGGATCAACATTTTTAAACAGATTGAAAGCAATCAAGATATAGGTACAATATAATGGGATTGTTTTGCTGACAAGGATACATTTTTTTTTTTAAATACTCACTAAATGACTCACTAAGGACCAACACAAGTTTTAAATGCTTAACTATTGATGTGAGTGTTTTTTGTATATTATTATTCAGTTTAATAGGACTTGAACTTTGGTATTAACAACCTAAATATTGCATAATATGTCTTATTTGTTGCAAGCTGACTAGTTGTTTAAGGCTTTGATGCAGAATCATAGGTCCCTCATACTACACAGTCAGTGCTTAAAGTTAGACAAAGTTAAATAAAATTGGCCCAGATACTTAAAAAAGAAAAATCACCAAAAAATTGATTTCATTTGAATAGGATTGTATTATTGGATATAACAATGCATTATATGTTAGGACTATGATTTCTTCTGAGAAGATGTGTTAATCAAACCTGCTTCAATACTGTGCATTTCTCTGAGGTTTTAAGACTACAGGTACATGCCAGTCTGTCTGGTATAGCCTGTTTTTGTTCATTGTGGTTTGTTTCTCAATTCTCAATGAGACAAGAAACTTTGAGATGAACCAGACAGAGTGGAACCCATCCTTTTCTTAGTAGTGCCAAATAGGGGGATTATGCAGTCATATACAGAAAAGTTTTATAAGTGCTGAATAGTTAGTCCATTATGATATATATTTATCATTATGAGGAAAGTGATTTTAGGCTAGCTTTCAGGAAGTCGTTTAGGGACACGTAAGATTGTTCATGACTAGAGTATATGTGTCAAAAAGTTCAAGTAAAAAAAAAAAAAAAAAAAGTTTAGTGATTCAAGTGTAGAATCAAAAAAAGAAAAAGAATACTAAAACTGAGTAGAGGATGTTCATGTCAATGTTTCTGACGAGTATGAATCTAAATGATGGAATTTAATTTCAGGTCATGTTTTATTTACTCATCAAGCTTTTCTTATTCCAGTCCCGTGATGGTGAATAGCCGTGTGGAGTCATCAGCCGTGGCTGTAACGGGTGGAGGAGGTGGAAATGGAGCAGGTCGATCGTGTGCTGGTTGCGGTGGCCGCATCTCTGATCGCTTCCTGCTCTTCTCCATGGAGCGCTATTGGCACACGCGATGCCTGAAATGCTCATGCTGCCAGGCACAGCTGGGTGAGATCGGCACCACCTGCTATAGCAAAGGGGGTATGATCCTCTGCAGGAACGATTACATCAGGTACACCAAGCAAACAAAGTATATCAAAAGTTAGTCAGGGAGGAAAACATGTAATGTTATTCTGCTGAATTTTAGTTGTGAAGAACTTATCAAGCGGAACACATTTTTTAGCAGAATATGTCTGGTTTACCTCTTAATTATATAGATCCACAATAAACCAATTAATAGTTAATTGTTAACCAATTAATTTTTTCAGGCAAGATTTTTTTCTGTCTAAAATCAACATAATTTCAAAGTTCATAGCAGTTTATTTAATCCGGCATGAAGCCGAAAAGAGTAATTTTTGTTTTTGTTATCAACCTCCGTATGCATGATTGCATGCATATGTTCTACCTAATGGCTGAAGCGGCCATCCGTGTTGCACCATGCTGAGGAGTATAGCCTTTCTAAAGCCATCTGTAGCTTATTTTCCTGTTGGGAACCAAGCTGTGTGCAAGTACAGTAGCCAGGACAAGAGAATATAAAATGGCTCAGTCATGACAGGAACTGTGTGGGTGTGTGCAACATGGGCCTGGGAGCAGCTAGATCCCTCTATGGCCTCCCACACTCCTTTCATGTGTTCCTTTTCCAAAAAGACCCGACCTTCAAGATTTGCCCATGTGTCAAAGTTTGTTTAGCTCAATAGTGGATAAAATGCTGTTTATATCAGGGATAAACCCGAAATGCATTGCCAAGTAATGTACTTAAATATTATATTTGCTTAAAAAAAAAAAAGTATGGCAGTAAAGGAGAGTGAGTCGTACATAGGATGACAACGGTGTGTCGGTGTTGTAAGGCAGCTGTATGGTACGTGAGTGGAAAGACGACCAATATGCTAACACATATCAGACAACATCATCCAGATTTGTCAGTCACCGGGGTCAGGAATAAAAGACTATACTAGTGCAACAACTAATCCCTGCAGCTTTTGAAGAGCCTTTAGATGTAAGAGCAGACAGGACCAAAGCTATTACGGATGGCATATACATTTCATCTGCAATGTGCCCATATACAGTAGTAGAGGATCCCGACTTCAAGTATTTATTGAATGTACTCGATTTAAATGCCATGTTACACTGTTATTTTGATTTCTTTTTTATTTTGAAGCATTTTCTTTAAAAGAGATTTTGAGTATAAAGTTGATTAAATCTTAAATTTAATGCACATTTAATGTTTTTCTGCTGTTTTAGGAGAGGGTTGGGCTAAACCTTTGAAAGTTTAATATATAGTCCTTTAATTAAAATTATTTTTCACAATTCTATTTAATTTGTATTTTCATATCAAAAGAAGCTTTTCAGTTCTGTAGCTGATTGTGACCAAACACTACTGCCTGTTTAAAATAAACAGAAAAAAAGCTAGCACTGGGGATTTGTTGCTTATTTCAGTTAAAAGCAAGATAAAATGACCATTACATATACCAAGATACCATACCGTACCATATTTATACACCAAATACACCCTATATTTACCATGTTTTACCGCATCATATTTATACACAATATACCATACACACACACACACACACACACACACACACACACACACACACACACACAAATAAAAAATAAAAAAGGTATATCTTTGTATATGTAATGGTCATTTCATCATGCTTGGATGCTGTGTTTTTTTAATCATCTGTTCTTTTGTGTGTGTTATGCTGAATTCCAGAGGTGAACAGATTAGATTTGTTTGCAATTTTGAGGTGCTTTGAAACTGACCTCTACTTGTTTGGATGTGTGCGGTGGTGCATTGGCCCATGACCGTATGGCACCGGTGGCCACACTGATCAGAACACTGCCAAGTGTGTTGAGAGTGTTTGGCATAGCCATGCTGATGGCTGTGCTCAGTGTCCCAGTTGCTGGGTCACACACACTCTTGAGGGCAAAAAGTCTTGCAGACCCCCCAAATGAGCTTGAATGGTGCAGTAGGGTAGATAACATCGGGCTGGCGCCGACGTTTTAACGACGGACATGGATGGAGATCCTTAAGTCATAATCAGCATGAGATTAAGATATAAATCAGGGCTTTATTGAAAAACAAACAAAGCATTTAACAAGAGGTCACAGTCCGAGCAGCAGTGCTTCATTTTTAGCCATGGTGCACGCTCTGCATGCAGATTTCAGGGCCAATATTTGGTTGTACAACAATGCAACTTTATGCAAATGAATTAATAATTATTTACTGCTGTACTCTTTGTTAGCAGGGACAGGACTGTTGTGAGTATTGTACATACTTGTACATCCAGAGTTCAAAGACAAAATGCTTATCTGTTCGGGCACAAATAATATGCACAGATTTGTGACCGCATATTCTTTTAACTTGTCTACATGTACACTGTAAAGTATATTCCATCTGTAGCAAATTAAATATGTATAATGTTCAGAAGCTAATCAAAAGGGCAGAGACTCTTTGCCAAATGGCGCGGCATGGAGCCTGAGGTCCGATAAAAGAAGGGAGCATTAATTAGGACGAACAGTGCTGCTTTCTGCTTTCCCCTTATTAAATTACTGTTTGGATTAAGATCAAAAATTCATTACTGTGGATATGTTCATTGCCAGGATAGCGATAGTAAGGAGGGAGGATAGGAAGAGAATAAAGAATCGAGAGTAAGTGGAAGACAATCGCAGCAGGCTGACCACCAGACTATCTGTGACTAAAAGTATATGTCATAAAATATGTCCGGGTGCTAAGGAGCTGTGGGTGGAGTTAGCAACTCATGACTTTTTTATATTAAACAGACCTAAGCACAGAAGATCCTGATCTGAGAAACGTGCATGAATTTTAGTGCAGAAAGACAACGAATTTCAATAGATTTTAACATTTAAGCCCAGGATAAAACCAAGTCTGTCCCCTCCAAATCAAGTCTGCTAATAATTACCATCATAGTTATTAATTTATTAACTGTTGTCTGCAATTACACTTTTTTTCCACAGAAAAACCCTAAAATATTTAGAATTTATATTTAGAATGTTCATACATTTGTTTACTTAAGATATTACGTAAATATAAAAATTATACAGTGGAACCCGGTTATCTCGCCCTCGGTTATCTCGACAACCCTATTAAGTCGACGTTTTTGAAGTGGAACCGCCAAATTCTCGCTTTGTCTACGCATTTTTTATCGGTTATGTCGACTTTTTTTATGTCGCGGAACCCTTACCGAGCGCGCGCGCGTCGCTTCTTACCGAGAGAGCCGTGCTCCTTACCGAGCGCGCGGGCGAGCAGGGTAAGGAGCACGGCTCTCTCAGTAAGGAGCGACGTGCGCGCGCTCGATAAGGGTTCCGCGACATAAAAAAAGTCGACATAACCGATAAAAAATGCGTAGACAAAGCGAGAATTTGGCAGGTCCACTTCAAAAACGTCGACTTAATAGGGTTGTCGAGATAACCGAGGGCGAGATAACCGGGTTCCACTGTATAATTTTTATATTTACGTAATATCTTACGGGGTTCCACTGTACTTAAATATTAGTCAATATTTTAATTCTCTCAAAATGAATTGCGTGTGTTGCTTATGTGCAGTTCAGAATGCAGCTTGTGCTGAATTATAAATCTTCAGGTGGCAAATTCAAACCATTTTTATTCCTTAAAGTGTCTGTGTTTGCATAATTGTGTTGGATGTGTTTTATATAAAGAGGCCAATTTTCACCTGAGGAAAAATCTTTATAATGACAATGTTTCTCAAAATCAAGTCAAGTCAAGAGGCTTTTATTGTCATTTTTGCTATACACAGTGGTACACAGTACACAGTAAAAACGAAACAATGTTTCTCCGGAACTCTGGTGCTACATTAAATAACAGCAGCATAGAGCTACAACACAAACATAAAGTGCATCGAGTGCAACCTGGTGCAAACGGTGCAAACAAAAAACAGTACAGACAGACCGTGCAGACAGACAACACAAAACAAGACAAAAGACAAAAAACCAAGTATAGCGCCGACTAATAAACCTACTGTATACTTGATTATACAGTACTGTGTAAGGAGAAATGTAAAAACTATACCCAGGAGAGAATACAAACAGAACAGAACAGAACAATGTAGTGCAAAAAAACAGCAGCAAGACAGCATGTAAACATTCTACTGTAATACAAGGTGCGAGTATAAATAATAATAAATAGATAAATGGTGGTGGAGTGGATCGAGATGAGTGATGATTGTGTTTAGTCCAGGTTGTACAGTTCGGTAACACACATTTGAGTGAGTGTGTGTGTGTGAGTAAGTGAGTGTGTGTGAGTTCTGTTTCAGTTCTGTGTGTTGAGAAGCCTGATGGCTTGTGGAAAGAAACTGTTGCACAGTCTTGTTGTGACGGCCCGAATGCTTCGGAACCATTTTCCTGATGGTAGGAGTGTGAAAAGTGTATGTGACAGGTGTGTGTGATCGTCCACAATGCTGTGTGCTTTGCGGATGCAGCGTGTAGTGTAAATGTCCATGATAGAGGGGAGAGAGACTCAGATGATCTTCTCAGCTGTTCTCACTATCCTCTGTAGGGTCTTGCGATCCGAGACGGTGCAGTTCCCAAACCAGGCAGTGATGCAGCTGCTCAATAATCATAGCAATAATCATAGCATCACATAATAAGAAACTTTGTCATTATTATTTATTTATAATCTTATTCATGCTTTGTTCTGTTCAGGGTCACAGTGATCTGTAGTTTCTTCCAGGAACGATTGGCATTATGCATTTATTTATTATGCATTAGTCTTTCTAAATTCATTTAGTTATGTACCAATTATATAATGTTCATTTTTCTCCAGATAAAAAAAAAAAAAAGAGTTTCCCTAATTTTGGGCCAATAAAGCCAGCCTGAATGATTAAATACAGATATGAAAAGATTCTACTGACCAGTGTTTAAAATTACTTTTGGGAATAAATATAAAATGATAAACATTTGATTGTGTTTACAGCTGTGCATGTGTAAAATATATGCTTAGAATTGCTCTGTTGTATGTGTATAGATACAAATGGTATATTTGAATACCAGCATTTTTTATTTATTTTTTGCTAGCTAAAGAGTAGGGCTTAAACTCATTTGAGTGTTCTCCTAAAATTTTCTTTAAGAACTTTAAGTCCAGGCAGTAGACTAATCAAGTGTATCCTAATTAGAAGGAATAGGTGGATCAGAGGCTCCCTTTAGTGAGGTCCCACCCACTGCCACCAATTATTATGCTGCGTCAACAGAAAAGGTGCAGTAAAAGCCTGGAGGGCATTAGTATTCTGCCATACAGTCCTACAAGTGTACAGTATTTAAAATATGGTCCTGTTTTTTGGCAAATACCCAACATCCAAACTGTGCCTTTAACCATTTACCTTTAGTTTTTGGTCTATGAAAACACAATTGGTTATGATATACTACGTGTAGAGCAGCCATGATGGGATCAGTATGTGGTAACACGGTACAGGAAGAAGTCAAGGCACTTAATTTAAACTGCTGTTAGCTTTTACTAGTCTGAGTTTGGTTGTTCTTTTTCAGCTCATTATGTAATTCACAGCTGCTTTTTCTGTATGAGAACATTGTTTGACCGTTACATTTCTTGTTGCAGGTTGTTTGGACACAGTGGGGCTTGCAGTGCATGCGGTCAGTCAATTCCAGCTAGTGAGATGGTGATGAGGGCACAGGGCAATGTGTACCACCTGAAGGTGAGTCTGCCATGCTAAATTCTTTCAATAAATATTGTTACAGATTATTGTGCACTGCAATATTTTGCAGATTCCGAACTGTGTTCAGCCATTAGTTCACCCTATTCCTTTACTTTCATCACAGTGTTTCACTTGTGCTACATGTCGGAATCGCCTGGTGCCCGGGGACAGATTCCACTATATCAATGGCACCATCTTTTGTGAGCATGACCGGCCTGGAGGAGGCATGCTCAGCAGTCATCTGGCCCCACTACAGAGCAACACGCTCCTGCCTGACCAGAAGGTGATACAGAATCTCCCTTAATCTGCATCTGCAACCTACATTACACAGATTCACCTATAGATAGTGCTACATAATTTATGCAAACTTCTTTTTTAATATACCGTGCAGTATTAATCTGGGTAATCAATGCCTAAAACGATTCAACCAAAGTCCAACAGAATGCTTATCTGGAATATTTGCGATTGGTCAGGATGTCCGCAGCACATGTAATTTGTTGAAGGGTTAATTTGCATAATGGAGGTACCTGATATTTTAATATTGCAAAGCTTATATAATATATTGCTATATTAATTTGGTATCTTTATTTCTAATGGAGATCTTGGAAACAATTATTATGGTGCAATGGATATACTAATTTTAGTATAGTTTTAGCTAGGAGGAAATGTGTGTTGAATGATTGTACTGCTCTCAGTGATGACTATGAAGGAAAATGAAATCAAGAGTTTCATATAAGGTTATTATAAACTTATTATTGGAACTTCAACTGTGAAGAAGCTTCTTTTATTTGAGACAGATATAGAAATACTTCACATACAAGGAAAATGGTTCTCAAATTAAATAGCCTTTTAAAAATATTATTGCCTATCAAAAATTACTTTAAGATGAAAAACATGGTTATTTGTTATTGAAAAAACAACACAGTATAGGATATTCTTGATGTACTCTTGATATACTATCTGTAGTCTGTAAAACAAGGGATTATGAGACATATTTCATTTAAATGCAAAATATATTCGACTAACTCTCTCTCTCTCTCTCTCTCTCTCGCTCTCTCTCTAGGTATGCTAAAGGGACAAGGACTTGACACGGCAAAGCACAGCGTGCCTTCTGTTTTGTCCATTTTCCCTTCATCTCTCTCCCTGTTCTTCATCTATACCTTGCTTCAGAGGCGCTGATGCCGCTCCGTTCTGTGGATGGACCCACTTTAACGGACTTTTAAAAGCTTTGCTTGAAAACAGAAGTACATCTTTTCTAACAGAATTCTCTGAGACTAGAAGAGCTTTCTCCCTCATGTTCAGGGTAAAATGAGCAAAGAAGATTGAAGTTACTTTTAATGATGGCTGTGAAATGGCATAAACTGAACCCTGCTGATAAGCCCTAAACACAGAGGATGAGAGGAGGCCCACATTTCCAATTCTGTTTTTAAGATTTAATATTGACACTTTTTCGAGGACACTGTGGATGTTACATGAAACACTCCTGACAGTGGTGTGGTGGATAACGGATAATGGCAATTGTTTTTCCTTCCAACAGAAAGAGTGCTGACATTTTGTGGTTTATACTCTGTAAAAACAAGATTTGCATAACTTATGATTGTGTGAGTTTGTACTGATGGTGTTTGCCTGTTTCACATCATTAGCAGGAATTCATGTTTCTGTGGGCTGATGTCTTGGTTAGGCAACAACAATTCAATAGAATTCAAATGTATATATTCTTGTCTTTTACTGTTGTACTGTGTGCTCAGCAGCTGAATTTTGTGTTTTTGAGCAAAAGTGTATTTTAAATGCTATATCTGTATAGATATAAAGTACTTATTAAATAACTATAATCAGTGTGCATGGTTGTGTGAAATTTGTTTAGTTAAAGTGATGAAGCTTTTTTGGGTCTAATGAGGCTTTGTATGTGTGGGTGTTGATGGTGAGGGGGGGGGGGTGTTTTATTACCTGACACTGTAGAGACATTTAGCTGCAGTTTTTAAAATCTTAAACAGCCAAAATTACTGTTAAAATTGGGTGTAAGTACAGCATTAATTATTTGTGTTAATAAATATGTCAATATAAGGTCCTTACAAGGAGAATAAGATAAGTAAGTGTGTGTGTGTGTGTGTGTGTGTGTGTGTGTGTGTGTGAAGGAGAGAAAGAAAAAGGTAGGGCACCTCTCCGGTCTGAAAAGCATGGTCGATTACCCTCAGGAATGGAATTCAAACACTCAGGCCTCAGTCATTACAGAATGCAATTAAGAGTGTGATTTGCTCCAGGCTTGGATTCTGCTCCTTTCTTTCCTTCTACCTAATTTGACTTTAATCTGATGCTTGAAAAAATCCTCTCTGCTGCAGTATTGTTAACCATGCTCCCACAGCTAAAAACATAATCCAGCTCTTCTTTCTCTGTCATATTGCCATAACTTTTTCTGCATTCACTCTTTATTCCCCTTCATTCATTAAAGCTGATTTGCTGAGCTTTGAGAAGTTTGCTCACTATGGTGTTTCTCTAATTGCTTTTTGGCATTAACCTCCCCCTATATCTTGTTTATTTAATTAGCTAAATAAAGCATCCTTACATTTTTACTGCTACATTTGGCCCACAATCACAAGGTGTTCATTTCCAATTTCATTTTATGATTAGAAAAAAATGTTTATTCAGACTGAAATGGGCTCCAAGTGTAGCTCATTAGGACCGTGTTTGTGTTTTTGGGCAAGAGGTAAATGCCAGCTGTGACTTCTTAAATTAATCAAGTTCTGTTTCAAGTTCTTCTATTAAAAGATAAAACAGTTAGTATGACAGTTCTTACAGAAACGTGTCAGAAAGTGTTGAATCTTTCCCTTTGTATCCATTGTATAGATGTAACTACCTATAAATACGTTATTCAGATAGCAGAGATAATGCATCCTAAAGGAATACAAATACAGATACAAAAGGTAGGCATACAATGTTTTTGTTGTTATAGTTATATAGTTTGGAAATTTTGATTTCAGATTAGGATCCTGCAGGACAAACAAAAAAAATTTGGAGTACAAGATTTTCATTGTCATTGAAAGGACAGCTATTGAAAGGTTGTAAAGACGGTAGCTAGGGTCCCCACCTCAACTACAATTCCGAAACCACAAGAAAGTCTTAAAGGCCAAAATATCTAGAAATAGGACAATGTAAATACCCTTTTCTAAGTCAGCAGTGGTGTACATACATTTATGATTTGCAATATCTGCAATATGTAGATAGTATACATCATAACATACAATATAGCAGAACCTGGAAACCATGGTAATATTTTGAGCATTAACAAATAAAGATAGTGACATTGCATTATACCCTTAGTCCATTGACCAAAGCTTACAAACTGTACATGAAAAAAGGTGATCTGGTTTAAAAACTGATTCCTTTGTAACATAATGTGAAAACCATTTTTCTGATTGACTTTTTGTAAATATTTCATGATTTGAAACACAACACAATTACTGTGTCACATAAAGCACAGCCATGCTGGACAAAAATTTTTATGTTTTCTCAGTACTTCATTTGGAAGATTTTGAATTGCAAATGCAAAGATATTTTTTGTGATTGTCACACTAATCTTTAGTTTGGCAGCTTTACATTCTCAACACATGTGCCTGTGCTGATACTCTATCAGTGATTTATTTCACAGCCTGGGATTGCAGAAAAAAGAAGTAGACAAATTCATTTACGTATGCAAATGATCCTAATTGCAATTATCTCCATATCTTGATAAGGGAAGGGTGGTGATGGAAGGGTCTCAAAAAATCCCCTGGCAATGCAAGTTACACCTCACATTCAGACTAATCAAGCCTCAACTGTGCATTACTAATTAACTTGACATATTCGAAAGCCAATTAACAGTGTTGGGAAGCAGGTCTGTGTCGAGCTGCTTTGCCTGAGAGCAGAGCAAAGAAGAACTTTTCTTTCAGGTACTCTACAAGATGTCTTCATTTGTTTTTTGTAGAAGTGTATGTCTTTCTTTCCACTTTTTCAAATTCACTAATTAAACAAATTGACACATGCAAATTGGTGTAATTGCATTGTTTCCTCACCTCATGTTGTGTGAAGGAAGAATAAAAAGACAAAGAGTGAGGGAGGGAAAAAAATGAGGGAGATTTTTTCTGAGATGATGCAGAAGCTACTAGCACTTAACCAGTATGCATTCTGTCCATAATCTAAGTGTAAACATATTATATTTTCAATACAGATTAATAGATATAAAATGTTTTAAAGATGGTAATTTCTCCATATTCAATAATCCATTTGATGATGTATATCTACACAGAACTGCTATTTGTGACTAAGTCACCCAGTGACTGTGGTTTTATTTAAGGAAAATGTTTTGTGGTGACTAAGTACTATAATGCAGAACACATAGCTACTGTAATTGCCATGGGCCTTGTGCTGTGTTGTATTGTGTTACAGTAATCCAGTTCCCAGTCTGACAGTCAGTCATTAATACAATAAAAGACCTAGGCCAAAAGAGAGAGGCATTACATGATATTCTGGCATCTTTGATCTAATGCATGCATAACAGTCTCAGCTCGTTCTCTTCAGCTGTGTCTGTGTCTTTCTTTGGCACTATGCAAAAGCTCTGTGCCGCCTGCTATTCATGCTTCCATGGTTGATTTTGTTTTCCAGCTGCCATCACTTTAGACTCTACAGCTGTTGGGCTCCAATGATGGAGAAACAGAAAGGAATATTGGCAAGTGGCCTGTGTGTGCATGTACAGGTGGGTGGGGGAATAATCATAGCAACCTGATTATAAACTGTTGATAAAACTTTAGTAGTGATTGGAAAAGTAACACAGCCATTGTAAATGTTTTATATGTTACACTAAAGTGTCGATATCTAATTGGCTAAACCAAGAGATGACAGTCTATGTTGGACTGTAAAAAGAATAAAAGGTGATCCATATTTTACTGATGTAAAATAATCCCTCTTTGTTTTGTATTAAACAAATGTGAGGCAATGTGATAAAAAAATTAGGTTGGCATATAGTTATATTATAGCACAACTAAACTATAATATGGTTACAAGGCAATGACTAATTGATCAAGCTTTTAACATAACACAAAGGTAAACATGTTAAGCAAGGTTTATTCATCTAATTATTTCATCTATTCATTTCTTTTTTACAGGTCAATCCAACAAGAATACAAATATTGCTTCTGAAGTAAATGTTTGAAAAATTTGAATAAGCCCTTTTTCTTTTAATTTTGAATAATTTAACTTTTTTTCAATGATTGCTTATCACATTTACATTGCTACACCAGCTTATCCTAGATAAGACTTTTGGTTGATGGACAACAATCAAATTTTTTGACCAACTATTCTTCTCTTTGAAAATATTTTCCAATTTCCAATCATGCTTGCGAAACATATGACCTCTAATACTGAGACTAACTAGCCTCAATCCGAAGGTGCTGGGGGTGCAAATTACTCAGGAGCAAGACTGGTCTGATTTAACACATATGCCATTACAGAGCATTAAGAAGGAAAAATAAATACAGTAGAGGAAAAGAGACAGGGGATGAGAGAGAGAAGGATGGAATGACAAACACTTTATGAGAGGGTGATGAAAAACGGGTGGGGGTGGGGGGGATTGGGCTGCAGTCCCATCCAATCAGAGAGCTTTGAATAATTAAACTGATCAGCTTAATTAGCTCAATTAAGTTGATTTGACCACGGAACATGGCCATATGGCGAGAGGAAACAAAAGAGGGGGGAACTAATTAAAAGTAAAATAATGAGGATTTTAATTAAGCAGTTCCCCAGACGTCAGCAAGCAGGGATCTGGAGCCATAATTAAAAAGTGCTGCGGTGCTGGCAACATTTTCTCCCCCCCTGTTTTAATAACTGTGAGGGGCTCCATCCATCTAATTAAATCTGTAAATGAATTAGCAACATCGAGGGTCTTCACTTGAGGTTTTTTTTTACACCCCACCTTCCAGTCTCACTTCCCAAATAACTTTGTACACATACTGCATGCTCAGTTACTCTCACACAGCCACACACACACACACAGATACGTGTGTGCACACACCACTTATAGAACAGCACGTCTGTCATTAATGAAACTAATCATTATTGACACAGTGTCACAGGGTTGAGAAAGGGGCTCAGAGACAGATCAAGCATCCCTAGAGTCATTCAAAGATTGAAACCTGCATTCAAATCTGTCACTCAACAGTTTTCTCTTGGTTCACTGTTTACCATATATAGCAGTGATGGTGTGTTATAATGCTGGGTAATTATCTAGATGAATCACTAGCAAATGTTGTATTATGAAATTAGAAATCTGTTTGTACTTCATACTCAACATCTAGATTTAGAGCGTCACCATTTTACACACAATATGTGTTTTTAGGTGTGTAAATTTGTTATATGTAATGAGTGCACCGTTTTAATTGTGTACTGTAATCCTGTTATAGAAGATTCCACACTGGAGAGCAATGTAAGTCTCTTACTTTTTCTTGTGGTAGCATCTGGAGTCTTCTTTACAGACCTAATCCCCCCTGTTAATTGCATGGGTTAGCCTTCGATTACCTCCGAGTCGGTTTGTCCTAATGAACGACAGGCAAGCATGCTGTGAATTAATTGCTTTGGTACAAGTGTGCCATTGCTTCACTCCTGTGTAAAGTCAAGAGGTGTTTTGTCCTAGTTTGCAATATTAGAAGGACACAAACATTTGTCCTCGGTTTTGGAGGCCCAGCTGAACATATGAGTAACTAAGATTTCACAGCCAGTGGTCTTCATTTTAAAACTACTCATAAAACCTCAAAGCATTAGAATATTGGACAGTGCTGAGGGCCAGATTTGGGCAGTATGACCTCATTTGAGTCCAAGTCCCCTTGGCATGTATGGTGTAATGCAACAGTCAAAGGAGGAGGTGGTGTTGGGAGAGTGGTACAGGGACTACATTGTCCTGGGTCCTATCAAGAAGAACTATCAGATAAAGCTAGAGATATGCTTACTGAGCCTTTGATGTCAGTTAAACAGATCCAGACTCTAATACCAGATTCTGATTGTTTCTTATCTTAGTTTTCAAACTTTCTTATCACATTATGAGCATAGACAATCTAAGACCAGCCAACTGCCATTTGGAGCCTCAGGCCACACTATGCTTATGTGGGCAGAGCTCTGAAACAACTGGCCTCAGGTCAGCACTGGTGGGGACGCCATGACCCTGAGAGTTAATTAAGAAAGATAAGAGCATTAATGAACTTTAGTCTGATCAAAGGGTTGTGGAGGAGTCAGATCAGCCCTGGGAAGGGAGGGCGGGGAGGAGAGTTAGTGTTTACCCCTGTCAGGGGAAGAAATTGGGAGGGGAGGAGAACATGCGCCTGCTATTGTGTGTGTACTTGGATGCCATAACGTTTTAGAGAGAAGAAATTAAACAAAGCAAATTCCACACAGCTGAATTATCAAAATGTTTATATATATATATATATATATATATATATATATATATATATATATATATATATATATATATATATATAAGCCCAGATAAATGGGAAGGGTTGCGTTAGGAAGGGCATCCAGCGTAAAAACATGTGCCAAATCAAAACATCTGGATGGTCTGCTGTGGCGACACCTAACAGGAGAAGCTGAAAAAAAAAAAAAAAAATTATATATATATATATATATATATATATATATATATATATATATATATATATATATATATATATATATATATATAAATATATATATATATAAATATATATATATATATATATATATATATATATATATATATATATATATATTTTTTTTTTTTTTTTGCAGTTAGTTAATTTGTTATGTACTTACAAATAATAACCAAAGTCTGAATCCCTAATTCTATCTTGTCAACATATAATTTTTTTTGATTAACCCTTTTGGTTTTAAAATTCTCCTTAACAAAAGCTGCATGGTAACATTATGTACAAGAAGCAATAGTAAAAGAATAAAGATGATAAACATAAACGCATATGCTTTGTAGTAATTGTGGCCCACAATGTCCCATACTTGAGAGCCAGAACATGCACTGAACAGGCATGGTCACAAGTGACAATTTCAAATGTTACTAACCATGACATAAATGCAGTTAAAATTGTCTCTAAAGTTAGTATGGGGCTGAAATGTTGTATTTTTCCATTCTCTAATATTTTCTAAATGCAAGCATGATGTAAATGATTTATAATGACTATTATGACTGTTCACCTATATGAAATTGTTATTTGATGTTGAAACCAGTTATGGCTTTACTTTGTTTTACAGTGACAACTACAGACACATTTAATGCTTCAAAATGCATAATAAAATGTGTCTGCCGGGAATAAATGTTGAAGTTTAAATGGAGGTCTTTTCTAAATGCATTTGTGTGTGTGTGTGTGTGTGTGTGTGTGTGTGTGTGTGTGTGTGTGTAAGGTGTGGTGGAGAGGGAGGCCACCTGCATTCACCACAGGGTGTGGGAATGTCCAGCACAGGCTGACCTCACTGTGTCCCTCGCTGCTGGAGGAAAAACTTGTTATCTGAGAAATCTCTGCTAATTATGCCTGCTGGTCCCACACACAAACACGAAGACACGAAGACACGAAGACACACAGACACACACACACACACACACACACACACACACACACACACACACACACACACACACACAAACACACATATACACACACACACACACACAAGCTACACTGGGCTACATAACACTTTTCTAAAGTTTACCTGTGTGTGAGTGTCTGTCTGTGTGTGTGTGTGTGTGTGTGTGTGTGTGTGTGTGTGTGTGTGTGTGTGTGTGTGTGTGCGCGTGTGTTTGTGTGTGTGCGTGTGTGTGTGCTTGTAGGTGTGTGTGTGTGTGTGGGGGGCTTGTTTGTTTAACAAAAGTATTTTTACTTTAATACATTTAAAATATTTGTAACATCATATGACTATTTTATCTTTATATCCTTTATAAGGATTGTTATATCCTTATATATTGTTGTGTAAAAATAGTAATCTTGTATAAAAACGTATGAAAACGCATATAGAGTTAACAAATGCTATTACAGCCATCAGCGTCTTTCTTCCACTCTTTCTCTATTTCTCTTTGTGACAGAGGCTGCGCGCCAGGCCGTCTCTCAGTGGGATCAGGACGAACATGGGCCTTCATTAGCACTCCCTAATTAGGAACAGATGCAATTTACAGCACGGGGCCCACGCCACACAGCACCTCTCTCTGTCTCATCACTCTCTCTTCACTGCCTACCAAAGCAACTTTCTTTTTTCACATTCCAGGTCTCATTCTTCTTCTGCGAACCTCTTTTTCTTTTCAAAATATATTGGTCATTCTATTTAGGACAATGCAGTTGTCTGCCAGTAGATATACAACCTCAATTAAAATAGTTTTTCTTTTGCTGGCAGGTATACACAGACCCACACACAGACCCACACAGAGACACACACACACACACACACACACACACACACACACACACACACACACACACACACACACACACACACACACACACACACACACACACACACACTCACACACACACAGACACACACACACAAATCCTCATTTTGCTTTATTTTGTCTTAAAGCCAAATTCAGCATTAGCCTTAATCATCTAATCTCACAGGACTTAGAGTTGGCATTGGTAAAATTGGTAAACATGTTTTTGCATGTTTAGATGGATCCTAGAAGCCTGGCTTTCTCTTCAGAAATACGTGTGTGGTACTGAATGGCTGCACAGACATCCCGATGGGAATTTAAAGGAAATTCCTGGGATTCTCAAACTGTTTGGAAACAGCATGCATGCTGCTCAGGCCACACCTTGTATATATACTTAAGTTGCTGATGAAGAAAGCAGTAATATTTTCTGTCTAGCACCCATAACATTACACACATACCTCACATATGCTCAAGGGTAAATAGTGTTTCAATTGATTGTGATCACAAATGGAGGAAATTCTAATGATTAGAGAAAATCTTCATAGTGAAAGTCATGCGAATACTGCTACACAACTGACACTTAGACACACAGATGAAAATACACAGCAGACCTGCCACCATCTCTCTTCCACACCTGACTGGTGTGAAAAATAACTGACAAAATATTTTTTGCAAACCCTGCACACTAATGACACTCATTAAAAGAACCAGCAAGGTCACTTTAGTTTCACCAGCCATTCCGTTCTCATGCCAGCAGCCATCCAAAACAACTCTGTCATGGAAAAATAAGTTATTTAGAGATTGCCCACTTGGTTTGCTCACACTGCCAGCGAGCCAACATGGCAGCCACCTTACACGACTGTGCTCACACTCCATCCCTCTGCTCCATTTCCCCTAAGCTCCTACAGCAGCCTAGACACAATATCCCTAATTATCCCTTTAAAGTCGACACACAGCATGAGGAGCCCAAGCCAAAGGCCTCTAATTAGGCACCTAAAAATAAAGAGGGGACTTTATAGGGGACGTGGGCAGTTTGGGGAATGTTTTAATGAGGGGGGCTGGAGTGGAGATTAATGTTACAGTCATTTGTTAATTTCAACTGCTACACCCCACAGTTCCCTGTCTTCCCTCCCATTCCCCCACTCTCTGTTACTTCTTCCTCACCCCCTTATGCCTGTTGACCTTTGAGAACAGCCAAATGTTGTGCTGTTGAAGTCTTATTGTTAGAACCTTCATTTAAGCACCATTTAGCTTGTATAGTGCACCTCAGTTTTATTTAGTGCTAACTATCACCTAACTTTTGTGAGAGGACATTACACCACATCTGTATGAAACAAATGTTCCTTTATGTACATTTTCTTTTAAATATGATGCTTCCATATCTAGCTTGTGCATGTAATGTTTAATATTTTCTTCTAATATAGTACACTTTCAGTCCTTTTAAACTTATTTTGACATCTGTGAGTGTTCAACCTTTGCTCTTCCAGGAAACTGAACCATCATGTCAAAGTAAAACATGGTTTTATTTATTCGGGTGGTTACATTTTTATGAGGGTCCACAATAAAGTGACTTTGTCTCCAAGCACTTGTTTCACAACAGTAATCTTTGTTTTATCATCAGTTTATCAACAGTAATCTTTTTTTTAAACATCATTTAATCTCATAAATTATTTAGCAAAATGACAACAAACAAACACACCATATGTTCTGAAATGACTTTGCTTGTGTCAAGATCCAAATAATAAACCATTTACATTTATATATGGAATGCTTATATAAAAATGCACATATATAGTGTATGTTTAGTATTGCTTAATAAATTAAATACAATTTAATGACATTAATATGATGTATATGTATGGCACTAATCATTCTGACAGCAGAGGTATATAAACGTATTTAATATTCAAAATAAGTGTTTATGACACTGGACATCTGATCAGAACATCATGAGTTAAAAACAACACAGAATGCAATAATTTTCAAAACAGTATTTTGTTCACAATAGAAAACACAACTTATGTTTACATTTAGAAAATGTACAATTTTAAGGAAAAAATGACATTTGAAATTTGATAGCTGCAACATGTCACAAAAATAAAATGGGATGGGGACAATAAAATGCAAAAAATGTAAGTGTTACAATAAGGAAGCAGCTGGAGGAATATTTAGCAACTAATTAGGTTAATTAATTGTTAACAGGTCAGTTACATGATTAAGTATCAACAAATTGTGGAACAATTTAAAAATAATGTTGCTCAGAATAAAATTGTAAAACTTTGAATATCTCATCATGTATAGTACATAATAATAAAAATTTAATATCATCTCTATTAAAAACAGGTATGATTATGTAATGTAAATCACTGCATGGGCTCAAAAACACTTCCTGAAATCTTTGTCTGGGAAACCACTATTGTGAGCTGGGACAACATAATTGTTACTTGCATATCTCTGAGATTTTAGTCCCATCTGATTCTGTCAGTAATATTTGTGGGTTCTCTGTTACAAACAATTAAAGTACCCATGATTAAAAAAAATACTAATTTTGCAAATTTGGCCACTCTGTGCAGCAAGGAATGTTTCACATCAACGGCCTGGAGATCCATGAAATTACAAAGTAACACAGGAGCTTTGAGGATGGATTTGGACTGTACTTAATGTCAACAGTCTGTCACTGACTCAGGACTGCATTGTGCATTTGATCGCCATCACTGCACACCTCAACAACGTTTAGCTGTAATAAATAGACATTTGGTGCCACCCAGACAGCTTATAAAGAACAATCTTATTCATGCTTTCTTACAACATTGTTTGTGTAAAGCTGCTTTAAGACAATGTCCGTAGTTGAAAATGCTATACAAATAAAAATCCATTAAACTGAATTTTAATAAAAAATGCTTCTGGGGTGTTTAAGAATGTTATTTAGTTCCTAACATAGGTAAAGGCTACATACACACTTAATACCTGTGTGATCTACTAATGACTCAGTACAACTACTGAAACTGTATGTCCCTCAAGAGACAATAACTAAATAAATAAATAGATTTGTATTTATATGAGGTGTATGTAGTACGCAGATTGTATTTATCCAATTAAATAATATTGCTGCAGTAATGCGGACATAAAAATGTCAGCTCATCTTTTTCCATTTTTCAGCTGTCAAATTTTGTGCCCACTGTATTATTATTATTGCTGTGCCTCAGATTATCGTTCCTAGCTGAAAACAGTGGAACCCAATGGTGTCTTAGCCTCAAGGCTTTTGCTGTGCAGGGTTGTGCATTATGAGATGCTTTTTTTGCTTAGAATAACTGTAACGAGTGTGTGTGTGTGTGTGTGTGTGTGTGTGTGTGTGTGTGTGTGTGTGTGTGTGTGTGTGTGAGCACATGTCTTAAATTCTTACAGCAAAAACCATGACACAGTGTCACATAGTACATGTTTTCTGCAAAGAGTGATCAGAAAATATTTTTATAATACATTTTTTTTTTATTTTTTAATTCAGTTTAATTTAAATTGACAAAACATGTAAATATGTATAAACAAATGCGTAATTTATTTTCTGTCTAAAAGTTTACCTACAGAATTGACCTGCATTTACTAAAGCACTAATTGAAATCTCCAATCAGATCTGTGAATATAGATCTAGATGATGCGTGCTTTCATACACACTATACACAACATCCTTTATTACAACTTTTTAAAATAAACACTGTTTACAATATTTATATGTTTATATTGTAAATACTAACTCCAAAACTTATTTCGAAACTTTTGAATGGCAGTGCAATATTTTAAAAAACAGGTTTTTTTAGAAAGCAGCTACATTTTACTTTGCAGCTTCTCAATATACTGAATCATTCCAGAGTATATACATAATTACAGTTTCAAGCCTGACTAAAATTGCTGAATGGCATGGAAAAAAAATAATTGGACCTCGTCAGCAAAACAGAAATCAGAAATAATGACATTATTTCTGTCAATAAATCTGCAAATCTGGCACATCTTTTTATTGATGGGAAAATTTATTTGGGGCCACACACCTCTCTCTAGACTGCTGACCATCCGACTAGTCTGAAAGTGATGTGGCAGTTATTAAGCAACCAAATGGCAACTTTCATAACCCATTTCATGCCATTACAATCAAGAATTATTTGACTTTGGGGGACCCACAAAGTTCACAAAAGCACAAAAGCCCCCCCCCCCTATAGTGAGGTGCTAATGTCTATATGATGAACATCGGGTTCTGGGGTGTAAAATAATCCAATCTTTTGTAAGCTGATGTGGTAGTTGTCAGAGATTAATTGCGCTAGCTTTGCTAAGGCCTCTGGGGAGAATCCAGCTGGCTGACCAGATTGAAATATACACTACAGGCATGCTAAAATCAGAACCAACTCTAGATTCACTCATCCTTTTGGCTTGTATGATAAATGGTGGTAGCTACTGTTGCAAATGTGACTCAAATGCTTCAAGATATAAGATGTTCCATAGTATTTTGGGTCAGGATCCTGTAAAAAATACATGTATACCGATCTCCTAACAGATGACATATATTGTTCAGTGAAAATCAAAACATATGGTTACATGGTTACATATGTTACATATGGTTGGGTGGTAGGCTTACACCAGATCATGCAGTACTCTTACAGATCCCCACTGAGCTTTTTTGTACGCTTTGCAGTTATTTTACTTCATTTAGTATAAGCATAGAATAGTTTGAGCACAGCCCAAACCCCTTGGATTTAAAGTTTACTTATCTCCAAATAACCTTGACATTTTTAGACATTGATGAACCAGGTGGGGGTGGCGATGGTGTTAGAACGTGTTTTATTTGCACTTTCTTGCATAAATCCGTATATGGTTAAATTTATTGAAGAGGTAAAGTTGAAGAAACCTTCAGAAATCATAAGCAAAAGAGAAGAGTTTAGAGTATTTCACTGGAGTATATTTTGCCTGGGAACAGAATCAACCAGAGAACAGACAATGAATCTATTAATGACAGATGTTTTGTGATGTCTTTGTCTGAGGAGAGTTAATTAGGCCACGCCTTGGATGTAAGAAGGTGATTCATTACCAATTAATTATACTCAGAATTTTGCGTTAGGTGATTTTTCCCATAGTGGATTAGAATACCAATTAAACTGTATTTTATCTGCTAGTCTGTATTATGTTGCATTCAGTGTATTACTAATGCAACTAATGCTTACTACACACATGCACATACACACACACACACACACACACACACACACACACACACACACACACACACACACACACACACACACACACACACACTGTGAAAACTGTTCAACAAAAAACTGGATTTTGTTCAGTTTCAAAAAGAACACATTTATTTTACACTTAAATCTCCCAGAGGGGTGTCATTGTTCTACACCGTTTCATTAAAATTGTTTCAATTATTAGTTATATTCTAGGTAAAGTAGTATATAGGTTAAATTATGTAAAATGTATTGTACATAACAAGTGTTTTTTGGCAGAAAAAACAACCAGCATGGGCATTCTGACCAGTTTGTAGCGATGCACAATGTTCTGACACCTTTCTATCATTGCCAACATTATTTCTTTTCTGCAAATTGTGCTACAGTAGCTCATCAGTGGGATCCAACCTGACAGACTAGCATTCACTTTTTACATGCATCAATGAGTCTTTGGTGTGATGATCCTGTCGCCAGGTGTCCTTCCATAAACAGTTTTTAAGATACTAACCACTGCATACCACAAATGCACTGAAAGACCTGCTGCTTAGAATCACTCAGGTAATAACACATTTCCTGCTAATATGTTACCTTTGAGAAATGACTGTTCACTTGCTGTGCAATTATATATCCTACCCCTTGTCAGGTGTCACTGTTATGAGATAATGACCTGTCAGTTTTAATGCTACCCGCTGATCTGTGTAAATAGTCTCAGAATGTGCAGGTCTTGGAAATTATGGACCAGATAGGAATAACAGACCTATAAGTATTTGAGGGAAAAAATGTTTTTTTTATCCTTCCTCCATAAGCAGACTGTCATTTGCGTAACTGTAGACTGTGTAACTGCAGTTTGATTTAAATTTATGTTCATAGGTTTGGTGTATGTTTGACTTAAAATGCCACCAAGAGCCACTTTCTTTTAGTTCATTATTGGTGGGAGTAGAGCTCAAACAGAGGTCAAATATGTAACTTTTGGAAGTTGGTTAAAATCTCTTTTAACACATCTGAGGTCAGCTGAAGTTTGCTAGAAGACTTTGTGATGTTACGGTATCCAAGGTCAAGATGTGTGTGTGGTTGAGAGAGACTGTAAAGGTGTTAAACCCGTATATTGAAATACAGTCTTGCAGCTGTTAGGAGGTTTCAGCGAAAAAGTTTTAAAGTGTATAGAGGTGAGGCTTTACTTACAGCACTGGAGCTAATTGGCAATAAATGAGTCCATATGGTTTCAGTTAGAGTTCGCAATGGCAGCAGGAGGTTTCTGCAGAGGGGCCCATACACATGTGCCTGAACAACATGCTGTGTGAAGTATGTGTGAGGGGGTGTTTTCCAAAGTCACGGATGTCTAAGCCATATAAAGCAGAGGTCCAAAGGAGGATAAGTTCACTTTTTGATTCTCTCGGTTTGTTGCATATTGTATGTCAGAACGGTTTTCAATTTTTTTCATGGACACCTTTGGCTCAGTGGGACCTTAAACTCTCTCAATCAACTTTGTTGCAGCATCTGCTGTAAAAGCACTACACAGCAATGTAAAATACAGAATTGAACTATGCTTATTCATAAGTTAACCTTTAAAAAACACACTGCATGTAAAAGCATCCATACCAGAGTCTCTCTCTCAACTTTGTGAATGATTTTGCCATGCCTTAAACTTATCTAAAAAAGTCTAAAAAAAAACAAAAACTAATTAGTAATGAAAAAAGTATATATATTTAAAAATAGTTGTATAAAATAAAATCATTAATTTGACTGCAAAGATAAAAAAATACTGTATGTAAATGCATCCATACCATAATCTCTCTCTGAACTGTGCATGATTTTGTCTTAAACATATCTTAAATAAAAAAAAGTAATAATTACATAGTTTGTAAAATTATTAATTTGATCTGCAAAGATAAACAAAAAATAAGTTTTTTATTTAATAAAAAAATGATAACTAAAAAAGTTTTGTGCCAACATGCATTTATGGATAATAATAATAAAAAATGAATGATTATTATTATTAATAATAATAATAATAATTTGAAAAAAATGCTTTTATATAAGCAATTATTTTACTTAATTATTATTATTATTATTATTATTATTATTATTATTATTATTATTATTATATTGCTGTTTATGATGATGATAATTATTATTATTATTAAAATTAATAATATTGCTGAAACCAAAGACTTTAAAAATTTTTATTTTACTTGTCCAATGTCTTCATGTCATACATAATATTTTCTTTTATATAATAAGGATGCAATTATCTTATTTGGGCAAACACAAAAAAAACTTGAATTCAACTTGCACACAACAGACAAAAGTGAAAGAAGCTGGAATGACACTGAATTAGACAGTAGCAGGTCTATGATAATTACAGGTCAAAAACGTGTGGTAGCTAATCAGAGAGCAGGGGGTTACTCAGACATCTGCTAGCATGTTACTGAGTTTAATTCAGTTCTAGGTCAATTCAATTTTATTTTATTTATATAGCGCTTTTAAGCAATAAACTTACTTACTTGTCACAGTAAAAGGCCCAAAACATTATATTATATCAGCAATAAACATAGAGGAATCAGACAAATTCATCTTCTAATGTATGATACCAGTTATTGTGATTATAAATTAGATTACATATATAAGATTTATAAACTATTATACAATTATACAGTTCTGTACACCATAAAGTAGTAATATACTGTATAATGTATACTTCAAATGTCTAGTATAAATTCCAACACAATGTTGTAGGGATGATTGTATTGAGCATCTTAGTTTCTATGATTACAGCAGCAGTTCTTGGGGACAAAAAAAAAAAAAAAAAAAAATATTATCCACTAAAAAACCAGGAAAGACATAGACCGATTTTGGAAAGTGCAGTTGAATGAAGTAGTGAAGAAAGGGACTGGACATAGGTGATTTGGCTGGTGGGTGGTAGAGAAAGATTCAGTTCAAACTAAAGAAAGAGAAAGGTTGTTTAAGCAAGATAGTTTAGCAAGGTGAAAGGAACTGTGGAGAACAACCTGAAGATACTGTACAGTGCATGACATAAGGATGGAGTTTTGCACATAGCCTGTGTTTGTGTGTCTGTGTGTGAGCATGTGTGTGTGTAGGAGGGTTTGTGAAGTTGCAAAAGTGCAAGGCTTGTGTGCTCTGAGACCGCTGGTTATTTTCTTTACCCGGGCAGCTCAATCAGGCCCTGTGTGTTTGCGCAGCTTGTTAATCAGCGCGAGTGTGATTACCCCTGAGGCAGGCTGATCAAACGCTACAGCTCTCTTCTCCCCCACTCCGTCCTCTCATTCACCCTCCACCGTCTCTCTATCAATGCATTCATCACACCAAATGCCTACTGGCATGCTACAGTGCTTTTGGGTTCTAAAAAAATGCTCCACCTATAGAGGGTGGAAGGTACCTAATTTTACAACGACATACAACGACTGAACAGTTTAGGACATAAAGTTATTCATAACATATAATCGTAAAAAAAATGTTATGAATACATATTAAAATTTAGGGTGCCTCTTGCAAGAGTTGCACGTCACCAACTCTTGATCCAGCAAAAGAGCCTTGGGCCATCAACTTTCTCCTCCATGTTTGACTATTGTTTTCTCACACCAAGAAACCATCATTTTGTTCCTACTTAAAGTGTACAAAAACCATGTTATTTAACCAAAGATTTTGATTGGTCCATAATAGCTTCTTCTAGGTTTCAGTAGCTTATGGGTGATGATTCATAGCAAGTCTTTTTCTTATTTTGCCATCTTAGCAGTGTCTTTCCTACTGTCATTTACCTGTCAAAGCTGTAGCACAAAGTCTTCTCTTCACAGTTGAAACTGTGACTTGCTTATTTTGAATAGTGTTAAGCTGTACTTAAAGCTGTTTTTCCAATGAGCCACCCATCAAGCAAGCTGTTAACTCTCAGAAACTTGCCTTCTCTTTGTTCCCAGAGTTGCATTCAGCGATACACAACCTCGGGTTTAATCAAAAGGAAACCCTTTTCTTTTATTTAAGAATAGACAATTATGGCTTGTTCATAGGGGAAAGTGGAATTGAGTCAAATTATATACAGTATGTCAGACATTTAACACATGTTAAACTTCAAACAGTCCTCAGTCTTAACCACATGATTTTATATTCAGTTAACCTCCTTTGAACGACAGAATATGTGTTACACCCTGTGAAAAGAGTGATAGGAAACACACCTGCTGTATCATAACCCACTTGCATTTTATTTAAAATTATGTGATAATTATTCATTATTATGTGATTATCAAGTGAATGGAAATCTTAATATTCTATCATACAAAGACAAACTAAATTGACAGTATTTCAAACAGCATTTATCTTACATTAGAAAAAAGCTCTTAGGCTGCTAGAGCAATAAATATTTGTGGCCTCATACAAGATAACAAGCATAATCCTAGATGTTTTTTCAATACTGTGTCAAGCAGTGATTCAATACTGTGCAGCAGCAATGATTATGTTGACATTTTCTGTCGTTTTATACCAGTGATGATTTGTAAATTGTTAAATCTGGCAGTTATCAAGCCCCTAATTAAAAAATCTGACTACGACAACTGTCAGCTGTCCAACTTTAGGCCAATTTCAAAAACATTCTCTATCTAGAAGATCCTAGAAAAGTTGTAGCACCACAGTCACATTTACATTTACAGCAATTAGCAGACACCCTTATTCAGAACAATGTACAAAATTTCTTTCAAGTCTCTATCAATGAATACATCAACACTGGCTCACTGGTTGCAGACTTAGAATACCATCAGCCTAAAACTCTGTTGGGAGAAATTAGAGCACACATTTCTTAAATACACAAATAGATAGGTATATAGGTATACTCCTACCTACATAGAAATAACATACATGAAATGTCAGTTATTTAAGCCTCATCATAGCACAGAGACAGTGCTGGTTAATGTGGTAAATGACCTGATACCAGCTTCTGATAAGGGCTGTCTCCTTGCTTCTGATGCTTCATCTAAAGTGCAATTTTGCCACTATTGATCATAATATGCTCCTTGCTAGACTAGAAAATTTGGAAATTATGGAAATTACTTTCTCCTGGCTCGGTTTTTATCTGACTGAATGATATCAGTTCATAGATGTAAATGGTTCTCTACAGTTCTCTACACACACTGAGGTAAGGTTTGGTGCTCTGCAAGGATCTGTTTTAGGTCCACTGCTGTTTTTTTTATTTATTTATACTACCTCTACTACCTGTGAATTATTCATAAACATGGTATTAGCTTCCATTGTTATGATGATGATACACAGTTATGTTTTAGCAAAGCCAGATGTGAGGCAATTGCTTAATGAAAAATAAAAAAAAATTATCAAATTCTGATGAGATTTAAGTAATTTTACTTGGACCTGTGGCAATAAAATACCTTGTTGTGATCATTGACTTCAGTCTTTCCTTCAAGTCTAATGTGAATAGCATTACTAGGGTAGCTTTCATTCATCTCAGAAATATTGCTAAAATAAGAAATATTAAGTAATTGCATGATACATAAAAAATAGCTTATGCTTTTGTTATAACTAGATTGGACTATTAATAATAATGCCTAATTAACTAGAAATGCCTTACTGCCTGGATGTTCTAGTAAATGCCTAATTAATCTTTCACATACTCCAGAAAGCAGCAGCAAGAGTCCATACAAGAGACAAGAAATATGACCAAGTCATCCTGTTTTATTCAATCTTCATTGGTTTCTATTTATATCTCAAATTGGTCTTAATACTGTTGATGCAAACTTTTGTTCCATTATTATCCATCATGCCTACTTTAAACAATAGGTGCAGGCTATTTGTAGGTACCGCAAATAATGAAGACTACAGCAGGGGTCAGATATGTCTCCTACAAAGCCCCACAGTTATGGAACAGCCTTCCAATTTGTGTTCAGGACTCAGGCACAGTCTCAGGGTTCATGTCTAGGCTGAAAAAATATTTATTTAGTCAAGCTTATTTGTTAATAGGTTTTTCTTAAAGGATCAGCTCTGGAAGGATCATATATAGGGATCTTGGTTTTGGTTGTTGGCCCCTAAACCTGATTCAATAAAACAAAATCTAGTATAGTAGTAAATACAGTACCTCAAATACATATGGCAAAAATATTTTTAATAGTTTTACAAAGTACAGAATGTTCCCTTTTTAACATTACACCCAATATATTCTACTGTAAATCAACTATATTTCACAAATCATTTAACTTTTTGTCATTTCAGCCTCTTTTTGTGTCAATTAACAGGACAAAAATGAAAGAAATGTAATGTATTTACTGCAAACACAAAAGGGAACAAAGCAAGCGGCCGAGCAATACTGAGAAATGGCTTTATGAAATGGTGAAGAACTTTTGGCGAGAGAGAAAGAAAGAGAGAGAGAGAGAGAGAGAGAGAGAGAGAGAGAGAGAGAGAGAGAGAGAGATTGAAAAGATTGCTTGATTTACATAAGTTGTGACTTGATGGTAATAAGCTGTGAGAGGTAATTAGCTGGTGACTCAGGTTAAAAAGGGAACTCTGCTCATTACAGGAGAGAAAAAGAGGCTGGGTCAGGAAGCTAAAGGCTCAGTGGGGGTGCAGGATGAGAAGGCACTGGATGTTTGCAGCTATGGGCTTTAAGAATTGCAGAGTTAAGAAACATAGAAAAATGATGACACCAGTTAACAGCTGTTTAACACACATTGTGTTTACTCTCTTTGTTTCTTCATTTATGTATAAATCTCATTTTGCACCACTACGGCTGTGGACCTATGTTTGTAGAAATAAGGTAGGAAGTTTAGTCTGTTGTGTAGATCACAGTTAACGTTTATTCCCTTTCCAAGTCTTTGCACACATCCTCCTGCCATGCCAGTTATTTAAATTGGCCTTAAAAGAAGAAAAGGAAAGCATGGAAAAATGAGCAGACAGTGTGTTTTTCTTCAAGCCTGTGGGGAAGCCGGACATGGTGTGTGGGTGCGCTCAGATAGCGGTGCTTATCGTGCCCCCGTCTCTCCGTCTTCCTCCTTCGACTTCTCTTCCAACCTCTGGCATGGGAGAAAGTTTGTGATGTCACCACTGCCAGAGGAAGAATTAGGCATGATACAGATAAAAAGAGTGACTCAGATTCTGAGAGATTAAAAGGCTAAAGAAGAATTGAGTGAATAGATAGAAAAAGATGCTTGAAAGCATCACCTACTGATGCTGTAAAGGGACTCTTCTCTTTTTATTGATTTCATGGGAAGCATTATAATCTTTGAGCCTACTGTTTTTGTTTTTGTCTCTCACGTTGTCTTTCAAGGAAAATTGAGAGCAGGAGAGTGACACAGTGCCAAAAGGCAGCATGGTCATGTGTAAGGGACTCTGATCCGCTGGCAGGAAATGAGCACTATAACAGAATGCTGCATGCTGCTGATGCCAGAGGGCAAAACCCCAAAACTCACACTGAACAAGTCACTTTTTCTCTCTTTCTTTCCTAAGCGTTCATCTTCCATATCTGAAATTGTCCTACCATCTTTAGACCTACCTTGGCATCCCCCCTTACCCCCACCAAAACAGGAAATTTAAACCATTTTAAAATCATTTGCAAACCACGGGTGTTTCAAATAGGGAAATAATCAGTGTGATCACTAAAACTGAGCGCATGAGAGAGAGAGAGAGAGAGAGAGAGAGAGAGAGAGAGAGAGAGAGAGAGAGAGAAGATGGCAAGGCAAATGGACATAGTAAAAAGATGCTTTTTAGTTTAAGAGCTTCCTTGTCAGCCACCTCATACTGCGCTCTTTCTTCTTTTCTCAATCACTCTATCCATCACAAGAGAAATCACACCACATGAGGCCACCAGCAGACCTCTGACGCTGCATCTCCCTATGCCACACTGGTCTGACCCTGTCCTGACCTTACACAAAAGGTGCCACCTAGGAGGCGCTCTCCCCCTTCCACTACTGTGATAACATCTAGTCTGACATTTCCTTGGCGCACAATCTGAAAGGGTGCAAGGGCCTGCCATTGCAGTGTACTGCTTCAAAAGCCAAAAGCAATCTTTCTTTTTCTATCTGGACAGTCCATGTGCAGTACAGACAAAAGATTAGACCTGCCAAACTTAGATTAGACTTTTAACAATTTTATCTGACAAAGTGTATACTATAACAGTGTATACAAAAAAAAAATGCCATTTGGGCTTTGGCCTTAAGGATTAAAAAAAAAAAATGATTACAAATTTTTCTAAACAAGACACAACTGAGGATTCATTGATTATGCTTTGTGTGACACTATAAACATCACATTGTTGTTTGTGCTACTTATATTTCGCACTCATTCATTCAAAGAAATCGTGTTAAGCAGAGACGCTGTCATATTTTCTGTAATGAAAACATTTTATGCAAAAACAAGATAAAAATAGTCATGAAACAGTACTTTCACTATTGCATTTGTTTATTTCTCTTCTTCTCTCAAAATGATTTCTTTCATAAAAAGTGTATTGTTGCAGATATTGCTTTCTTTACTGACAAATTTTTCTGTAATGTTTAAATACTTTCACTAACACTGCAATTCACTCATCGAAAAAAAAAAAAAAGTCTGTAACAAAAACTTACACTAAAAAGTGTTTAAAAAATCTTTGCACAATACTGAATGACTGGTGACTCATAGCATAAAGGATAGAATTATAGATAATAGTTGACATAGACTGTACCTTACATTAAAGTATAAAACAAATCCTAATATGAAAGATCATTTTTATCTTGGAGTGGAATGGTACAAGTAATACTGTAAAAGCATAATCACATTTCTAATATTATACAAACAGTTGTAATATAAACAGTATCATATACTGTTATATGATAGTAAAATAATAATCAATACTTCAATCCCAAAATGTAAATACAATAATTAGTTAAATGATTTTAACCTTTATCATGTAACTTGTTTACCTTCTACCTCACATTATGGGCTAGTTGCATGCATAATAAAACAGGCAAGGACTTTTCATTTCCATTTTAACAGAATAATTCACAATCAGTGATTTCACATACATGGTTATATATAACTGCGTTTATGCATATGTTTGGCTCCAGTGGCCTCTGAGAGCCCTGCTGCAAAAAACAATAGCACAGAGCAGCTTGGTGCTTAATTTACAGGTGATGAGCTTATGTTGTGTTTTGAACATCATCTGTGCTTGTTTTAAACTGTTCAGCAACACATGCTGGTTTTTTGCTGGTCACCACTTGGTTTTTGATCAAGACATATGGGAATTTTTTTGCAGTAGCACATACTGTTGGTTTTTTTGCCCACTAACACATGCTTTTTTACTGGTGACTGAACTGTGCAAGTCTCATGAATGAAAATAATATACAAGCAAGAATAAAAAACAATACACATACATCAAATCAAATCAATCAAATAAAATTTTATTCATCACATACACATACATACAGGGTACAACATGCAGTGAAATGCTTTATACGATGCAGTGATGAAGTCTCTGACCAGTCTCTCGAAGCACTTCATCACTACTGAGGTCAAAGCTACAGGGTGGTAGTCATTGAGGCAGGCGGGCTGGGGTTTCTTCGGGACAGGAAAAATGGTGGACTGTTTAAAACATGAGGGGACAACAGACTGTTCCAGGGAGAGGTTGAATATCTCAGTGAACACCGGTGCTAGCTGGTCAACGCAGGCTTTCAGAACCCGACCTGCATATATACATGCATATATAAATATAGATTTATTTACACAGCTAGCTCTGTGTAGAAGTAAACACTTTATTTATCTATGTCTAGACACTACCAGCTTCAAAATAGTCCCTTTGCACAGCAATAAAGCAATCCCAGTGTTTCTGCCACTTCTGCAATGTATCCTGGAAGTCCTCCGTACAAAGTGTGTCACACACCTTCTGTTATTCGTGCTGGATTTCCGCAATGTTGTCAAAACGGCAACCTTTGTGCCGGATATTCATTTTCAGGAAGTGGGCAAATCTGGCGATTAGGGTGGGTGCGGAAGTGAGATCTTATTGAGATCTTATTGCGAGAAACATAGATGTAAGGAGAGCCAGTTGAACAGTTCCCAAGAAACACAGGATGATGTCTTTTGTTACACTGACTTATGCAGGTCGGTGCCCTCTGTGACTGGGCGTGCAGCTTTGTGCTGCCATCTGTTGGTGTGTTCCAAAACTGGTGTATAATGTCGTAATACTATAGCATGTTAAAGCAGCACAATGAAAACTATGCAGATAGAGAAGAGCTGCTCTTAATGTCCAACAGTAAGTTTAGTATTTCATAAACTGATTTTCTTACACTCTAGAGTTTATACAGAATGCTGCAAAAAGTACATACTGTCAGTGGAGGGTCTGCAATTTGAGAGAGATCATAGAAGACTGACTAGGCAGGTTTGATCTGAGGAAGTCTGCAAAACATATCAGAAAGCACATTAAAACAACACATTAAAATCTGCAACAGCAGAAGACCACATCAGGTTCCACTTCTGTCAGCCAAGAAAAGGATCATTAACACAAACTGGTCTTCGGTTGCCAATCTCCAGAAAATTTCATCTTTTGTACATGCAGATACTTTTCTGCTAACTGCATTTATTTGATTCGTAATATTAGCAAATTAGTTATGATTTCAATTTAACAAGGTGCTTTGTTAGTCACTCAGGGTTTTTGTTGTTATTATTTGTACACTATTCTTTCTAAACTCTACAAGCTGTTGTGTGAATCTCTTAAACTTAATCTTTTTTTTCTTATTCTGATATTTTATGTGAACATTAGCTGGAACTCTACACCTGTGTTTGCATGATTCAAATGCTTTGTGTTGCTGCCATATGGCTTGCTGATTATTTATTTCATACATTAGGTGTACAGGTGTTCCTTATGCGGTGTTCTTTTCTATTTTTAAACAATAGGAAAATGTGCAGAACACAGATATTAAAAATATGCACATTTAAATGACCAAACCTTATTTTTCTTCTTTGGTTAATTGTGTAATTAATGAGACTTCGTGTACTCTCTTAGAATTACCATTTCCGAGTTCTGGCAATTGCAATTCAGCTCCCTAGCTACATTTTTGTACCTTCTTGTTTGTACCTCTAAAAGAACATTTATGCACCCCTAGTAATATAATGTACCTTTGTGTCCTTGTATGGTTTAAAATTACATCCTGATATTTTCCATATTTTTTCACTAATGTTCTTTTGAACTGATTTGTTAAAAAAAATGTTTTATACTTCTGAGTGGAAAAAGTACACTTGCAATGCTCAATTTAAATCCTTTAGAGCATTGTGAAATACCAATTTTACATACAAAACACAGAGGCAGTCCATGTTTCACAATTTATCATAAACGTAACAACTTTTGATTATAAAAGTACAAAACATTCTTGATAATTTTTTTCATTAATACTGGATATTCTGTACCTAACATTAACAAAATTTAGTTAATATGTAGAATAGGACAGTCAGTTTTACCAGAAGGCCCAAAAACAAAGCATCTGCACTTCCTGTACATATTTTCTAAAAAGAATGTATAATCACGAATAAGTTGATTGGTAGTTGCACTAAAATAATACATAATAAAAAAATGACATGAAAATATTGAAAAGAAAATGTATAGTTAATAATAGAGTAATTGTATTTGGAGCTTATATAGAAAATTCCTATATATATATATATATATATATATATATATATATATATATATATATATATATATATATATATATAAATAAATATATATATATATATATATATATATATATATATATATATATATATATATATATATATATTCTGCTTTGAGACAATGTTCATTGTTAAAAGCGCTATACAAATAAAAAAAATGAAATGAATATATATATATATATATATTACCGTATGGTGCGGTGTCCGTTACTTTTTTACATGAATTAATTTTGGCTGAAGTGTAACTTACAGTCTAACCTGTTTACAGCAGCGACGCATTGTAGGATTGGTGGATGAGAGCCACTGTAAACACGAAGAAGACGCACTGTGGGCGTTTCCTTTTATTCAAGTATGTGCGGCAGTAATGGCGAGTCAAGGCGAGAGCAAGACGAGTTTCTCAAAGTGGAATATGCTCATTATTTCACTTTAGTTGAGCATAAAGACGAAAACTTTTAGTCAAATGTAAGCTGTGTCTTTCTGGTTCGAAGGTCGTATCTACTGCTATAAAAAGCAACTCCAATCTGTTGAAGCACCTCCAGAAACTACATGCCTCAACGAAACTAGAAGCTAACTCAATAACTTTGTTAATTACTTAAACCAAAAAGTAATGCCACCACCATTTTCTTTCGGCTTCTCCCATTATCGGTCGCCACAGCGGATCCTCTGCACGTTTGATTTGGCACATGTTTTACGCTGGATGCCCTTCCTAACGCAACCCTCCCCAATTTATCCGGGCTTGGGACCGGCACTGAGAGTGGCTGGGGATGGACACCAAAAAGAAATGCATTACTGTTAAAAGAACTTTTTAGTTACTTTAGTTTAAAGAACGTTCTTTAATGTTTTCATTAATGCCCTTTTATGCGTTATGGTCTATACAAACACAAAACTGACTTTAACACAATGTAATTTTTAAACACTATTTTATTTAAGTCTGACCAGCAAAAACTGAATATATCACAAGGATTTCTGAAATAAATAACAAAACAAACTGAATAATATATTCAGAATCAAAAACTTTGTTTTCAAAGTGGCTTCTGCATCATAAAAGATGTTGTGTTGAGCCCTTAAAAATGATATTTTCACAGTTAAAGTATGAAAACTATCAACAATGTACAACATAACACCGGGTTATGGCTTAAATGAAGAATATTTATAGTCCCAAAGTCCCAAATCAAAGCATTTTTTTTTATGTATTAGCATGAGGTCTACCAGACAGCAATGTACAATAATTCAAAAGCCTGCCTCTTTCATAGTAATGTAGTATTCAATTCTTTCTCTGAAGATGGACCACAAGAGGATAAGAGGAATCCTAAAATGTATCTTACTTGAAATCTTACTTACTTATACTCTTACTTATCATGTGAAATTTACACATCAGCCTTCTAATTTGCTCACAATCCCAAATATATTTACAGATAAATTGTGAGGTTCACCAGCAAGATGACTCTCTCTACCTGGTAGATCTTCAGCCAGGGCATCCGGTCTTCAGTGTACTGTTTTGATAAGGGGGATTTTGCCTTATCAAAAAAACGCTTAAACGATAGTAGCGACATTAGCTTTTAAATGTTTGGGGGAACACACAGAGAGTCAACTGTTAGCATTTTTAGCCGTGCGGCTATGCGATCTCTGAGGAGTGCCGGGCCGTCGCTAAGCTAGAGACAGATTGGCCCAGAATGAGTGTTTCCTGCATCCCGCTGCACTGCCTCCACTCCGGGGCCTACTTTTTTTCCTGATCTACACATCGAGGTGTCTAGGTCCTGGGAGACATCATATGTGGCCCATACCTTTCCCCACATTTGCTATACGTGAATATAGTAGGGTTCAGGGAGTGCAGATATGGGACTGATGATTAGGAGTTATGTCACGCTGCCAGACATATCTCGGTGGGTCCTGATAGAGAGGTACTACTCGATTCAATTCGGGTCCTCTCCTCCCCGGTTCAATGGGTTGTGTCCCACCCTGGTGGGAGCCAAGTGGGCTCTGGTCCTGGAGCAAGAAGTACGCACCCTCCTGAGAATACAGCCAGTCCTAGATCTACGCTCCTTGAACCGCTCACTAATGAGGCCCAGGTTCAGGATGCTTACCCTCAAAAAGGTTTTGTCACAGATCAAGTCAGAGGACTGGTTTGTCACACTAGATCTACATTTCCACATAGCATCCTTCCTGCTCACAGGAGGTTCCTAAGGTTTGCATTCGGGGTGAAGCTTACCATTATCGGTCCTCCCCTTCAGCATAGCACTCTCACCCCGCACCTTCACAAAGTGCATGAATGCGGCTCTAGCCCTTAGCACTTTAGGGCATACGCATTCTGAACTATATCGACGACTGGTTGATATTAGCTTTAGGTGGTCCAGCATCAAGATGTCGTTCTCATCTTCATGAAAGAGCTAGGGTTAAGACTGAACGCAAGGAACAGTGTGCTTTCTCCGTTGCAGAGAACCACCTTCTTGGGCATAGTGTGGAACTCGACCGTGTTGCAGGCACGATTGTCTTCGCATACTTTCTTACAACAGTCGGGAGAGTAAGAGAAGGCCAACTACTCACTGTGAAGCAGTTCCAAAGGCTGCTGGGTCTCATGGCTGCAGCGTCCAACATGATTCCACTTGGCCTCCTCCATATGAGTGGTGGCTCACTGAAGGAGGGTTCTCCCGAGGGGGCAGCCCACTCTGTACTATCATGGTCTTGAGGTGGGTTTTTCGAACCTTAAAAATTTTGGAGAGAACACACATTCCTGTCTCAAGGCCCTGTCCTGGGAGCGCCTTGTTGTCACGTTACGCTAACGAAAGATGCGCCCCTCAAGGGGTGGGAAGCGGCCATGAGTGGCAGCTCTGCCCAAGGTTGGTGGAACGAGCTACATCAACACTTCTTCCGAGACCTGAAAGATCACAACATGCTAGTCTGTACGGACAACACGTCGGTGGTCTCATACATCAACCCGCCAGGGGGGGTCTCCAATCTCGCCCCCTGTACAGGCTGGCACGGCGGATCCTCCTATGGTCCCAGGGGAAACTCCTCTCACTGAGAGCAGTTTACATTCCGGGCCAGTTTAATTGGAGAGTAGATGCCCCTATGAGGGCAAGGAATGGAGGCTCCACCCCGAGGTAGTGGAGCAGATATAGCAGAGATATTACAGAGCGCAGATGGATTTGTTGCGATTCGGATTGTCCTCGCATTGTCCCCTCTGGTTCTCTCTCTCTCTCCTCTCTCTCTCTCTCTATCTCACCCAGATTTATGTAAGGTATGGCTGTGGGGCACAGTTTCTAGCAGCTGGTCTCTCTACTGACATAGTTGACATCCTCTGTTCCAGAACTCCCTTTACAAGGAGCTCATATGCCGCTAGATGGAAGCTGTTTTCCACGTGGTGTGAGCACCATCAGTTAGACCCAGTCAACTGCCCGGTTGGTTCAGTTCTGGAGTTCTTGCAGGAACATTTTGCCACAATAAGAGTATCGCAGCGTATTATACCCTGCCTGCGGGGCAGTTGCTGGGGAAACATCCTTTCGTGACATGTTTCCTACGCGGCACCCGGAGGCTGAGGCCCGAGATACGACCCAGAGTGCCTGTGTGGGATTTGGCCATTGTGCTGGCGGCTCTATCTAAGCACCCCTTCGAGCCTTTGGCCGAGGTGGCCCTTAGATACCTGTAGGTAAAAAATGCCTTACTTTTGCCGATATCCTCCCTAAAAAGAATCAGGGACCTAGTGCCTTTCTCTAACCTAATACTGGGTATGTGCCTAAGGTGCCTACGGCTCCCTCACAACCTGTCATTTTGCAGGCATTCTGCCCTCCTCCTTTCCTAGCTCCAGACCAGGAAAAGCAAAACTGACTGTGTCCAGTGCAAGCACTGGATACATACCTCCACAGAACAAGTCCGTGAAGTAAGTCAGAGCAGCTGTTTGTCTGCTATGGCCCTCACAGGAAAGGTTTTCCTGCCAATAAGCATACTCTCAGTAGATGGATAGTGGATGCTACATGTAATGAGTCCTCTGGTCTTTCGGAGTCAAGGCTTATTCAACCCAGAGTATGGCAGCCTCTATGGCCTGGTCTGCGGGGGTTCCCCTACAGGATATATGTAACGCTGCGGGCTGGTCCACCCGTTTGACCTTCTTCAGGTTTTACGACCTCAATGTCTGAGCTATAACTGGCTCCTCTGTCCTGCACGCTGGTGGTGCCCAGACACACTAGGCAGGGACTGGTCAGTATGGCACGATTGGACACTCATTCCCAAAGCATTTCAACGCAGCTTGAGTTTCTGAAAGGTAACGTCTCTAGGTTACGTATATAACCCTAGTTCCCTGAGGGATCAAGATGCTGCGTCAACAGGCCATTCTCCCTGCATCCCTGTGGCGCCTACCTTCTCTTTTTCAGAAGCTAATGTCGTTACCATCACTCAGCCATTTTTTAGCTTCCTGGTTTACATGATGTCGACTGACAATGATGTCACGAGTTGCCTATTGGCTGGATTTTACACATGATTCAGAGCAGAGCGTGGACAACACAGAGCGTTCCCAAAGCATTTCGACGCAGCGTCTCGTTCCCTCAGGGAACTAGGGTTACATACCTAACCTAGAGATGTATATAACCATTGCCTTCCTTATCTCTTCACAATCAGTGCCTTGACAATTATAATATTATATATTATATATAATATAATATTATATATAAGGCAGAAACAAAGTAAATCAGTCTCATGGTTTTGTCTAATGGTCTTAATAGATTGTAAATTCATCTTAATTACTACAGTTAGAGAAGCAGGGGTAGTAATTATTATACTTACAGGGTGTATTCTGCTATCATTTTATACAGCATTGAGATAATTTTTTGTGTACTTTTGGCACTGTGTGACAGTTCCTTGGAGTCAAGTCTCACCTGGACATTTCTGGAAAAGGTTGGAAGGACCATCAAAACAGGTCCCCTGTGAGCTGCTTCACCACTGCAATACATCATTAGTAAAAGCTAACACAAGTGAACACAAAATGCAGTTTTTAAATGAAGGTTTTTATTATTTTATTATTTATTATTGTTTGCCCCCTTATCATAATAACTGATTGGGCCATCCTTAGCAGCAACAACTGCAATCAAGCGTTTGCGATAATTTGCAAAGAGTCTGTTACAGCGCTGTGGAGGAATTTTGGTCCATTCATCTATGCAGAATTGTTGTAATTCAGCCACATTGGATGGTTTTTGAGCATGAACCGCCTTTTCAAGGTCATGCATCATCTCACAGCATCTTAATCGGATTCAGGTCAGGACTTTGACTAGGCCACTCCAAAGTCTTCAGCCATTCCGAGGCTGGTGTGTTTTGGATCATTATCCTGCTGCAGAACCCAATTTCATTTTAGCTTGAGGTCAAAAACAGATGGCCGGACATTCTTCAGATGGCCGGACACACCTTCCAAAAATTTAAACTTTTTCTTGTCAGTCCACAGAGTACTTTCCCAAAAGTTTTGGTGATCATCAAGATGTTTTCTGGCAAAACTCAGACAAACCTTTATGTTCTTTTTGCTCAGCAGCAGTTTTCATCTGGGAACTCTGTCATGCAGACCATTTTTGCCCAGTCTCTTTCTTATGGTGGAGTCATGAAAACTGTCCTTAACTGAGGCAAATGAGGCCTGCAGTTCTTTGGATGTTGTTGTGGGGTCTTTTGTGACTCTTGGATGAGACATTGCTGCGCTCTTGGGGTAATTTTGGTCGGCCAGCCACTCCTGGAAAGGTTCTCCACTTTTCCATGTTTTTGCCATTTCTGAATAATGGCTCTCACTGTGGTTCGCTGAAGTACCAAAGCTTTAAAATGGCTTTATAACCCTTCCAGACTGATGGATCTCAATTACTTTCTTTCTCATTTGTTTCTGAATTTATTTCGCTCTTGGAATGATGTCTAGCTTTTAAGGATCTTTTGGTCTACTTCACTTTGTCAGGCAGGTCATTAGGTCAATATTATTAAATATAATTATACTTATAATAACAGAATACATTTTTATGATGTTGATCACCTTTGCCAAAACGGCAACCTCATAATACTGTCCTTACCTTGGATGAGTGGAAGGATGAGGCTGGGAGACTTTAAATGGTAATGGCTCTAATACAACAATGTCTCATTCTCCTTGTATTGGTGTACAAGCTGTAGAAACTTTAGTTGCTTTTGGAAGGAACCAAGTAGCCAACCATGGCTCCAGTGAGTCCACAATCCAAAGTTTCTCTATCCAAGTCATTTTCTAAACACACACGCAAAATTACAACATGCTTAATGTCTCTCTGCCTGGCCAATCAGTACAAATCATCCCTCTTCACCTGCAACCACATGTTCTCCTACCTCCTTTTCTCGTCTCTCTGCCAATCCCAATCCGGTTTCGCCAACCTCTTTCTCCTTATGCTTTCCTGCACTTTCTTATTCCACCACCATGTCTATTTGTCTTCCTCTCTAATTCCAGATGTCACAACCCAATTGTGGAGCATAGGCACTAATGACATTTATCATCACCCCTTCAATTTCCAGCTTCACATTCATCACTCTATTAGAAACTCTTTTCACTTCCACTACACTCTTCCTTCAGGATCACCCCTACACCATTTCTCATCCTATCTACACCAGAACAGTTTAATCCCCCTCTCCAATGTTCCTGGCCTTACTCCCTTTACACTTGGTCTCCTGAACACACAACATGTCTACCTTTCTCTGCTCCATCATATCAGCTAACACTCTCCTGTACCAGTCATAGTACCCATGTTAAAAGTACCCACCCTAACCTCCACTCTCCTACACTCCTGTCTCTGTAGACATCTTCCTCTCTCCTTCTCCTTCTTTGGCCAACAGTAGCCCAATTTTCACCGGTACTCTGTTTGAGAACAATACCTGTGGCAGTCGTTGGTCTCCTGAAAATAGGTCATACTGACCAAGAATTGGATAAACATGTACTAGTAGAAGTTTTTTATTTCAATAAACACACATTAAGATTTTGTGATCTGTGATTTTGTCGCATAATTTGCCTGTAACTTAAGCTTTTTGAAAGTACAGTCATGTATCCTTTGCTGTCAGAAGTGATTTTATACCTTTAAATTAAAACAAAGGTCCACCTTAAGGATAATTTCCTGTACCTTATAGGATACTTCGTGGCAAATGTACCTTTAGGTACAGAAACAATACCCCTCTTTTTCTGTTTGCATTTAAGGAAGCATTTTGTCTTTTCTTGTCATTTGCACTTTGTATTCTGTGTACCTCATTTATGATTTGGTATGGGTAGTTTTGTATATAAGCTGCAATGCAGTCTCAACTTAGCCATTACATGTTCTGTACATTACTAACTTAACATTTGTTTTTTTTAATTCAGAATACCAGCAACTGTGTACTAAACTCTTAAAAATAATTATTTAAGAGAAAACTACAGGAGAGTGCTATGCAAGAGCAATTTCTTCAGTATCTGGTCTGAACTGTAATAGCCATGCACTAGGCTCCAATCAAATCTGCTCACTACAAAACTAACATTGCAAACAATTAGACTTAATTAATGAGAAATGTATTAGATAAATACTAACCGAAACACAAAAAAATGAATTGAAATAACAAATTCTGCAGATCCTATGGGTGATCTGATTTATGAATTCTGCACATCTGATATAAACGTACTTAAACTTACTTACTTAAAGGAATGTTCCTTTTGCATTCCTTCTGCAGCCTATTATACTAATAACAGTTGAATGACACAGACTGAGGGTCTGGCTGATTGGGATAGATGTACCAATACATATTTGGAATCAGGATTGTTTCAAGACCCTATTTAGGATGGCTTCAGCTAATGTCCTTCTATAGTGTTAAGTCACTAAATTCCCAATATCTCTGTATAATTCTTAAACTCTTTTTATTTCATATCAAGCATGATAAAAAAAACACTGGTGCAACATTTTCAATTGCTTACTACTAATTAAATCAAAGTGTCTAGTGCTGATAAGTGTTTAAAGGATTAAGACTGGATTAAGGATTAAGCTCTGCACCAGGTCCTCAGTTATATGCATGTAATCATAGAAGCCTGCAGTGTCTTGATCAAGCACTAGGTGGAAATACAGGTGCAGTTTTAGGAACTGTAAATACAAGACTAGAAGGATGTGGATATAGAATTGTTGGAGAATGAATAAGTATCAGTGATACTGTCAATGATAGTATAACCATAAAATATTTTCTTCTGTGTAAAGGAGGAGGATATTTTTTTTATCATGTAAACCTTTATGTGTTTGTTATATAACTTTTGAACCAAGACAGGCTAGACTTACTCCACTGTGTTGAAAGGGACAAAAGTGTGACTGAGGCAACATTGGCAAAAATAAATCCAGTGGCAAAAACCTTGAAAGTACCTTAAGAGAGGGTGACACCCTGATGAGGAGTACCAAGAAAATTGTGTCTTGCCTACAGTCAAGCATGGTGGCATCATGGTCTGGAGCTGCATGAGTGCTGCTGGTACTGGGTAGCTGTGGTTTATTAAGGGAAATATTGACCAACATGTACCGTGACATTCTGAGACAGAACATAATGCCTTTTGTTCAGAAACTGGGCTGAACCCTATTGAGCACCCGTGGGGCATCCTCAAGTGGAAGGTGGAGAACGCCATGTGTTTAACATCTAGCAGCTCCATGATTTCATGGAAGATAATCCCAGCAACAACTTCTGCAGCTCTGGTGAATTTCACGCCCAGAAGCATTAAGGCAGTGCTAGATAACAATGGTGCTCACACAACATATTGACACTTTGGACATAATTTTGACATGTTCATTTAGAGTGTACTCATATTTGTTGCCAATTATTTAGACAATAATGACTGTATGTTTTAAACCCCAATGAACAAACCAATGAACAAATAATGCAAACTTCCATTTGCTTCATTGTACCAACATAGATTGGAAGAGGTAAAATGTTAGAGAGTAATATAGAGATGTAAAAAGAAAGAAAAACGGAAAAGAAAGCAATCCACAAAGAACCAGATAATTGTCCAAACTGACAGTTTAGGTACAAATAGCAGGTGGAGCTTGTAAATTAAATGTCTTTAGGCTTTATAGTGCGCTAATGAAATAAACTCCATAGGCAGATTTTAAAAGCTTCACATTTTTCTTGCATACGATCATTTTGCCATTTTTAGAAAATTATTATTATTAATTTTTTTTTCCATCCTAATCTAAATCTCTTAACTAATACTTAGCTTTCTGTTCCTTTTATCTTAAGGGATACCTTCAGTGACCTTACTATTGCCTACAACTACACCTCACTTATTGTAAAAATAATGTTTTGCTTTTTGGTGATCATGCAAATGTTAAAAATACTTAGATTATTTATTTGTTTGTTTGTTTATTTATTTATTTATTTATTTTTTTATATATTTATATATATATATATATATATATATATATATATATATATATATATATATATATATATATATATTTATTTTTTATTTTTTTATTTTTTTTACATATTCTTGAGGGATGGCTCCAATAACACACCAGTTACCACCATGCACTAAATGTGGAAGACCGAGCTAAGTCTTGCCTGTTGTCCACTGCTGCCTCCTGGTGGAAAAATTGCTGCCTCATTACCCCTCAAAATAATCAGAATTTTGCCCCAAGGTCTCATTAAGCCCCTCTGTTTTCATCCTTCATACCTGACAGTGGAAACCTCCTTTAGGACAGCTTCTTGTAATGTGTGAGTTTGTGAGAACTTGTGAGCCTGAGAAGGTGAAAGAGGGATGTGAAATGGATGTACAGACTTCCTGGTGTTAAGAGATTCTATGAGGTTATCCCCACTCGCATACATAAGAGGGGCACGCACAAATGCAGAGCATCACAAGGGACAGATGGAGCGCAGTTCCACATGAGCAGTGCCAACTACAGGGGGCAGATATGCACCGGACTGACTGACAGCTTAGCCCCAGGGACAAATTCAAGGCCTTGGAGTGTTTATTCCAGACAGAAATAAAGAATGCAACCAAAGGAAATACAAATTCTAAAAATGGTTAAGGAAAGTGGCTGTGAATGACATGCATGTGATAGAAAAATGTGACCACCAAAAGGTCTTTAATATTGACCCCCAGAAGCGACCAATATGCATGCAATGTGCAATATACCAGTCCCTTTATCTAATACAATTTTAAACAGATATTGAATTAGTGTTTTGTTTTTAGATTTTGGTGAAGAGTGCTACCATGTCAACAATTTCCTGTAGATATTCATTTCGGTTGAGATTTGCTTATTGTGAAGTCTATAGCATATGATTTCCATAATTTCTATACTCATAAAATGATTCTGTAAGCCCTTATGGTTGTTGGACCAAATACAGTGATGTACTGGAGGAGACTACAAATAGACCAGCATAGTGCAACAGGAAATAAGTGATTTTGTTGGTGGACCATTTTAACGCAGCAATGATGAAGCATATCTGTTGATCTTATGGTGATACTTATGGTTATTCCACTATGACACATACTGTCATATCAAGGGTGCCTAAACTGTCTCTAATTAATGAAGTTTGCAAAATGGAAAGCGAAATTATTTATTTCAAGGAAAGAAATATTACATATAAATACTTGCAACAGTAAGTACAACACAATAAAATAATTCATAACACAATTCAAAACCCCAAATTAGCATTAATTAGCAGCTAACATAACTTACATGTACTCTACAGACATCAGGGACCTAGTACAATACATTTTTTTTTTTTTTTTAACAGAAAACGCAGAATACTAAATACAAAATAAGGAATAAACTGTTATAAAATCAATTAAATGTTAAAATTAAAAAAAAAATTATATTAAATATGAATATTCTTTTATTGACAATAAACATAAATAAATGTATAATACATATCTTTCATAATTTTTTTAATACACAAAAACAGAGCGTACATTAATCCATGTCCATACAACTTCTTTGAGATGATAGAAATGAGATGATAAAACTTACTAATGCTCTAAAGATAGATTGGATCACATGTTATGTTTTAGCCCTCTGGTTTTCATTAGAACAAAACTGTGCAGCAAAAACATCTTCCTTCTAGACAGCTATTCTGAAACCCCACTGGCTCATCTAATGACATCTCATAATTTACAGTTCATAGTAGTTTATAAAGTGATTCTATACAGCTAGAGGGCCTGGTAATGTAACACAGAATTTAGATGTGCTTGCGTAAATAAAGCACAAATTTAAGAAGATTATTTTGCAGATTAAATTATGATGACTCTTTTATATATGTATAGGAAAAAAAATGTGTTCACTTCAAAGATCTTTTAAATAAATATTTTAAATAGAAAACTCACTTATGCTATTGCATGCCATGACTTAAAAAATCTGGAGCACAGACACTTCTTATCTCTGTGATTTATCACATATACAGACAACTTCATCTGTAAATGTAATAAAAGTAATGGCAAAATCTTTAAATAAATCATGTTTATGATGAGAAATGATTCATTAATGATTTTTTTCAGCATTACCTACATCAATATCTGTCTCATCAACTGTTACGTGTCTGCTGTAACATCTAACTGGTTATTGGTTAGTTGGTGTGACTAACCCCGGATTACGTTAGGTAACCCGTCAATCTTTTTCTAACTTTGCTTGGTGTTTCACAATGGGAGATATAGACCACTTTGCACTGCAGGTGCTAAGGACGGCTCAGACACATTCAGTCTATAAAATTGCACAAAAGTGTGTGGCCTTGCCCAACTTGCTGCCGCACAAATATATCTTGAACAGAAACTCCCCTAAGTAGGGCCAGATGATGTCGCCATGCCCCTTGTAGAGTGGGCCCTCAAACCCTTAGGTGCTTGAGAACCTCTGCATTTATATGCTAGAGATTTAGCATTTGCAATCCAGTGGGACAGCCACCGACGTGACAACGGCTTCCCCCTGTGAGGAGCAGCCCTAAACACAAACAGCTGATCATTTTTCCTGAAGCATACATAAGAAGATACATATGAAGTTATACATACTGTGCATATGCACTGGGCATAACAAACTCAACCTCTGATCCTCCAAAGAACAGAATGTAGGAGGGTGGTAAACTGTAAGTTCTGCAATAGGATATTAATAAAAGGAGTCAACCACTTCAGGTTGAAAAGCCGGGTGAGGACAAAAGGAAACTTTTGGAAAGCTATCTGGTCTGGTTGCAGATGATAAATCTAAAGGCCATGGCTGACCTGCTAATAGTTGAACTATCTCAGCGACCCAGTGTCTGGATGGCCAACATGGAGCTATCAATATCAGTGACAAGCCAAGTTCTTTCACTCTGACTAGGATGGGGAAAATTGAGATCAGAGGAGGAAATGCCTATAGAAGGATGTTTAGCCATAGGTGGGCTAAAGCATCCACACCCATGATGCATTTTCATTCTTTAGAGAGAAGGGCAGAGGACACTTAGAGTTTTCCTGTGAGGCGAAAAGATCTACGGCAGCCCGTCTGTACTTTGCCATATCTGCTTCACCACTTGAAAATGAAGTTTCCATTCCCTGTACAGAGGGTTGCCCTTGGACAATAAATTTGCTACCCTGTTCAACATCCCTGGAATCTGAGTCGCCAAGATGGATAAAAGTCTTGTGTTGCAACACATTATCAGCTTTTTTGTTAACTGATGCAACTAAAGGGAGCGTGGATTTCCTCCTCATTCTCTTCGAAGGCAGAGAGAGGAGGATGGAGAACACTTGTGCTTCAAGTCGTGTTCTTCTTTCGTTCTTCGGTATAAGGCATATGATTTCTAGTGGCCGCAAACTAATGCTTCCAGCCATGGTCCAGAGCAATCTGATCTCGAACGCTGGCCAACATGCTGCCCGCTGAAAGAAGGACTCACACTCCTCAACCTATCGGTCTCTCTATCACTGCTGCAGCAAAGCCCTGTTGCTCTGGCTGAGAGAGTGGTCACAGTGTTTGCTTGCATGGTAAACAGAGGTTAAACGCTTGTTGTCCTCTTGTTTCCTAAAGGGGTGATGAATTCTCTTATTTTTTCAAGAGCTGGAACAAACAGACCTTTAGCGGGGTTATAGTCTGCATCCATCACCTCCTCTTTCTGCGTGTTGGCCAAGCCTGAATACTCTCTCACCTGACACAGCCAAGCCCATCCTGAACCGTGCCATAGGAAGAGCACAGAATAAGTTCATTCACCACACATATTTCATCCCAGAGTGCTGGGTTGGATATTGCCATGTTGAGTTGTTGCCCCATCTCCTCCATAATTTCTGCCTGGCTGACAATAAAGTAACATTTAAAAGAAGGCAAAAATAGAGGGCCAATTCGAAAGGGCAAGACCAACGGTGAGACATCTCCTAGTATGCCGTGCTCGCTTACACACTTTGCTGTCTGCCTGAGAGGCCATGATGCCCGCAGCCATTGTTGGGCTTAAAAGAGAGAATTGTCTTCCTCATCCTCATCCTCATCCTCCATTTCTGCCAAATCTAGGCGGTTAAAGTTAGCATCGGCCTCTGTATACTCATCACCCCGGCCATCCTCCTCTTCCATGAGAAGTTTCTAAAAAACAGAGGTGTCATGTTCGTGGATCCTGCCTTCATCATGTCTGCCCAGCTTGTGGTAGCTCACGACTGATAGTCAGTAGCTGTAGATTGCTCACTCAACCCAATCCTGTATGACTGATTTCTCATTCGATGGCAGAATCTAATGACGGCTGGCTTGTTGAACAGTTTAGCGAAAACCAGTAGAAAGTTGTTAGAGGTTGATCTGAGCGAGAAAGGTCAAGCAGGGCCTAGTCACAATTTGACCTGTCTGTCAAAGACAGACATGGTGTCAAAGCAGCTACCATAGTTGGGCACATCCAAAACGATTCCCATTGTGAAACACCGAACAGAGTTAAAAAATATAGCCTTAATTTTAACTCTAGCTCAACGCTAACTATAGGCATACCATTAACCTAGCTAGACCTGAAGCCCAGCTATTTATTGCTGTGGGGACATGAATACGTCCTGACACAACGAACAAATGGGATCTTTTGAGAGTGAAAGTGCATTTATGTTCAAATGGACTTATGTGGCTGCTGAAGTGATGTGCCAGGGTAGATTTACCATGGTTGGTATACATGTTTCCTGTGGTGCAGATTGTGTCAGCCACACTTTGCATGGCCACACACACATACCACTTGTTCCACCCCATAAAAAAAAATCCTAGAATTTGCTCCTGGTGCAAGGCCAGAAGAAAAAAGGAAAATTATAACATCGGTATCATCATGGTATTTATACCATTTAAAACATCCAGGTTCTGTAGTGCATTTATACACAGTGCTGTTGGTGAGGTCTTGGCATCAACGCATACACAAAGGTAGTGTATCGAAGTGATTCTCACTGCACCTGACTGTTGCGCCTGAGGAACTAAAATAATATACATAAGGGTCAACAATTTAGTCCAGTAATCTAATTCTCTCTCTCTCTCTCTCTCTCTCTCTCTCTCTCTCTCTCTATCTCTATATCTCTCTCTCGGTCGAGTTAAACATGCTCCTGAGGCTCCAGTGATCACTGCTCCTGCCCCTCTCCCCTTCGTGGATCTTCCCACTTCGTCCAGGCCTTCCTGTGGATAGTGTTCTCTTCGACTGGAGGCCACTCTGTGCAGCTTGGGACGGTTTCTCATCAACGCCTTGGGTGGTTCCATGAAATTCCGAAGTAAGAATGTGAGCTTTGAGGATGGATTGGACTGTAGTTAATGTCAACAGTCTGCTACACTGACTCAGGAATACAGTTCGCTTCTGATCATCATCACTGTACCCCACAACATTGTATATCTGCTTCAAATGGACATTCGGTGCAACCCAGATGAGGATAGGTTCCCTCTTGAGTCTGGTTCCTCTCAAGGTTTCTTCCTTATGCCATCTCGGGGAGTTTTTCCTTGCCACAGTTGCTCATCAGGGACAAACTTACTTACAAAGAACATATTTACTTTTAATCACCACATTATTTGTGTAAAGCTGCTTTGAGACAATGTTCATTGTTAAAAGCGCTATACAAATAAAAATGAATTGAATTTAATTAAATTGAAGTGATCATTTGCAAAGTTTTATTTAAGTACATTTTCATGAATTAGAAACAGAACAGACACAGTAATATAGTTAAATATTCTAATTTTACTGAAAACATTTCGGAGGCATGTCTCCGAAATGTTTGGTTTAGCTAATTATTAATGAGATAAGCAAATAATTTTTTCCATCATGATATATTACACTGAAAAATTGTCAGCAGTTAAACAAGAATCCAAGGCTATTATTTACAAACATTGAGTAAGAAATGCTACAGGAAAGGGAATTTTCCACTCTTTTACATACAAGGGTAAACATTTGGAAAGCTAAAGATTCCTTTTATCTAGAAGTGACAAAGAAAAATAATATTTATCTATGATACAAACAAAAAATTCATGAATTCATTTAATGTTGTCAGGAACATTCTGTTTTATAGTACAGAAAATATGGTAGATAAAAGTCTTGGAACGGGAAACCACTAGCTTTCAGAACAACAAAAAAAAAATCTTTTTTCAGATCCTGATCATAGACAAATACTGTAGGATCAAACCATTCAGATTAACTCAGGAACAGCATCTACACTGTGTGTGTGTGTGTGTGTGTGTGTGTGTGTGTGTGTGTGTGTGTGTGTCTGTCTGTCTGTCTGTGTGTATGTGTGTGTTTGTATGTGTGCTGATGTGTCACCACGGCACGTGGCACACCCCAGGATTAGACAGTTCCAGCATAGCGAGACGTGATTGATGAGCCCATTCCAAATGTTTTCTCATCGAAGTCAGTGGGAGTTAGAGTTGCCTTTGCGCATCTTAATACCCAACATAACATTAGTGTCGGATTCCCAGGGCTAGCCACCGCTTGGAGAGTTTCATTAGTCACCCCTCTGTGGTGCAAAAACTTACCCGTGGCTTCAGGACATATAGAAAAGCAGGAAAAATGGAGAGGGAGGACAGGGGGGCATTAAATGATCATCACTGTGTTCAGAGATTCCCCACTGTTCAGGATCTCAAAGAAAGAAGGAAAGAATAAAAGGAAAAACTTGGTCCTCCCCTGTCTCTTAAATGAGTGTTATGGAAAACATTACAGGCCCTAAATGTTTTTAACACAGGTTTTATACACAGGAAAGGTTTATGGAATTCTATTAAAAGTTTAACTTTTTGTTTTAAAAAAGTGTTGAAAAATATAAATGTCTTTCCACCCCTTTTTCTCAGTTTTTAAAAAATACATTACAAATGCTTTTATAATGTATTGATCAGTTGATTATTTTTTTTTATCTAAATGAATTTTTGCATGCTAAGAAGCTCTGACCATGAAAATAGCAAATCCATTTCTAAACTCCCTGTTTCTAAAATGCCCTGATGCAATTATACCCCCACATCTGCAGGGGGCTCCCTTCTTCTTAGAGTCCAGTGCTCCTCGTTCACGCTTAATCAATCATGGTGCGTGGGTAATGACTCCCTACTGCTCCCCTAATGTCTTCTGGCAGGAGGCAGCGCCGTGAGCGCCGAGCTCACGCAGCCACACATATGGCCGCTGCGAGTGAGTGACAGGACCCCTTTTGTGCACTACAGAAGCCATCAGTGGTGCATACACAGACACAAGCATGAGGACACACACATGCCGGCGGCAAGAGTTAGAAAAGGAGGAGGGAAGTGAAGTGCCGCTTGGCCGGCTCTTCTTCTTCTGATTTCTCTTTTCATTTCTCCAAGTGAGATGTCAAGAACAATACAAGGAGATTGAAATTATATGATTCAAAACTGATTTAGGCATAATTTATGCGAGTGCTTTGCCTCATTATAGAGTTATTGTTTTATATATATTTTAAATATTAAAATGTATTTTACTAATATGTATACAAATTAACAATTGGAATGTATGATGCATACATTTCAGAAAAAAAATATAAAAAAAAAATTCTAAATCTAAATTTTCTAAAACTTTGGCATAAATAACTTGCATGCCACATAACTTTGAAGATTGAATGGGTAATATATACAAAAATATACCATTTGCTTCAAGAAAGTAAGGGAAACTTGCAAAAAAAAAAAAAAAAAAAAAAGACAGAAAAGATTTGAGCACATCCATGAGACGCAAACACTGGCCAATCTGATCTGATTGCAGAAAAGATCTACTGCATCACACATTGCTGAAAAAGTTAATGCTGGCTCTGATATGATGGTGCCAGGACCCACAGAGCATTACAGATTGCTGTGTATGGGACTGCTTAGCTTGAGACTGATCAGAGTGTCCATGCTTAACTCAGCTTAACTGTTCATATACAAAAACATCTACAATGAGCATATGAGCAGCAGGGATTTAAGCTTACTGTTGTGCAAACAATTCACACCTTTAATAACATTTATACAGAGATAAAATTTACAGCACAACAAACTCTAATTTAAACATAAAAGGCTTATAAAAAAAAAAAAAAAAAAAAAGAAAAGAAAAACTGCACATTTCTAAAGCCATAGTGTCTACTTTCATATGAGTTATTAGATATGAATGTGAATTGTACCATTTGAACTGAACGGGGAAAAAAAGAGTTTTTAAATAAAATGTTAAATGTTTAAAATAATGTTTGTCCAGTTTAGTCACAATTAACTATTTGTGTGGCCAAAGCATTGTTAAGCTGAGCACAAATACATTTATTTTTATCTCTTATAACAATGTTGGCTAATCCACAGGGGCAGGAGAAGCAGAAACATTTAACAACTGTATATCTTATATATTCTAGTAATATTTATATTATCATAACAGTGTACTTTTTGTAACTTTCAAATAAATTGTGATGTATTTCCTGAATAAATACAATTTAAGAATACAAATACAATTGAAGAAGATAACTCTGCTTAGTAGTTTGTCTCTTTCACATTTACTGTTGATTTGTTTACTGTAAATAAATTACTGAACTGAATGTACTGAATGTACTAAATGTTTTGGTTGATTTAGTCAGGGTTTATGTGAGTAATTTCTAATAAAATTATAATCTTCAACTTACAAAAGTTAACATTTGAAGTCATTAGAAAAAAACATGATCAAAACAAATTATTATTTTACAGTGTAGCCTAGCTAATGACTTTACTTGTTTTAAACAAGTGGCCGTGGTTAAGGAATAATAACAAGAAGGGCTAGTTCAATTAATATGCACATTTAATTAAATATATAAAAGTACTGATAACAGGTTTTGTATAAATAATAAAGTTAGACATTATATTTGTTTCAAATGCTTTTTAGTTGTTCTGAAATATGGAGGAAAGGAGGCCAGGGGTCTCCAATATAAATTTGGCCTAGGGCCTCCAAATGTCATGCCCTGAGTGGACATGAGAGCTGATAACAGGTTTGCTAGATTGAGTTTAAAAAGTACAATCATAATATTTACATCATTTGGCAGAAACCCTCATTCAATCAACTTACATTAACCTTATTTAAACAATTGAGTAGTTGATGTTTAGCACCTAGTAAACACTTGGTCAAAACTTTTGTTTAGAAGTCTCAACCATTCATCAATTTACCACTCAGATACCACTGACAACTGACAATGGATTATCAATGTTTCTGCAAAGTAAGAGAATTTAGGACCGATGTCCATACAACACAATTAACAAAAAAATATACGTCTAAAACCATTCAATAACATTTTGCTTCGCTGTTTGTTGGATGTGAAAACCTCTCATCTTAATTTTGTTTGTGTTTATGTCATTATTAATACATTCAACTTTCTTCAATGGTTATAATGCTAAATAAGCTGTTTCCCTCTCATTTACGTCATAAGACATTATGCAGAATTTATTTACTTTTTACTAATGTTCATGTGTAGAGGTCGATTAGAGTTTAGTTTTACAGACTTGTTGGTGCTAAAATAGAGTAGAATGGCCAATATTATTTTGTTATGTTTAGCCTTTTTTGTATAAAGGCTTTTGACTGAATTAATTAAAATCGTATTGCTCTTTTTTTTTTTTTTTTTTTTAGCTTTTTTAGTTTTTAAACAAAAGCTATAAAACCTATTGAGGCTATGGATACACACTTAACATCTTTTCCTACGTAAGCTTGCTAGCTCCCAGTCGCTTGAGAGCTGCACGAGATATAGCTCTAACTTCCTCCATTTGTTGACTGTTTGCTGTAATTCTGTGTGTGAAAGAGTTACCTCACTTGCATCTAATGATTCAAAGCTGCTGCTACTGTTGTGGGGTCATTTTGGTTCTAATCCATTTTCCTCTACCACACTTTACTGGTGTATCAAATTGAAAGCTAATAAAGCCTTTTGACTTACATCTAGAATATACTGTGGTGTGTTTCATGTTGTTCTGCCCCACTATGAGCCATGAGCTGTCTTTAACTAGTAATGAAAGTCTGGTGGACATTCCTAAATGCTTATTTTTTCACTCCTGCATGCTTTAAATTACACACCATAGGTACACACCTCAACTTCACTGGAGTACAGACTGTAGCATTTAGGATTCTGTAAATTCACAAATTCTGTAGATTCTGTCTTTTACAAATGCCTAAACAGTCAGCTCTCTTTGTTACAATTTCAGGATATATTTCTGATCTCAATCAGTGGCTTATGAGTGAGTGAATGAATAAGTGCTTGAGCAGGTAAGAGTGTATTTATTTATTTGTTTTTTTGTTTACAGTCATTATTAATTAATTTTCATTTTATTACTAAAAATGTATCTGTTGTAAATGAAAGATTCAAATAAAAATTTGCAATTAATATTAAATTAAAATTTAATATTGTATTTAATTAATTTTGTATTTTTGGTTGTTTTTTTGCAGGGTCTGCACCTTACTGTGTTAGCATTATTCATCTTTCACAAATCCAGGGAATCTTTATTACATGTTTATCTTTAAAAAGTACTGAATAATACTGCTGCATAAAGTGTGTCTCTTTGAAGTGACGCAATTAGGTGTTTTGAAAAAGTCCATACCAACCAGTGAGGATTGTTATGCAGCAGGGACTGGCAAAAGCCCATCTGTCCAGCCAAAAGGCCGGCTGATTTATGTTTCACGCTTCTTGCTGCTGCCACACTCCACATCTTTTATCTTTCTCTGTTCAGTGACAGTGAAGTAGTTTTGGCTTTCAAAGAGCAATCCATCATCTGTTTAGCATGCCTCATCAACGCTGGATACATTGTAGTGCTAACACCAAGGTTGGGTGTTTTATGTTTGCAATGCCATATGGGTAAGGTATATGAAGCAGAAACCAATTAAAAAGAATAACACTGCATTTATAACAACTACTTTGTATACTTGTATACAATAACAAATGCCCTTAGTTTAAATATGAACAACACCATACAGAAACAAAGCAGAAGGATCGTGATTTTTTTTTTTTGTGTCATTGTTTGCAAAAAACCTTTATGTATGTTTAATATCACGTGTAAAGTTCAAAGCCAAGTACCAGTACTGGCACACCTGATCTTAACATGCCTTAATATGAATAATAATTTTAATAAGTAATACAATGCTAGCTTTATAATTGTTATTGATATAACTGATATAATTAGAAGATATGATGCAGTTAGAACAATGAAAGATTATAAAGGTTATACAGTATTTCTAAAACGTTTCTAAAAGTCAATGACAATGTTGTTTACACAATTTCAGATACTTCCCTCTGAATAATTAATTAATTTACAAATACCTTTTACTAAGAAACTCATGAAACCATAACATAGAATATTTTTTAGCATTTACTAACCGGCTCAGTTGTTGCCTATAGATATCTACTGTAGTGTTTAAAGAATGTCTCATTGTCTCAAATCCAAATAATTGTCTTTCACATATATGCAGGTGTGAGTAGTAATTAAGCTGTAAAAATAAATAAATAAATAAATAAATAAAATTTATAAATTTAATTTGAACCCCAGGAATGGTAACAGGCAAGTTGCATTTAGACTCAATTGGAATGGACCACAAAGTAGCATTACTGCAGAATAATTAAATGGCATCTGGATTTGAAAAAAAACACTGATGCTGTAAGTTGAACCTAAAAGCTGCATGTACCCTAAAATGCCATCACTCACTCAATGAGGCCTTCGTCTGCCATCCTCAGTTCACAGCACAGCTAGCTGATTCAATTAATGTTCTTTCCCTTCCCTCTGCTCCACCGCAGTTTAATAGCGATTCTATAAGGAGCTCCCTCAATGTTCCATGAAATTGGGCCAGATTGTGGCGTCGTTTAATTAAGGCAATCCTTGTTGCTTTGAAATTGCTTCTCATGTAATTATTTCTTCTTCTCCACTTTCATTTGTTTTTTTTTAAACCTTTACCACACTTTTCTTACACACCTACAGTACATTCTCAGGAACCAGGTACTAAACTTTTTTATTACTTTGATTCTTTTGTTGTTGTTTCATTTTCCAGTGGATTGAATTGCCAGAATGTCATGAATCTGTACTAGCAAATCCCAGACACTGTTTAGCTCTTGGGCAAGACCCTTAAACTGGATTATACTTCACTTCTAATTCCTAAGAGAGTCTTCTAAATGACATAAAAAACAGCTTAATAAGTTAAAAGATCTAATTTATTTACTTTAAGAATTAATCACCCATAATACCAATGACAAACTGTTGAAATCTATGAAACTTTTCATAGATAGATTTTATGAAAATCTATCTATGAAAAGTTTTATTTTGGGGCCCAGAAAAAAATATTTTCTCATCCAGAGTCCCACTAGAGTTAGTAAAATGCAGATTCTCTTGTGTAAAATGACTTGGAAAAAATTTGGAGCATTTTTTTTTACCTTAAGAGATTTTTGTACTGTTTTCAAATGTATTAAATATAAAGCTTTGTTCATTTTTGTGTTTCTTTTTTTTTATCCCTTATGACACCTTATCCATGCTAATATCATTAGTATAAAAATTAATAAACTTTCAACTAATATTTCTTTGCCTAAGCAATCCTGTTAAGAAATTGAAATATTCACATATCAAGCTAAAACACCACTTATTTAATATTACTAATTTGAAGTATTTATTTAATGGAGTAGTGATTGAATGTGTGTTTATTGTTGAAAGCACTATATAAATAAATAAATAAATAAATAAATAAATAAATAACAAGTTTTTGCTTATATTTCCGCAAAACTGTATGCCTTATTTAATATGTGATTAAAAAAAATATTCTTAGGATTGAATTACATTTTTAGACTATTAAATGTACAGTTGATAAAAAAGATTAAAACAATAGCGCTATCTGCTGGAGAAAATTAAGACTGTGTACTGTACAAACTTAAACAACCTGATATATTTGTATATGTTACATACTGTTTTTAAATCCGATTGCCATAGTGTGTTTGTTCAGGTATTATGTGTGGCCCAGAAATGCTTTATTTGACCAGATATTACAAATTACAATTTATAGATTACATTTAATGGGATCATGTACTCTTTATTATCATTATTACATGAATTAGGAAGTAAACCCAGCCATTAGAATTGCACAAGCCAGTTCACTCTTAGGGCAGGTCCCATCCCCAGATAAATGGAAGGGCATCCCGCATAAAACGTGCCAAATGAAATATGTGGATCACGAATCAGAAATTTATACCGGATCGGTCGAGGCCCAGGTGACCAACGACCGCCACAGGTATTGTTAGCCAACAGGGTACCAGTGGAAATTGGGCTATTGTTGGCCGAAGGTGGAAAAGTAGAGGAGGAAGACGTCTACAGAGATGGCAGGAAAAGGAGAAGTGGAGGAGAGTGGAGGTTCAGGTTGGTACTTTAAATGTTGGTACTATGACTGGTAAAGGGAGAAAGGGTATCTAATATGATGGAGAGGAGACAGGTAGATATGTTTTGTGTTTAGGAGACCAAGTGGAAAGGGAGTAAGGCCAGGAATATTGGAGGTGGGTTTAAACTGTTCTATCATGGTGTGGATGGAAAATGAAATGGTGTGGGGTGATTCTGAAGGAAGAGTACAGTAAGTACAGAGTGTAGTTGAGGTGAAGAGAGTTTCTGATAGGGTTATGACCATGAAGCTGGAAGTTTAAGGTGTGATGATAAATGTAATCAGTGTCTATGCTCCACAGGTGGGTTGTGAGGTGGAGGAGAAGAAAAGAATCTGGATTGAATTAGATTAAGTGGTAGAAGGTGTACCTAGGAATGAATGATTGGTGATTGGGGCAGACTTTAATGGCCATGTTGGTGAAGGGAACACAGGTGATGAGGAGGTGATGGGTAGGTATGGCTTTAAAGAGAGGAATATGGAAGGGCAGATGGTGGTAGATTTTGCTAAAAGGATGGAAAATGCAGTGGTAAATACTTATTTTAAGAAGAAGGAGAATCATAAGGTGATGTATAAGAGTGGAGGAAGGTGCACACAGGTGGACTATGTTCTATGTAGAGATGCAACCTGAAAGAGACTCTAGGGTGTTGGCGGGGGACAGTGTGGAGAGCATTGGATGATAGTCTGTATGATGGTTTTGGAGGTGAAGAGGAAGAGGAGTAGAGTGAGGACTGAAAGCAGAATGAGATGGTAGAAACTAAAGGAGTAAGACTGTAGTATGAGATTCAGGGAAGAGGTCAGACAGGGGCTCAGTGGTGGTGAAGAGGTGCTGATTGATTGGGCAACTACTGCAGAAGTGATAAGGAAGACAGCTAGAAAGGAATTTGGTGTGACATCTGGAAATAGAAAGAAAGACAAAGAGACGTGGTGGTGGAATGAGGAAGTGCAAAAAAGCATAAAGAGAAAGAGGTTGGCAAAACAGAATTGGGATCTACAGAGTGATGAGAAAAGTAGGCAGGAGCAAAAGGAGATGCAGCAGCAGGTGAAGAGGGATGTGGTGAAAGCCAAGGAAAAGGCATATGAGGAGCTGTATGTAAAAGAAGGAGAAAAGGATTTGTATTAATTGGCCAGGCAAAGGGACCGAGCTGGGAAGGGTGTGCTGCAAGTTAGAGAAATAAATGATGGAGATGAAAATGTGTTGACTAGTAAGGAGAGTGTGTTGAGAAGATGAAGGGAGTATTTTGAGCAGCTGATGAACAAGGACAATGACAGAGAGAGAAGTTTGGAGATGGTGAAGCAGGAAGTGGATTGGATTAGTAAGGAGGAAGTGAGAGCAGCAATGAAGACAATGAAGGGTGGAAAGTTGGGTGGACCAGATGATATACTGGTAGAAGCATGGAGATGTTTAGGAAAGATGGCAGTGGAGTTTTTAACCAGGTTGTTTAATAAGATTTTGGAAGGTGAAAGGGATGCCTGAGGAAGGGAAAAGGAATGTGTTGGTACCGATCTTTAAGAACAAGGGAGATGTGCAGACCTGCATTAACTACCGGGAAATTAGGTTGATCAGTCACACCATGAAGTTATGGGAAAGAGTAGTGGAAGCCAGGCTGAGAGTAGAGGTGACCATCTGTGAGCAACAGTATGGTTTCATGCCGAGGAAGAGCACCACAGACGTATTATTTGCTTTGGGAATGTTGATGGAGAAGTATAAAGAAAGGTCAGAAGGAGTTGCATTGTGTGTTTTCCTAGACTATGATGTTTGCAGATGATATTGTGATTTGTGGTGAGAGTAGGGAGCAGGTTGAGAAGATGGTTTGGACATGTGCAGAGAAGAGACACAGGGTACATCAGTAGGAGAATCCTGAGGATGGAGCCGCCAGGTAGAAGGAAAAGAGGAAGGCCAAAGCGGAGGTTTATGGATGTGGTGAAGGAAGACATGCAGGTAGTTGGTTTAAAAGTGGCAGATGTAGAGGACAAGGTGGTATGGAGATGGATGATCCGCTGTGGCGACCCCTAATGGGAGAAGCGGAAAGAAGAAGAAGAAGAAGACATTTATTAGGAAGTACAAAGGAGCACCGAATGTGTCTGTGAAGATTCTTAGTCACCCATGTGCAGTTATCTGTACGTTGAGTCATATTGACTGGACTTCTATCTGGTTGGATTGAAACAATTCACTACTTATCCAAGCAGCTTCTTCAGTCCCAGGGGAAGTTGGCAGGATTCCACAAAAGTATATGCTCCTGGTTAAAGTATTCTCCACTTCCTGGATATACTGGTTAAGACAAGGGGGAGGTGAGAGTAGGAAGGGAGGTGTCAGGAGTAAGGGGAGTGGTTAGGGTCTAACTACCCCAGAGTGGAGAGTAAGGGGAGAGTATATAGAAGTATATTGGGTAATGATCAGTGAATGTGGGAGTGGATGGGAGGTCCTTATTTATGGCTTTTCTGGTGTATGTGTGAAGATATCTTGATTTTCTTGGGGTGGCTGAAAAAGCAGCATGAAAAACTAGACTACTCCTCTGTTGAAAGAAGGATTTTAATAAGATGGTTCTCTTTTCTCCTCTCTCAAACCATCTGTCTTCTCTGTCCAAGAGGTGTACCTTTTTTTCCCTCCTCCTGAAGTGTTGCTTCTTCTGTTTACACAGCTCCTGGATGGCTGTGCTGTTGCTAGTGAAGGTGGCAGCCATCTTAAACCCTCTGTGTGGGACGTCACATACAGCTGTATTGACATTGTTGGGGATCCACATGTGCATTTAGAGAAAGCGTACAACAGGGTGCCGAGAGAGGAGTTGTGGTACAGTATGAGGAAGTCAGATGTGTCAGAGAAGTATGTAAGGGTGGTGCAGGACATGTATGAGGACAGTGTGACAGCAGGGAAGTGTGCAGTAGTTAATGACAGACTGGTTCAAGGTGGAGGTTGCACTGTATCAAGGATCGGCTTTGAGCCCTTTCCTGTTTGCAGTGGTGATGGACAGGTTGACGGATGAGGTCAGACAGGAGAGGTCAGATAGTGAAGGTGGCAGCCATCTTAAACCCTCTGTGTGGGACGTCACATACAGCTGTATTGACATTGTTGGGGATCCACTCTACAGAATAGCTGCTGTTTTGTTCTGCACATTGAGCATCTTCTTATCCACCTCTTTTATTGACATGGTGGCCCCAGAAGACAGCAGCAAACATCTGTTGTGTTAATTTGGGAATGGTGAGAGCACAGTGCTACTGGCTTCCCCTGCTGGGAAGTGGGGCATAAACAGGCATAAAGAACTGCAGCTGAGGGAAGGGCACCATTTTGACAGACAGTTTTTGTAGGTCAGCATTGAGCTGCCCAGGAAATAGGAGGTAGGTGGTAACCCCACCCATAGTGGCTATAGTGGTTAAATGCTGCTGAGGATAATGGTACTATTGTGTTGATGCATAAAAAAACATCAGAAGAGATGAACTCTGGCTCTCCCTTTTAGTTATGCTGCAATATAGAGTCTTGCCGGACCCCAACTGCACAATGTCCTTAACTTCTGTACAACAATTAGGATACTTAATAATCCATACATCCTTATCTCCCTGTCACCCATATTCTCTCTCTCTCTCTCTCTCTCTCATAGCCACCATTGGCTTGCTCATCAGGAACAAACATCTGCTCCCTGGACAATAAACTGGATTACATCCAATTTCATCCGTCTTTGTTTTCATGGAGACATGGCTCAGCGACAAAGTTCCGGAAGCCGCCTCCAGCTAGATGGGCTAACCGTATTTCGTGCCGACAGAAATGCAGCTCTGTGCGGTAAGACTCGCGGTGGTGGCATGTGTGTTTATATCAACACGGAATGGTACAAGAACTCTCTGCTTGTTTCACGCTATTGCTCATCGCTAGTGGAGTTTGTGACTGTAAAAAGCAGGCCATTTTATTTACCACGGGAATTCAACACTGTTTTTATTGTCGGAATGCACATTCCTCCCAGCGCTAATGCTAAGGAGGCACTGTGTGAACTCTACGGCGCTATTAGCGACTTGCAGAATGCTTACCCCAACGGATTGGAGGGACGGGGCGAACACGCTGGATCTTGTTTACACAAACATTCCCGGCACGTATCGTGCGGAGCCCCACCCCCATCTCGGCTACTCAGACCACTGCTCTGTTATGCTAATTCCACAATACTGGGCCTGAACACCTCCCTCTGCAACTGGATCCTGGACTTCCTGACTGGGAGACCTCAGTCAGTCCGGATCGAGAACAGCATCTCCAGCACCACCGCAATGAGAACTGGGGCCCATCAGAGCTATGTGCTTAGCCCACTGCTGTTCTCTCTGCTGACTCATGACTGTGTAGCAATACACAGCTCGAACCACATCATCAAGTTTGACAATGACACGACCGTGGTGGGTCTAATCAGCAAAACGACAAGTCAGCATACATTTACACCACACGCTGCATCTGCAAAGCAAACAGCATTGTGAATGACCCCACACACCCGTCACACACACTTTTCACTCTCCTGCCATCAGGAAAATGGTTCTAAAGCATTCGGGCCGCCACATCAAGACTGTGCAACAGTTTTTTCCTGCAAGCCATCAGGCTCCTCAATACACAGAACTGAAAGGGAACTCACACCCACACACACACACACACACTCACTCAATGTGTGTTTCTGAACTGTAGAACCTGGATTTAACACTTAACACACAGTCATTACTCATCTCAACCCATTCCACCATCATACCGTTTACATGCTGATTTTTGCACCTTTGACTGTATTATACTATACTGTTTACATGCTGTCTTTTGCACCTCTTGACTGCTGCTGTTTTTTGCAATACATTGTGTCTGTTTATATTCACTGCCACATATAGTTTTTACAGTTCTCCTCACACAGTACTGTATAATCAAAGTATACAGTAGGTTTACTGGTCGGTGCTATCTTGGGTTTTGTGTCTTGTCTTGTCTTGTGTTGTCTGTCTGCACTGTCTGTACTGTTTTTCATCTGCACTGTTTGGACTAGGTTGCACTCGTGTTGTCTTGTGTTGTCTGTCTGCACTGTCTGTCTGTACTGTTTTTCGTCTGCACTGTTTGCATTAGGTTGCACTCGATGCACTTTATGTAGCTTTTATTGTGTTGTAGCGTTATGCTGTTGTTTAGTGTAGCACCAGGGTTCCCGAAGGAACGTTGTCTCATTTTTACTGTGTACTGTGTACCACTGTGCATAGTAGAAATGACAATAAAAGCCTCTTGACTTCAGCTTACACATAAAAAACATCTTATTTATTCTTTATCATCACATCATCTGTGTAAAGCTGCTTTGAGACAATGTTCATTGTTAAAAGTGCTATACAAATAAAAAATAATTTCTTTGAATGAACATAAAGTAAACTGGTGATATTTATTTAAAACGAAAATAACAAGAACATAAATAGATTGTTCATTGTTAAGAACATTCTCAATTGTTAAGAACATAAATGTATTGTTAATTGTTAAAAACGCTATACAAATAATGTATATATGCAGGGTCTACCACAGTCTCAAATAATTTTGGACTAGGCACAACACAGAATGTGCTTATGATGTGGTCAGGATATTCCTTGTGAATCTTACTTATGAGCAGTGTTCCCATGTCTGAACCGGTGCCCCCACCTATAAAGTAAGTAACCTCAGCCTCAGTACAACATCCAGCATTGACAGTGTTTTAATGTCACGTCTAGGTATGTCTAGCATTCTCGTTAGCTTATTGATCAGCATGGAGATTGGGGCGAATGACATCACACAAGTTCATTAATCACTGTTTTTATACAGCACACACCCATATATGTGCATGTTTATATGTTTTTTTTTTTTTTTTTTTTTACATATTTTGGCTATTATTGAGGGTGTGGCATCATGTGACATCACAGTATTACACACATTGCAACTTACTAAACTTGGCCGAGTCCATTGATATGTCACATGTCTATGTTCTTGTTGTTTTGCATCCCCAGCCATTTTGTTACGCCAATCAGTGATGGACGAAGTCCTCAAACCATTTACTTGAGTTAAGTAGAGATAAACTAGGTAAAATATTACTACAGTAAAAATAAAGTGCTCCATTTAAACTTTAACTTGAGTAAAAGTACAAAAGTATCTGTCTTCAAATGTACCTAAGTATTCACATTACTGTGATTTACTATGGCTATAATGTTCTTTTATCATTTTTGTCGCAGGACTCTTTGTTTAATCAACTCAGTTTACGTGAAAAGACTCTAATGTTACTCTTAGCACACCAATCTCTTAATAGAAGGATATGAATTAGTCAAACACTTATTGATATCTATTAAAATTATCATGAGACCAAAACCTTCTTTTACATGAAAAAAAAATCACACAATATGGTCACAGGTGTTGTTTTAAGTTAGAGTCCAGAGTTTCTTCCATCATTTATTACTCTTAAAATGTTCTCCTTGCTTTTGAACTGTATAAAGGTGCTAAGTAAAAACCACCAAGTGGCAATCATAACAAGCTCAACACAAAGTGCATGCTTTACATTTGGTGGCTTGCAGCATGTTTAATCAGTTAATTTTTTATCCACTCATAAATAAAAAGAAACGACCAATTTTGCAAAATGTAGCTGAGCAAGATATTTGACTAACATGTAATTAAGTTAAAATAAAAGTTTACCCAAATGAAAATAATTGAGTACAAATATGTGATGAAGCTAATTAAGTACAGTAACAAATTACATTTACTTCGTTTCTGTCCACCACTGCCCCTAATGCCCTTCTCTCCAGTTAGCGGGGTATTGGAATCTCTGATGATGCAATTCTCCCACCGAGCTGTTTGCTTTGATGTATGCCATGCCTGGAGTCTTTGGGGTTTCACACAGTTAATGCCCTGTTTGTGTATCACTGAATCCTAGTTGCTTCTTCATTATTTCCTATGGGGCAATTAATTGCCCCTTACCCATAATTCCTAGGGGTATTCAGGAACTAGGGGTATAACTGTGATCTACTGCCCACTCTAGTCATTTGGATATGTTCTACAGATGTATCAGGCACCTTTTTAAGCACCAGTAAAAAACTGTGTTTCCTTGCATTAGATGTGATTATCCATTTACCATTTCTCTTTCCACCCACACCACAGTAGAAAAGTTTGAACCCACTTCCAATGTTCGTGGCCTTACTCCTTTTTCACTTTTCCCTCTCACTTTACCAGGCACAGTGTAATATTAAAAAGTACCAAACCCTAACCTCCAAACTTCTAAGCGTCTCCTTTGCCTGCTGTCTCTGAAGATGTCTTCCTCCTCTTTAATTCATTTTTATTTGTATAGCGATTTTAACAATTAACATTGTCTCAAAGCAGCATTACACAGATATTGTGGTAATAAAAATGAATAAAATGTTCTTTATAAGTGTAAGTTTGTCCCTGATGAGCAAGCCGGTGGCGATTGTGGCAAGGAAAAACTCCCCGAGATGGCATAAGGAAGAAACCTTGAGAGGAACCAATTTTAAAGGGGGAACCTATCCTCATCTGGGTTGCACTGAATGTTCATTTATTGCAGATATTCGATGTTTCAGAGTACAGTGATTATGATCAGAAACAAACTGTAGTCCTGAGTCAGTGTAGCAGACTGTTGATATTAACTACAGTCCAAATCCATTCTTAAAGCTTCAGTTCTTACTCTGGAATTTAATGTAACCACCTAAGGCGTTGATGAGAAACCGTCCCCAGCTGCACAGAGTGGTCTCCCCGCTTCTTCTCCTCCTTTGGCTAACAATAGTCCAATTTTCACTGGTTGGCTAACAATACCTGTGGCAGTTGTGGCCTTGAGTGATCCGGTATGGAATTAAGGTTTGCGATGCTTCTTCTTTGACCAGATATTATTTACAAATTATAGATTACCTTCAAGCGGATTTAAAATAAAAAAAAAAAAAAAAGAAAAAAAGCTTTTTTTTACTTTCAAACAAATAATCTGGTACATAGTTTAATTTACAAGAAACCAAAAAATTTAAAAAGAAAAACCTACCTTTATATAGTAAAGATTTTGTATATCGCTATCTAATGAAAAACAAGGTGAAACACTGCGAAACAAGGTTATGCAGAGAGACAAATAGTGACTAAGTTTATTAAAATTGTTAATCAAAAGTAACAAAAATATTGTCACAAAACAAGCAATACTATTTGACTATTTGTATTATGATAATTGTTTTTATTGAAGTGGATACAAATCAAGTGTGAGGGTGTTAATTTGAAAGTGAAATCCTTTCCACTTGGTGAGTTCAATATACTTTTATTTTATTTTCATGACAATATGCATATTATTTTGTAGTTTATATGAAGTTTTGATTGTTGAAGTGTTACATTTGCAGGTAACAGTGGAAACTTTTCTCTTACTCATGATGCTAGTTACACATGTGTCGTACAGTTTGTATGTAATGTAAATGTAATGCTGTCAGAAATATGTTACTAAAATATGTTTTGAATGTAAGATACTCTGTTTGGGAAAAAAAAACAGGTCAAATCTATGACTTGGACTCGAAACTGAGGGAGATCCTGTGAACTCCAGATGCCATAAACCTGGCAGGCCACCCATGGAATGAGAACCAGACAAAGTCCTGCAATTCATGTGATCATTTTATTTTTTTCTGGAATTTGTCAAATTTCATCTGAGTGCAAAACATTTTTTTTTTTTAACTCTGAAGTCTAAATCTTTCATGGAAACTGAACTGTTTATTTTATTTAAGGAAATATATTTGCTTTTTCTGACTAGAGGTTTGTAAACGTGTTAAAATGTTATGGTCATTGATATTGCAATACAGTGCTATTGGATACTGATACACTGTGATTTGTTGTTTTGATGTTTTAATACTTTATTTGCTTTCTTTTCTATTGATCATTTGATGAGTATTATATTTTATTTTTAGACAACTAAAAAATTGTAATGCATGTAAAGTGTTTAGTTTGGTTTCTACAGTATTTGTTATACACTTTTGTCTGTTAAAAGCTCTCTGTAGTTTTCATTAAAGCATCTATAGCTCCTTATGAATCTACAATGTCTGGTTCATTGCCCTCATGTTCCTTTCTATTAACCACAGCTGTTGGTGCATTAGTATCCACAGGTCATCATTGTTATAGATTACTTAAAAGAAAGAGTGACCTCAAATAACCTAAAACTCATATAGGCACCATGCTGGTTGGGTTAATTCCATATTTATCACTGATCACCTCCAAGAACTTAAAGAGCAGCAAATTTAGAGCAATGTTACAGTCAACAGTAACTAGCAAATTAGATGAGCAGCACACTTGCAGTTTACTGAGAACTAAGCACAGCACAAAGTAACGTTCAAATGTTTAAAAATAAAACCCAAAATGCTTTCAAAATTAAATGAATAGCATTAAAACAGAGAAAATTACTTTTAAATAGTAACGCTTTGTATATTGATACACTGACCATTGATATACAAAAATGTACATATAATGTATATGTTCATTAATCTGTACTGGTAATATGCAACTTTACACCTATGTAGAAAACTTTGTATGATATATGTAATTTAATAATCAAATCACTCAAACCAATGACGAACTGTTAACATTCCTGGGGAGTAAATATTTTTTGTCCTGGGCCCCAAAGTAAAACCTTTATTTTCATCAGATACTCTTATTGCGTGACTGACTAGACCCCAAATGATCTTGGATAGATGAGTAAATGTCCCCTCTTAATATTGGAGGGTCCTAGTAGAGTTACTAAAATGCAGAATCTCTTATTTAAAATCCCTTATGTCTTATGCAAATCTAAAACAATTGAGTCATTTTGTACCTGTTTTCAAATATAGCAAATATAAAGGGTTGTTACTTTTCTATTTATTTTTTTTTTTCATTCCTTAACATCTTATCCCTGCTATAAAAAATGTATACATAAAAAAACATTTTTTTGCCTTAGTGATTTAATGTATGTCAACATTTGAAAGCACTATACAAATAGGAATTAATTAAAAAAATGTGTATCAGTTCATATTTCAACAAAACTTTATTTCTTGTTTAAGTTATGATTAAATACTAATAAATAATTTGTACTGTATTAATAAGCTTAGAACATTAGATCTTAACTGATCAGGTAGAACAAGATTTAAACAATAGCGCAATCTACTGGCGAAAATAAAGAATGTGCCCTCAAACTTAATCAAGCCTGAAATATTTGAATGAGTTACATAGTGTTTTTAAATACTAGTGCCATTGTGTGTTTGTTCAGGTGTTAAGTGAGGCCCAGAAAGGCTTTATTTAACCAGATGAGATACAATTTATAGATTACATTTAATGCAATCGTGGACTTTTAAAAAGTTGAATGAACCATCCTTTCTCCCCTTCAGATTGCCCCTCTACTTCAAACATATTTAAATCAATTTGGGACGGAAAAAAGTTTGATTTTAATTTGTCTACACATAATGGCAGCCCATGACTTCACTTATTTATATTTAAAGAAACTAAAGTATATGTACATTAAAATTAAAACTTTCTTGCACATTAAGTAACCAGATTTGTTAAATTAAGCAGCCAAGACGCCACAGTTCAACACATATGATAAAAAAAAAATAAATAATTATGTGCCTTCACGTGACCTACAATTAAACTGACTTCCAATTTTTTAAGGAAAAGGGGAAAAAGCAGTAAAGAATGAGCCAAGTTGCCAAAGTTAAACATTTATTAGAAAGTACAAAGGTGCACTTCTGATCTGTATACTTTTAAAATAGATGACAAAGAACAGAAAAACTGAAAATATCTTTAAGCCAACTCCTCTTCTGCCTCTTCCTCAAACTCACCCTCCTCTTCAGCTGTGGCATCCTGGTACTGCTGGTACTCAGACACAAGGTCATTCATGTTGCTCTCTGCTTCAGTGAACTCCATTTCATCCATTCCTTCTCCTGTGTACCAATGCAGGAAGGCCTTTCTCCTGAACATGGCTGTAAATTGCTCAGAAATGCGCCTGAACAGCTCCTGGATGGCTGTGCTGTTGCCAATAAAGGTGGCAGCCATCTTAAGCCCTCTGGGTGGGATGTCACATACAGCTGTTTTGACATTGTTGGGGATCCACTCTACAAAATAGCTGCTGTTTTTGTTCTGCACATTAAGCATCTGCTCATCCACCTCTTTCATAGACATGCGGCCCCGAAAGACAGCAGCCACAGTCAGGTAGCGACCGTGGCGAGGGTCACATGCTGCCATCATATTCTTGGCATCAAACATCTGCTGTGTTAATTCGGGTACGGTGAGAGCACGGTACTGCTGGCTCCCTCTGCTGGTGAGTGGGGCAAAACCAGGCATAAAGAAGTGCAGACGAGGGAAGGGCACCATGTTGACAGCCAGTTTTCGCAGGTCAGCATTTAGCTGCCCAGGAAAACGGAGGCAGGTGGTAACACCACTCATTGTGGCAGAGACAAGATGGTTGAGGTCACCATATGTAGGAGTTGTGAGCTTCAAAGTGCGGAAACAGATGTCATAAAGAGCTTCATTGTCAATGCAGTATGTCTCATCAGTGTTCTCCACCAGTTGATGCACAGACAAAGTGGCATTGTAGGGTTCCACCACAGTATCAGAGACTTTAGGAGAAGGCACAACACTGAATGTGTTCATGATGCGGTCAGGATACTCCTCGCGAATCTTACTGATAAGCAGCGTACCCATGCCTGAACCAGTGCCCCCACCCAGGGAGTGAGTAAGCTGGAAGCCCTGTAGGCAGTCACAGCTCTCAGCCTCCTTACGTACAACATCCAGCACAGAGTCCACCAACTCAGCACCTTCAGTATAATGGCCTTTGGCCCAGTTGTTACCAGCCCCACTCTGACCTTTTAAAAGCAGGAAAACAAGGCTAGATTATTTAAATTTACATTTAAATTAAATTTACATTTTACATTATTGTTAAATAATATTAACTACCTATACAGATACATTTACCTAATTCATAGATTACTGATAAAAAAAAAGAAACTAAAAATAAGAAAAAAAAAACAAACACAAACAAATTTCAGAGTAAAATGGGAATGGAAATAAGCCATCAGTATTTGAATTTTACAAAAACTGGGGATATCTGGCATGTCTTTTTTTCTACTACAGAACATTTGAATTATCGCGATTCAAGGGCTAAGTAAAAACAGAGTTGTCTGCAGTTGTTAAAGCTGTCCAAAATCATTACAAATATTGAAATAATTCAATTTCAACCCACCAAAAACGAAGTTGTCTGGTCTGAAAATTTGTCCGAAAGGACCAGATCTTACAGAGTCCATGGTCCCTGGTTCCAAGTCCACGAGAACAGCCCGAGGAACATACTTTCCACCTGCGGCACCACAGTACACACTTTAACTATGGCCATAAACGGAGGCAAATTGAGCCATAAACTTGTCTAAAAAAGGGTGAAAATGAATAGCCGGATTTACCCGAAGCTTCGTTGTAATATACATTAATCCTCTCAAGCTGCAGGTCGCTGTCACCATGGTAGGTGCCAGTCGGGTCGATTCCGTGTTCATCGCTGATCACCTCCCAAAACTATACAATATACAGTTACAATATATGTGTATAATAATGTTTGAGTATTTTTTGTAATATATGTATATAATTTTTTATTTTATAAAATTACCTTTGCACCAATTTGATTCCCACACTGACCAGCCTGCATGTGAACGATTTCCCTCATTTTGGTAGTATTTTTGTACTAAACACAAACTGTGAACTCAAATAGTCTCAAACTCCCGTGTCTTCTTCGACTTCAGCGAAATCCTGATTAGTCACAGCCGTTCCACTGACTTAAACCCCACCAGTATAAACGTCACCCGATCTTTAATTAGTTAAACCAAACGTCAATCATTATTTTCCGAACTCCTATTGGAGCGCAGAAGTAAGTAAGCCGTATCACGGATGTTGATGTATCCAAGGGATACAGCGCTGTGAGCTCCCATAGAAACCCTTTTGTGTTTTTAGTAACTTGATATGTTTATATAGAAAACCGACGATTGTTAGGGATATCAGGTTATAATAAACTAGTATTTTTTATTGTTATTAGTAATGAGATGGCATGTTTGGACTTGTTCTTAGTGTTGTGGAGTTGCTACAATATATCCAGGTTTAAACTGATTTACACACCTTTATCTGTGAAAATATACAATAAAATATTTATACTATGTGTAGTATACTGCCACAAATTCACATCAAAATATTTTATAGACTGAAGCCTTAGTGTATGTATTATGATTGGGGATCTCTACTAAATTATTTATACCTTCACATTAACACCTTCATTGTCTCCATATAAAAATCATAAAATTTATTAATAGAAATTTAGTAGATTTTTAACCTCTTATCATAGTACAAAAATGCAGTGAAAATGCATATGAGCAATTTTTCAAGCAAAGCTTAGTGTTAAAATAACTTTTTTATAATAATTCAATTTAATAAAATTTTATTTGTTATTTGTGCGCCTTTAACAATGAACATTGTCATTTGAAAAAACTCCCTGAGATGGCATAAGGAAGAAACCTTATGAGGAACCAGACTCAAGAGGGAACCCATCCTCATCTGGGTTGAACCAAATGTCCATTTACAATGCACATAACCTTGTTTCACCATAGTAAATATAAGTGAAATTGGATAAGACAAATATGACAAATTGCATTTGTATTTTTAGGGTGAATCAGGTGTTGCAACAGAACAAGACATTAATTAATTTGGCAAATGTTATAACAGCAGCAAGCAGGCTATTGCATTCATGCTTATGCAGGTATGAGCTGAGCAATCATAAAGCTGGATTAAGAACTCTAGGATAGGTCTCACAGCAGGGTCTGACACAGACATGAAAAATAAAGATCTTTCAACTTTTCCAACTTAACTGAATGAAGATGCATAATTTATGGACATGGACAAATGCTTTTCATAATATTTGTTGGCTCTCCATTATTTTTAACTAGAAAGTCTCTCAATGCTCACAATGCATGCCCACTGACTGAAAGAATTGTTAATGACTGTACCTTAGCTACATATGACACAACCAGTGCTGTGCAGAGTAGACAGATCTTATTTAAGTACTGGTTCTATATAGATAAAAGGTATTATATATAATGTGTAATATTGAGCATATAAACCCGATTCCAAAAACAAATTGTGAATAAAAACAGAATGCAATGATGTGGAAGATTCAAATTTCAATATTTTATTCAGAATACAACATAGATGACATATCAAATGTCTAAACTGAGAAAAGGAATCATTTTAATGGAAAAATAAGTTGATTTTAAATTTAATGGCATCAACACATCTCAAAAAAGTTGGGACTAGGTCATGTTTACTACTGTGTGGCATCCCCTCTTCTTTTTATAACAGTCTGCAAATGTCTGGGGACTGAGGAGACAAGTTGCTCAAGTTTAGGAATATGAATGTTGTCCCATTCTTGTCTAATACAGGCTTTTAGTTGCTCAACTGTCTTAGGTCTTCTTTGTCGCATCTTCCTCTTTATGATGCGTCAAATGTTTTCTATGGGTGAAAGATCTGGACTGCAGGCTGGCCATTTCAGTACCCGGATCCTTCTTCTATGCAGCCATGATGTTGTAATTGATGCAGTATGTGGTCTGGCATTGTCATGTTGGAAAATACAAGGTCTTCCCTGAAAGAGACGACGTCTGGATTAAAACATGTGTTGTTCTTTCCAGATGTGCAAGCCCATGCCACACGCATTCATGCAACCCTATACCATCAGAGATGCACGCTTCTGAACTGAGCGCTGATAACAACTTGGGTTGTTCTTGTCCTCTTTAGTCCGGATGACATGGCGTCCCAGTTTTCCAAAAAGAACTTCAAATTTTGAATCGTCTGACCACAGAACAGTTTTCCACTTTGACACAGTCCATTTTAAATGAGCCTTGGCCCAGAGAAAAAGCCTGCGCTTCTGGATCATGTTTAGATATGGCTTCTTTTTTGACCTATAGAGTTTTACCGGCAACGGCGAATGGCACGGTGGATTGTGTTCACCAACAATTTTTTCTGGAAGTATTCCTGAGCCCATGTTGTGATTTCCTTTACAGTAGCATTCCTGTATATGATGCAGTGCCGTATAAAGGGCCCGAAGATCATGGGCAACCAGTATGGTTTACCGGCCTTGACTCTTATGCACAGAGATTGTTCCAGATTCTCTGAATCTTTGGATGATATTATGCACTGTACATAATGATAACTTCAAACTCTTTGCAATTTTTCTCTGAGAAACTCCTTTCTGATATTGCGGCACTATTTTTCGCCGCAGCATTGGAGAAATTGGTGATCCTATGCCCAGCTTGACTTCTGAGAGACACTGCCACACTGAGAGGCTCTTTTTATACCCAATCATGTTGCCAATTGTGCTAATAAGTTGCAAATTGGTCCTTCAGCTGTTCCTTATATGTACATTTAACTTTTTCTGGCCTCTTTTTGCTACCTGTCCCAACTTTTTTGGAATGTGTAGCTCTCATGAAATCTATCTGAAATTATCTATATTCTATTGTGAATAAAATGTAAGTTTATGAGTTTTGTAAATTATTGCATTCCTTTTTTATTCACAATTTCTACAGTGCCCAACCTTTTTGGAATCGGGTTTGTATATTATTCAGAAATAGCAAACAAAGCAAACTAGCAACAGCACCAATGTGTTTATGTTACATAAAAAACAGAACATCTGTTCTAATTGTCACCCACTTGTTTAAAGATACATTTTATCTTTAAATAGGAGTATCCTTTAGTTCCAGTACACTTAGACCAAATCCTAGATTCTAATAACTCAATAATTCAATAACTGTTTTATCCTGGTCAAGGTTGAGGGAATTATTTTTTATATGCCTTCTAAAATGTTGTAAGATAATTGAAAGGTTGTATTAACGATTCTATATATTTTTTATGTATATAAAAGTATACATTAAATAAAATTATACTTTTATATAAATTAATCATAAAAGTTATTTAAGCCAATTAGCCAAAATGTAGAGTAGTGTTAAAAAATGTGAACTACTGCTTGCACTGGTGTGTAAATAGATTGGAATTCCCTTAGGATAAAGACTGTCTGAAAAAAAAAATAAGTGTGTGACTGGAGAGCAGCTGCAGACTGTTGCTTAGTAAACGTTCAATTATGAATGTAGAGCTGTGTATTGCCTTACACATGCTTACTCAATACTTTATCACTACTCTAAAACTCTAACACACAACAACTTGGCAAGCAATAAAAGATGGCTTACCCACACTTTAAAATATTCAAACTGCAGAATTTGAATGCCAACTGCCGACTTGTAATCCAGCTTGTGCCTGTGGCTAAGGATAAAAAGGTCCATTGTTTTGTTATCAGCAACCATATAAATAAAGAAAATAAGAATGATAAGCATAATGCATGTAATTATTATCCTCTATAATTATTATCCTGAGACAGTAGATTAACAAGTTGTTCTGAATTTCCGAATGGCCTGAGTAATTTAGCGCTATGGACAACTACTACAGTATGTGTAAATTATTAATTGATAATTATTTATGAACGCTTATACAATTTATTAATTGATTTATTTAATTTCACCACCACAAGCGCAAATGGGGGGTTAATTTATTTTTTTAATCCATATTTAAGGAATATAATTAAAACTGAAGTAATAATATGTTAACTTTTAAGTCCCTATAGATAAAGCTAAATAAGCTATAAGCTGAATAAAGCTAGACCCTGCTGTCATTACATTAATGTTAATGCCTTGGGAGGAAAATTAAACCAACTGGAACAAAATTCCCTTCCACCACTGAGACAAATGTGTTTAAACAGCTCTATGGAAACATGCAGTGTCACTGCCATAGAAACCAGGGGCACACAATAGTTCCCATTGGAGTGGCAAGAACACACAACAAACTATGTTTTCATTGTTGATATGCTGTTACAATTTTTGTGAAAGTCAAACAAAATGATAAACATTACGGTGACTTTGTTATATTTTTAGAATTTTAATCATAACCTTCTATAAGTTGTGATTTTTTTATGTTGTATTTAGAACATTTTAGGGTAATATTTCAGGTAGATTGATGTGTATATCAAAGGTGGAAAGAGAAAAAACTATTCTACTCAAGTGAAAGTACTGTTACTTCAATGAAATTTCACTTAATTACAGGTAAAGTAATCGGTCTAAAAATCTACTCAAGTAAAAGAAAACCTACAAAGTAAAAAATGTGGGGGTAGATTCTAGTATAGTTGAAAAAGGACAAGGACATATAAATCTCAAACTGGTTGTTTTAATTTAATTTTTATAAATAAATAAAAACAAACAAATATATATACAGTACAGACCAAAGGTTTGGACACACCTTCTCATTCAAAGAGTTTTCTTTATTTTCATGACTATGAAAATTGTAGATTCACACTGAAGGCATCAAAACTATGAATTAACACATGTGGAATTATATACATAACAAAAAAGTGTGAAACAACTGAAAAATGTCATATTCTAGGTTCTTCAAAGTAGCCACCTTTTGCTTTGATTACTGCTTTGCACACTCTTGGCATTCTCTTGATGAGCTTCAAGAGGTAGTCACCTGAAATGGTCTTCCAACAGTCTTGAAGGAGTTCCCCGAGAGATGCTTGGCACTTGTTGGCCCTTTTGCCTTCACTCTGCGGTCCAGCTCACCCCTAAACCATCTCGATTGGGTTCAGGTCCGGTGACTGTGGAGGCCAGGTCATCTGGCGCAGCACCCCATCACTCTCCTTCTTGGTCAAATAGCCCTTGATGCCTTCAGTGTGACTCTACAATTTTCATAGTCATGAAAATAAAGAAAACTCTTTGAATGAGAAGGTGTGTCCAGACTTTTGGTCTGTACTGTATATATATATATATATATATATATATATATATATATATATATATATATATATATATATATATATATATATCATAATAACTTGTATATTATATAGATTCATCACACACAGACTGATGTATTTCAAGTGTTTATTTGTTTTAATTTTGATGATTATGGCTTACAGCTAATGAAAACCCAAAATGCAGAATTCAGAAATTTTTAATATTGTGGAAAAAGTTCAATATTGGAGACTCGTGGTGTCACACTCTAATCAGCTAATTAAATCCAAACACCTGCAAAGGTTTCCTGAGCCTTTAAATGGTGTCTCAGTTTGGTGCAGGCTACACAATCATGGGGGAAGACTGCTGACTTGACAGTTGTCCAGAAGACGATCATTAAACCCTGCACATGGAGAGTAAGACACAAAAGGTCATTGCTAAAGAAGCAATTCTGCTGTTCACAGAGTGCTGTATCCAAGCACATTTATGAAAAGTGAAATGGAAGTAAAAATGTAGTAGAAAAAGATTAGAAACAAAGCCTATTTTAGAATTTGGGGGAGATTCACAAAGAGTGGACTGCAGCTGGAGTCAGTGCTTCAAGAACTACCATGCACAGACATATCAGTAGGATACAACTAACGCATTCCTTGTGCCAAACCACTCCTGAACCAGAGACAACGTCAGAGGTGTCTTACCTGGGCAAAGGACAAAAAAGGACTGTTGTTCAGTCGGCCAAAGTAGTTTTTTCAGATGAAAGGAAAGAAAATTTTGCATTTCATTTGGAAATCAACATCCCAGAGTCTGGAAGAAGAGAGGAGAGGCACATAATCCAAGTTGCTTGAGGTCCAGTGTAAAGTTTGCACAGTGGTGGTTTGTGGAGTCATGTCATTTGCTGGTGTTGGTTCATTGTGTTTAATCAAGTCCAAGGTCAGCACAGCCATCTACCAGAAAGTTTTAGAGCACTTCATGCTACCCTCTACTGACCAGCTTTATGGAGATGCTGATTAAATTTTCCAGCTGGATTTGGCACCTGCCCCCACTGCCAAAAGCATCAAAAGTTGGTTAAATGACTGTAGAGTTTGTTTGCTTAACTGGCCAGCCAACTCAACAGACCTTTAGAGAATCTATAGGGTATTGTCAGGAGGAAAATGAGAAACAAGAGACCAAAAAATGCAAATGAGCTTAAGGCCACTGTAAAAGAAACCTGGGCTTCACCCCAGCAGTGCCACAGACTGATCACCTCCATGCCATGCCAAACTGAGGCAGTAATTAAAGCAAATAACCAATTACTGAGTACAAATACAGTACATTTACAAACTCTTCAGAAGGCCAACAATTCACTAAAAATGTTTTTTTTTGACTGGTCTTATGAAGTATTCAAATTTTTTTGAGATAGTAAATTGGTGGGTTTTTGTTAATTGTGAGCCAAAATCATCAAAATTAAAAGAAGTAAACCCTTGAAATATATCAGTCTGTGTGTGATGAATCTATATAATATACAAGTAAAGAGAGATAAAATAAAAAAAGAAACATTTAAGATTTTGTTTACTAATTTTACAGATTAGAATTTTTTTTCTTTCGGCAGCAAAGAAACTAAGCAAAAAAACTTAGTGTTTAATGTGAGTTAAGCCTTTCCACAGAGAAACAAAATCCTGTTATAATCTCATTTATCATAAATAAATGATAATAAATGGGTTTCCCGCTTGCATTATTTTTATTTATTTATTTATTTATTATTATTTTTGTTTAATTCAGTAATAGATATTTTCTTTTAATGTAGTTAAGTACAATACTTCAGACAAAATATACTTAAGTAAAAGTAAAATTACAGATTTTAAAAAACTACTTCAAAAATTTGAAGTACACAAAGAAACTACTAAATTTCAGTAACACAAGTAAATGTAATTTGTTACTTTTCTAGTTTTTGTTATATTGCTAGTATATATAATATTAGTATAATGGTCCACAAACATTTAGCCATATAGTGCACATTTATAGAAAATGTCCATTTACAAATAATAATAACAAAGAAAAAAAAATTTTCAATGTTAAATATTTATTTGCTCTATTCCTCAAGTATAAGATCAGTTCTATACAAGAAGAAGACATCTTGTTTTACTCATCTCTTGGTCTCCAAATTATTTTCTTGTTTTAACAAGAGGTACAGATCACACATACTCTTCACGTTGTGTAATAAAAAAATTAGTGCATAAAGAAAGGGCACCAAAAAGCTCATTTTGAAAATAAATGGTCTAAAATACTGGTCTAAATAAAAAAATGTACAACAAAAAAACAAATAATGTCAGTTCTTCAATCTCACACTGTAATCATACAATGAAATAAAATAAATACATACACATAATTTTAGGTTCTTTCTTTTCTTACTAATTTGGTCCCATATCAAATCTCTCCTAACATACCAGTCAGGCAGTGTTATTGGCTGATACAAAACTGTTTTATGAGCAACACATGTAAAAACCTTATTGACAAGAGAGTTTAGAGAAACTTTATTAACAATAGTACAGTTGTGGCATTAAGTGATTGGTATCAAATATCCCAATGTGTGGAAAGAAAATATTCTGCAAGCCAGTACATCACCACAAGCCTGAACAGTACAGCATCAGTGCAGTTTTAAAGTATAATTACCTAGGAGAACCCGAAAGAAAGTTTACCAGGTTTTGTTGCACACAAAGAACTGTGGGTATTCCCATTTCATGAAAAGGTAAAGTTTGGGCACTAATAAACTTGCTTCACAGTTAAATAGAAATAGCAACAACAACATAATAAACAGCAAAGGTCAGTGGTGCAATTCTGTGAATGACACCAGAGAAAAACAAGCTACAAAACTGTACAATACAGAGTTGGGGCAGTCTTGACGTTTTGGAGACAAGGTGAGGAAGGCTAGATTGAGATGGTTTGGACATGTGTAGATGAAGGACATTACGTGTATCGGTAGAAGAACGCTGAGGATGGAGCCCACAGGAAGGAGGAAAAGAGGAAGGCCAAGGAAGAGGTTTATGCATGTGGTGAGGGTACTCATGCAGGTGGTAAATTTGAAAATGGGAGATGTAAAGGAAAGGGTAGTATGGAGATGGATGATAAGATGTGGTGACCCCTAATGGGAGCAGGCAAACAAAAAAAAAAAAAAAAGAAAAAGATTAAAATCAAATAAATAAATCAAATAAATCCCTTAATTCCATCTTAATAAGTGTGCAGCTTGAAAAAATATCTTGTCTTTTTGACTGTCTAATTCATAATTATTTTAATGTTATCCAGATTATGAATCCAAAAATAAACCAAACAACAACAACAACAACAACAAAAAACCATGGTCAGTCAAACAACAAACAAGAAACTTAGCAATAACTGTAATTATGAACAAAATAGATTAGTAACACTATGGCAATCAAAACAATACAGTTTTGAACAACGTTTGAACTCTGTAATTGCAAACAAAGGCTACTGTACCAAATATTAATGTTGACTTTCTCAGGTGTTCAAATACTTATCTGCAGCTGTGCCATACAAATAAATAGTTTAAAAATCATATATTGTGATTTCTGGATTTTTTTTTTTAGATTATGTCTCTCACAGTGGACATGCACCTACGATGACAATTTCAGACCCCTTCATGATTTCTAAGTGGGAGAACTTGCAAAATAGCAGGGTGTTAATAATTATTTTCCTCACTGTATGTCTTTGTATTCTATAACATTACAATTAACATTAACAAGCCAAACCTGTTCAATCTGAAAGCCCATGAAGACATAGTTTGTCAAGGTTCGGCTGTCAAGGGTCGGCTGTCAAGGTTCGGCTGTCAAGGTTTGTTTGTCTACCTACCTACCTACCTACCTACCTACCTACAGTACAGACCAAAAGTTTGGACACACCTTCTCATTCAAAGAGTTTTCTTTATTTTCATGACTATGAAAATTGTAGAGTCACACTGAAGGCATCAAGGGCTATTTGACCAAGAAGGAGAGTGATGGGGTGCTGCGCCAGATGACCTGGCCTCCACAGTCACCGGACCTGAACCCAATCGAGATGGTTTATGGGTGAGCTGGACCGCAGAGTGAAGGCAAAAGGGCCAACAAGTGCCAAGCATTTCTCGGGGAACTCCTTCAAGACTGTTGGAAGACCATTTCAGGTGACTACCTCTTGAAGCTCATCAAGAGAATGCCAAGAGTGTGCAAAGCAGTAATCAAAGCAAAAGGTGGCTACTTTGAAGAACCTAGAATATGACATTTTTCAGTTGTTTCACACTTTTTTGTTATGTATATAATTCCATATATAATTCCACATGTGTTAATTCATAGTTTTTATGCCTTCAGTGTGAAACTACAATTTTCATAGTCATGAAAATAAAGAAAACTCTTTGAATGAGAAGGTGTGTCCAAACTTTTGGTCTGTACTGTACCTAAAACCTTTTACCATCCCATCCATCCATCCATCCATCCATCCATCCATCCATCCATCCATCCATCCATTAATCCATCTGTCCATTCATCTCTTTTTAAACCCATGTTTTATTTACAATAGAACACAGAAATGGATTGATTGTTCCAGATGTGAAGGCAGTCCTTTCCATAGGCACTAATGCACCCTCATACCAGCAGAGGTATAGGCTTTTGACTAAATGCTGATGAAACGCCATATGGTCCTCCTCCTCTCCAGTCTGGAGGACACAGTGTCCATGATTTTCAAAAATAATTCTAAGTTTAGATTTATCTGACCAAAGAGCCGTTTTTCACTTTGCCTCAGTGCATATTATTATGAACCTCTGCCTCTTTTTACATTTAAGAGAATTTGCCTTCTTAAGTGGAAGTTATACTTTTTATACCCACCAAGGTTTGTGACCTATTGCAAATTAACCTAATTAGTTGCAACATTTTTCTCCAGCTGTTTATTTTTTTAGTAATACAAAACCTAGTATTGCCAAGTTGCCACTCTTGGACCCTTGAGCAAGGCCCTTAACCCTCTGTGCTCCAGGGGTGCTGTATCATGGCTGACTCTCCGCTCTGACCCCAGATTCTGAGAAAGTTGGTATATGTGAGAAAGAATTTCACTTTGCTGTAATATATATGTGACAAATAAAAGCAATTATTTTTCTTCTAATAATTACTTTTCCAGATGTTTGCCCCGTCACAACTTTTTAAAAATGTGTTGCAGACATCAAGTTCAAATTCTTTCCTTAACATGGTACATTTTCTCAATTTAAACATTTGATTTTCTTTTGTGAATAAAATATGGTTTTCTGAGACTTGCAAAACATTTTAATTTGTTTTAATTTACATTTTACACAGTGTCCCATATTTGATTTTCAATTTAATAACTATGCTAATTTATCTTTACTAAATTGCAGATGAACTGGTTTAGGAATAAAGGAAACAAAACAAACAAACAAAAAAAATCACTTAACAATAAATCAATGAATCAATAAAGACTTCCATACTGTAGCATTTTATTTTCTTTAGTTGTTGTAGTTCATGTTTTTTCTTTGGTAAGTTTGTGTTGCACACAGAATCTGGCAGGCTTTAATAATCAAAATGCAAATATGTAAATGCATATGTAAGATTATTGTGATCAAATTAAAATTCTTTACATTACAACCAAAAAAAAAAAAATGTGTTTGCACAATTAAGGTATCTTTTTTCTGTTATTTTAGGCATGTCTTTTCATTTTATTGTTGTGGAAACCTTGGTGAAAACCGATGCATTGCCACCACCTACTGGTCTGGCCTTACTGCACAAACATGCAGGGTATAAAACAAATATACTGTAATGGTTTACTTTGAAAGCTATTGTACTCTACAGTACTGAACTATTCATTTGGGGAGCAACTGAACAATTACATGTAAAAATCAGATTAAACAGAGCTTTTAATTCTAAGCTTACAGGAAGTTGTTTTTAGTTTAATGCTTCAAGGAGCGGGTCCTTCGTTGGCATATATCCCAAAGAAATATCCCAGAGCTAGTGAGACATGGAGAACAAACATCGCTCTGGGACAATAATAAATAATTATTAAAATTAAAACTCAAAACAGATTTAGTATTACTAGTATTGGTATTAGTTTTCAGCAATTAGTATTACATTTACATAAAAGCCTGGTGTGAGACAAGTAACTTGACATTTTCTTGATGGGAAATGAAATATGAAAATAGTAGGCTTTTCAAAACTGTATTTAATTGAGTTAATAGGAGAGAAATGTATGGGTTAAAACAAAAGGTGCCCTGTTCTAAGTTGATTAACAAATTTAGATGCAAATAGCAGGAAATTTGTTTAGCACTATGTGTAGACAAACACAAAAGCAGAGCAACTAAACATACAACAGGTAACAGCGATTCCCAGTGATGGCTTGCCATCTTGCACACAGGCTCCATCTTTTTAAAATAATAATAAAAAAAATTGTCTCGCAGTTACAGTATAATTTTTTTATAACTCTTGTGCCACCAGAAGCCACCACTTTCTATTGCGCTATGGTCTAGTACTGATGCTCACATGGGTAGTTCTTGCCCCTAAACTGCCCCTAACCCGAACTTAGTGAGCCTAAACAGAACAGGGAAAACCTGTGTGTTGCACAATGTAAGTAATGTGATGTGCTCAGCCATCTGCTCATACCTGGTATTCGAAATCACACACACACACACACACACACACACACACACATAAGCAGTGATTCAACAAATAGGCTAACATATGCAATAATAAACTAGAGAACAGATGCACAGAACCAGATGTACCTATTTGTGTACAGTGGTCCCCCCGGAACTCACAGGGGTTATGTTCTAATTTTTAGCAACACCCCAGTTTTCTATTGCCGTAATAAGCCTAATTATTCAACAACAGTTGCCAAATGTTTTATCAAAACCCTATGATTATTTTGTGAAATGTGTGGCAACCTTGCACCAGTCGCAGTCATTCGAATATTCATAGTCATTCATAAAGTAAAATTACCCATCACTAATTACTAACCCATTGTCTGTGTTTTCTTGAATTTGATTTTATCTGCAAAAAGATATTCTGAATCATTGTTTTGTTTGTCAAAAACAATTAGCGTCCAGAAAATCTGTGAATTTTGGATTTTGGTGGTACCTTTGTGAATTCATCTTAACATTATGCCACTTTAATACAATAGTGTTTTAAAAATGTTTATGGAATTTGTTAGTGAAAACATAGTTTAAGAGTTGATTGGATTGGATTGGATAAATTTTTCCATTTGCAGTGTGGGCAAGTTATAAATCCATAATTATATATGATTGGTGTGTGTTAACATAATGACAAAGAGTAAAGATATCAGCAATGATCTTAAAAGCAATTGTTGCTGCACATCAGTCTAAGAAAATAATGGAAAAATAGCCCTTTCGAAACAAATTAAAGTTCTTGTTGTTCATCCATGTTAAAAACATACCCCACTATGTACCAAAGAAAGAGGCACAACTAAATACAAGGAAAAAGAGATGAATATCTTCTCCAATGTGGTTAAAAAAGAGGGAAAACACAACAACCCTTGCTCCATATTACACAACCCACAGACCCACATCTGCCAAGTACCCATCCTGCAGGATATTCCAATTTGTGAATGGATGGCTACTGATGGAACAAAGATCAAACTAGTCTAAAAAGAATTTTTAAGAAAATAGAAGTTGTATGTGTTGACGACACTTCCTAGGGACTTACACCCCAGGAAATCTTCTTCTTCTTTGGCTTCTCCCATTAGGGGTCGCCACAGCGGATCATCCTTCTCCATACCCCCCTGTCCTCTACATCTGCCTCTTTCACACCAACCACCTGCATGTCTTCCCTCACCACATCCATAAACCTCCTTTTTGGTCTTCCTTTTTTCCTCCCTCCTGGTGGCTCCGTTCTCAGCATTCTCCTTCCAATATAACCCATGTCCCTCCTCTGCACATCTCCAAACCATCCCAATCTCGCCTACCTCACCTTGCCTTCAAAACATCCTACATGCGCTGTCTATCTAATAAACTAGTTTCTACACTTGTCCATCCTCATCACTCCCAACGAAAACCTCAACATCTTCAGCTCTGCTACCTTCAGCTCCACCTCCTGTCTTTTAGTTAAACTTACACCCCAGGAAATACACCCCAATATAAGCCCTAGACTTAAATCTATGTAAATGAAAAGTACATGGTTCAGGCCCCAAACCTGACAGACCTGGTGTGCTCATTAAACTGCTGAATGCTGAAGGAATTAAAATTTACATTTGAAATAATTATAGCACCTGTTTATAGGACCCAGATCAAACTCTTTTGTTTAACATTTTCATGTATACACAGGATTGTGCTGAAAGATGTTACACAACTTGGATTATTTCAGAAAACTTCTGCATTGAAGATATTAGACACCCCTACCCAATTTGACTTTAAAACCCAGTCAAGCATTCTTAAAAGTTTGTGCCTTTTGATATATCGTGCTTTTGATACAGTACACATGTGCTTATCTTATGCTTATGAAGTTTATTAGTTTATTATAAAGTTTTTTTATGTAATGCTTGTGTCTCAAAGGATCTTTGTGACAAAAAAAAAGACTCTTGATATTGTTGAATTTTTGTACTATTGTTGAATTTTTTTTTTTTTTATTGTATTTGTATTCATTGTGTGAGTGTGTGTGCATGTGTGCGTGTGTATGTGTGTGTGCTCATGCCTTCAATTTATTTGAAATGCATATTATTTCAAGTAAGCTATTTTGTGAGGCTGTATTGTAAACAAATGTTAAAGCTTTTTACATTTATGTTAATTTAAGATTAATTTGGTCCTAGAGAGATACCCAAACGCTTAATCATGTATTTTACTTGACAAGTAAAAATGCATTCTTCTCATTAATTCTTAACACTGGTTCAATTTACTGCTTGCTATTTCAACAACTACATGTAAGATACGTTAACACTATTTCAAACAAGATAACTAAGTCATGTGACAGCAAATCATTGTTTAGGCATTTGCAGTGGCAGGACATTCATCTCAAAGTAGCCAGCATTGCTGATATTGCTGGTAAATAGTGGCTCACCACAATGGTTGAAGTCCCATCTGTGGTCACCCCAACACCCAACTCCTTAGAGTCCTTCTATACCACCTGTGTAAACTTACCTTATAAAGACAGCAAATGAGTATGTCAATATATATAGTTCATCTATATCAGGGGTGTCCAAAGTTTTTTTGTTGAGGGCCAAATACAAAAAAATAAGCAAAGGCCCGGGCCACACACAAGAGGTGACATATTGACACATGATTACTGTGTGTATTTCTAACTCACCTATAATGTGAAGAACATTGCTCTCAGTGGGAGCAGTGATGCTGTCCTTTGGATTGAAGGATGGCTGGGATTTCAGGAGAAAGTTTGGTGGTTGAGACACGAAGGACTTCACAGAGATGGCTATCAGTCATTCTGGATCTCAGTCTGCTTTTGTTCTGATTTAACAGAGAAAATGTTTGTTCACATATGTATGTTGAGCCGAACAGGCTCATCATTCTTTTTGCGTGGCGTCTCATCAGAGGAAACTTGGCATGATCCAAACTCTGATAGAAGTCAGGGAGGGAGAGAAGCTGATGTTGACTCTTCAGAGAATCATCACATTGCATTTCAATCAGTTCTAACTGCAGACTCTCCTCCACTTCTTCTGCATCCACCAGGAAGGGGGTCGAGAACAGCTTGATTTGTTTTTCAATGACAGAAAAATCTTGAAAACGCTGGTTGAATTCTGTCACGAGAGATGTAATTACAGAAGCATATTTCTCCTTTTTAGCAGAAAGGTCTGCCTTTGGAAAAGCAGACTTGATTTCAGACAGCGCGGGAAGTGTGCAGCATTAAAGCTTCGTAGTTGTGTCTCAAACAGGCGGAGCTTTACACAGAAGGCTTTCATGTGCGCATACAGGTGTGACACCAGCTGTTCTTTGCCTTGTAGGTTCTTGTTCAGTGTATTCAGATGATGAGTGAGATCAACTAAAAATGCCAGGTCTGCCAGCCACAGAGGGTCACTCAGTTTATGAAGAGGTCGGCCCTTCACTTTCAAAAACTTGTCGATTTCTGATCTCAGCGAATAAAACCGCTGCAGCAAAGAGCCGCGGCTGAGCCAGCGCACATCAGAGTGGTAGAGTACATCCCCGTATTCAGCATCCACGTCAGATAAGAAAGCTTGAAATTCCCTGTGGTACAGTCCTCTAGCTCGAATTATGTTGACAGTTTTTACAACAGTGTTCATCACATCGCCCAGCTGGACAGTCTTGGCACACAGTGCTTCTTGGTGGATTATACAGTGCATCCTAACAGCCTCACCTCCGCTCTCTTTTACCTTGACGCACACCATGGATGCCATTCCTTTGCGCTCACCCGTCATGGCCGGAGCTCCATCCGTTGTTACTCCACAGAGCTTGTCCCATTTAAGCCCCATCTTTTCAACTGCCTCTGACACAGCGTCAAAAATATTTGCACCCGTCGTTGTGCCTTTTAGGCTCATCATATCAAGCAGCTCCTCCGTACAGCAAAAATTATCATCGACTCCCCGCAAAAAAATTAAAAGCTGTGCGGTGTCTGTGGCGTCTGTGCTCTCATCGCATGCTATTGAGTAAAAATCAAAAGCACAAGCTTTCTCTCTCAGCTGAAGTTTCAGGTTAGCTGACAAGTCCTCGATTCTCCGCACCACTGTCTTTCTGGATAAGCTCACGTCGTTGAAATCCTGCACTTTTTCCGGGCACATTACTTCTGTGACTTTGATGAGGCACTGCTTTATGAAATCACCATCTGAGAACGGTTTGCCATGCTGGGCAATAAGTTGTGCGACTTCATAGCTTGCTGCTGTGGCGTTTTCCTGTATTTTGTTAGCACGAAAAAAAAACTGTTGTTGAGCTTGCAGACTAGCTGCCATTTGCTTGAATTTCTGTGCTCGTTCGGCACCTGTGTACGATGCGTAGCTCTGATGCTTGGTCTCATAGTGCCGACGGACATTATACTCTTTCATCACGGCAACATCTTCACTGCAAATCAAACAGACACACTTTCCGTTGATTTCTTTAAAGAAATATTCATTTTCCCACCGTGTTTGAAATCTTCTACACTCACTTGCTATCTTGCGTTTCTTCGGTGCTGCCATTTCTGGTAACTCGTGGTAAATATTTTTCTTTGCTTAATTTTGTTTAGTGGAGAAGCACCTTTTCACCTTTTCACCTTTTCAGTTTCAACCTAGTGTTGAAACTGAGAAGTGCAACAGAGTTGAGCTCAAGCGCCATGTGCGGGCCATATTCAATTATATTTTCAGAATTTGCTGCGGGCCAATAAAAACTGACCGCGGGCCGTAGTTTGGACACCCCTGATCTATATCATGAAACGATGGGTTACTTAACGTAATCCCGGGTTCTTTGATAACAGAGTGAGGTGTTTCACTATGGGAATCGCTTTGGGCGTGACCAACTACGGAAGCTCTAATGACACCACGTCTGTCTTGACAGACAGGTCGACCTGAGATCAGGCTCCGCCCCACCTTTATCCCTCAGGTCGACCCCTTCTAACATCATTGCAGCGAGATTTCTTCCCGTCCCCGTGCAAGGAGGGAAGTGCTGGTGAAACACCTCACTCTGTTATCAAAGAACCCGGGATTACGTTAAGTAACCCATCGTTCTTTTTCTAACCGCTCGGTGTTTCACTATGGGAGATATAGACTGCTCCCGGATTGCACAGGTCAATCACATAGGCTCAGAACGCCTGGCACTCAGCACTGCATGTGCCAAGGATGACTCAGACACATCTAGTCTATAAAACCGCACAAGGTGTGCGGCGTGGCCCAGCCAGCCGCCGCACAAATATCCTGAACAGAGACACCCTTAAGCAGGGCCCATGATGTCGCCATCCCTCTAGTAGAGTGGGCCCTCAGACCCGTGGGAGCCTGAGAACCACAGCATTCATACGCTATAGATATAGCCTCCACAATCCAGCGGGACAGCCGCTGACTCGACAACGGCTTCCCTTTGTGAGGGGTAGCCCAAGACACAAACAGCTGGTCCGATTTTCTGAAACCCGCTGTTCTCTGACATACGTATGGAGGCCCGCACCGGGCACAAGGAACTCAAGCCATCCTCCTCCTGAGGTGGGTGAAAAGCCGAAAGTTCCGTGAACGGGACATCTATAAGAAGAATCCACCACCTTAGGCACGAACGCCGGGTTAGGGCGAAAGGAAACCTTCGTGAGCCCAGGGGCGAACTGTAGACAGGACGGACTGACAGACAGGGCTTGCAGCTCGCTCACACGCTTAGCAGTCACTAGAGCCACAAGCAGCACCGTCTTAAGAGAAAGAAATTTCAGCCCTACGCCATCCACCGGCTCGAAGGGTGATGAGAAAGGCTTCAAAACCAAGGACAGGTCCCACTGAGGCACTAACCGCGAGACACCAGCCTTATACGGCGTGCACCTTTCATAAACCGGCTAATCAAAGGGTGCCGACCCGCAGATTCGTTATTAAACCCGACGTGACATGCGGAAATAGCCGCCAGATACACTTTCAAAGTAGAAAAAGCTTTCCCTTTCTCCAGCAAATCCTGGAGACAACACAAAATGTCTCCCACAGAACACTGGAAAGAGACAATGTGACCGCGGCCACACCACTCCTCAAAAACCCGCCATTTATTGTCATAAAGCGTGCGAGTAGACGAGGCCCTGGCACTCTGGATAGTGTGTATAACCGATTGGGGCAAACCAGCCACACTCAAGTTCCACCTCTCACGGGCCAGGCCCAGAGAGCAATTCTGTCCGGGTGCGGATGATAAATCTCCCCGCCCGCCTGGGACAGAAGGTTATCCACCCCCTTATTAAGAAACCTGACCTTGACCCATGTCAGTTGTCCAACTACAGACCGATATCAAATCTCCCCTTTATATCCAAAATTTTAGAAAAGGTTGTAGCACAGCAGTTATGCTCACATCTGCTTATGAATAACATTTTTGAAATGTATCGGTCAGGATTTCGGCCTCATCATAGCACAGAGACGGCGCTAGTTAAGGTGGTAAATGACCTGTTATTGGCCTCTGATCAGGGTTTTGTCTCCTTACTTGTTTTGCTCGACCTTAGTGCAGCTTTTGACACCATTGATCACACTATACTGCTTGCTAGACTTGAGAATGTTGTAGGAATAAAGGGAACAGCTCTCTCTTGGCTCAGGTCTTATTTGACTGATCGCTATCAGTTTGTGGATGTAAATGGTGAGTTCTCCACACTCTATGAGGTAAAGTTTGGTGTTCCTCAAGGATCTGTCTTAGGCCCACTGCTTTTCTCCTTATATATGCTGCCTCTTGGTGAAATTATTCATAAACATGGGATTCGCTTCCATTGCTATGCTGATGACACACAGCTGTATATTTCAGCAAAGCCAGATGAGAGAGATCAGCTTAACAATGTTGAGAAGTGTGTAAAGGACATTAGACAGTGGATGCTTAATAACTTTCTTCTGCTCAACTCAGATAAGACGGAAGTACTTTTACTAGGACCACATGCAGCTAGAAGTAAACTTTCCGATTACGTAGCATCTCTGGATGGTGTTTCTGTTTCAGCATGTACGGCTGTCAAAGACCTTGGTGTGATTATTGACCCGAGTCTTTCCTTTGAGTCTCACGTGAATAATATCACCAGAATCGCCTTCTTTCACCTTAGAAATATTGCTAAGATTAGAAATATGATGTCGTTACAGGATGCAGAAAAACTGGTTCATGCTTTTGTTACTTCTAGATTAGACTACTGTAACGCTTTACTGTCTGGGTGTGCGGTAAGTGCATCAATAAGCTTCAGTTAGTCCAGAATGCAGCAGCAAGGGTCCTCACTAGATCTAGGAAATATGACCACATCACCCCTGTTTTAATCAGTCTACACTGGCTCCCAATCAAATCTCGCATTGACTATAAAATATTACTACTGACGTATAAAGCACTCAATGGTCTCGCACCGCAGTATCTGAGTGAACTTCTGTACCAGTATGATCCTCCACGCCTACTTAGATCAAAAGGTGCTGGCTATCTGTTGGTTCCTCAAATAATGAAGACTACAGCAGGGGGCAGATCTTTCTCTTATAAAGCCCCACAGTTATGGAACAGCCTTCCAATCAGTGTTCGGGACTCAGACACAGTCTCAGTGTTCAAGTCGAGGTTGAAAACGTATTTATTTAGTCAAGCCTTTTATCAGTAGATTTCTCTTAGGTAAAGGCACAGATCTGGAGGGAACATGGATATAGAGTGTTTGGTGAACTGGTATATTTGTATGCTGTCGTCCCCTCACATTCACACGTTCACTCAGGTTTGTTGACGGTGGTGTGGTGGGTCGTCTCTTATCCCAGAGATCCCTCATGTCTGTGTTACCTTCTGGTTCTCCCTTTTAGTTATGCTGCCATAGCGAGTCTTGCCGGAGTCCAAACTGCACAGTGACATTAACTTTCATACACCAATAGTTACACTTAATAATCCATATCCTTCTCTTCCCGTCACCCTCTCTCTCTCTCTCTCTCTCTCTCTCGGTCGAGTTAAACATGCTCCTGAGGCTCCAGTGACCAGTGTTCCTGCCCCTCTCCCCTCCTTGGATCTTCACACTTCTGTGCAGCTCGGGACGGTCTCTTAATTCGGAGTAGAACGGGTGCTTTGAGGACGGATTGGACTGTAGTTGGTGTCGGCGGTCTGCTGCACTGACTCGGGAGTGCAGTTTGCTTCTGATCATCATCACTGTACCCCACAACATTGTATATCTGCTTCAAATGGACATTTGGTGCAACCCAGATGAGGATGGGTTCCCTCTTGAGTCTGGTTCCTCTCAAGGTTTCTTCCTTATGCCATCTCGGGGAGTTTTTCCTTGCCACAGTTGCTCATCAGGGACAAACATACTTACAAAGAACATATTTATGTTTAATCACCACATTATCTGTGTAAAGCTGCTTTGAGACAATGTTCATTGTTAAAAGCGCTATACAAATAAAAATGAATTGAATTGAATTGAAGGTCCCTCCGTGGAGGGAGTGGCCAAGGCTGATCCGACAGTAGCTGAACTATTTCTGCGATCCAGTGCCTGGAAGCCCAACGTGGAGCTATCAGAATCAGTGACAAGCTGAGTTCTCTGACCCTGGCCAGGTTGGGGGAAATCAAGCTCAGCGGAGGGAACGCGTAGAGAAGAACGTTTGGCCACGGGTGGGCTAGCGCATCCACACCCAACGGTGCATCTTCGTCCCTTAGAGAAAAGAACAGAGGACACTGAGCGTTTTCTCACGAGGCGTAGAGATCTACGGCGGCCCGGCCGTATCTCTGCCATATCTGCTCCACCACCTGAGCGTGCAGTTTCCATTCCCCGTACAGAGGGTTTCCCCTGGACAATAGATCTGCACCCCTGTTCCATACGCCTGGAACATGAGTCGCCCTGATGGACAAAAACCTTGTGTCGCACCACATTATCAGTTTCCTTGCCAACTGATGCAGCTGGAGGAGCGCACACCCCTGCCGGTTGATGTCTGCGACCACTGTGGAATTGTCTGTTTTCACCAACATATGTCGGTCCTTTATGAAAGGCAGAAAGTGTTTCAGTGCCAGAAATACTGCCAACAACTCCAAGTAGTTTATATGTCTCGGGATCAGCTGTGGTGGCCACACACCGTTCACAGCTCTGCCCATAAGGGTCGCACCCCAGCCCTTCAAAGACGCGTCCGTCGTCATAGTAACTCGCGACGACACCGCCCCCAAGGGAATCCCCGACCGAAGAGTCGCGGGGCATCCCCATTGGCGGAGCGCTAATACGCACGAATGTGTTATTTTGACCGGCCGATTGAGATGACGTCGGGGACATAAGCGCAACCGCGCGACCCATCTCTGAAAATCTCTCATCATGAGAAGTCCCAGACGCACCACAGAAATCACTGAGGCCATTAAACCCAGCATTCGTAGGCACACTCGGAACGGGACCATAGACCCAGCCCAAAAACGGGAGTGACACTGAATGAGAGATGCGATTCTTCTCTCTGTCAGCGTGACTCGATAAGAGAGGGAATTTATACTGAGTCCCAGATATTCCGCGCACTGCGCGGGACACAAGCGGCTCTTTTCCCTGTTTATTTTGAAACCCAAGCTGCAGAGATGAGTGACTACGCTCACCGCATCTCTGACCGCTTGCTCTCTTGACGAGGAGCATATCAGATAATCGTCTATATAAGACAAAATCCGAATCCCGCTGTTTCTCAACGGCAAAAGAGCCGCCTCCACACACTTGCTGAAAGTTCTCGGAGCGAGAGACAGTCCGAACGGAATGGTTTGAAACTCGTAGGCAGTGCTTCTGTGCGCAAACCTCAAATATTTTCTGTGTGACGGGTAAACGTCTATGTGAAAATCTGGCGTCTGACAGATCGATCGTCACAAACCAATCGTTTGGACGGATCGACCGACAGAGTGCTTTGTGTGTCAACATTCTGAATGAATATTTTCTCAGGTGTTTGTTTAACACACGCAAATCCAAGATCGGACGGAGAGATGCGCTCCCTCTCTTCGGGATCACAAAGTACCGGGAGTAAAAACCCTGACGGCTTTCCGCCTCCGGAACAACTCTGATTGCCCTTTTGCTCAAAAGAGAGTCGATCTCGGTCGTTAGGACGCGAGCCGACTCCCCTTTGGCCACCGAGATCAACACACTGTTGAATCTGGGTGGTTTCATTGCGAATTGAAGCCTGTATCCCCGTGAAACCGTGTTTAAAACCCACGAAGGAACCGCGCATGCGCGCCAATTGACTAGGTGCGCAGAAAGGGAACCTGCGCGTACACAACTCTGGTCGCGCATTGATGACGTCACAACCGTCGCCGCGCAGGGCTTCGCTGACAGAGCGAGCGCGCCCTCCAGTGGTAAAACTGGGGGGGTGCACGCCGGAATCTCGGGATTTTCGCACACTATCGCCCTCGGCTGATCGCCTGGATGCGAAAGTGCCACATTTATTGTGTTTTGTATTGTCGAACACATCGCCCTCAGCCCGTGGCTTGGATGCGATGATGTAATCTTTATTGCGCAATCGTCTGAACTGACGTGCGAGAGAACAAATGTCGGGAGTGCTTGGTGACACTGAACATTTTCCCTTAAGCCTCGAACTCGAGGAAAACTAGAGAGGAAGCCCTTACGGAACTTAGAACCGGGCTGCGTTCCTTCTCCTTTCTTCGCCAGCGGAGAAAGGAGGATAGGAGAACATTCGCGTGTCAGGTCGCACGCTTCTTCTTCCGCTCCTCGGGTGGGGCGGACGGTTTTTAGCCGCCGCGGCCACAAATTAATGCTTTCCCCACGGTCCCGATCCATCCGATCTCGGACGTTGACCAGCTTGCTGTCCGCCGAGTCGATCTTGAGCTCCTAGCGTTTATCGGTCTTCCCTCGCAGCGGCTGCGGCAAAACCCGTCGCGCTGGCTGAGGCGTGCTCTGAGACAGCTTACGAGGCAAACAGAGGTTGAATGCTTCGTCCTCCTGTTTCCTGAGAGTGCTGGTTTCTCTCATCTTCTCTAGAGCAGGACCGAACAGACCTTTAGCGGGGTCGTAGGCAGCATCCATGACGTCCGCTTTCTGTGTGTCACCCAAGCCTGACAGGTTGAGCCACAACGCTCTCTCACCTGACACAGCCAAACCCATCACGCGGCCGCAGCCCTGAACGGCGCCTCGTGAAGAGCGGAGAATTAGGTCGTTCACCACACAGATCTCGTCCCAAAGTACCGGGTTCGGTACTCCCGTGTCGAGCTGTCGTCCCATCTCCTCTAAAATCTCCGCCTGGTACGCGGACAGCAAAGTCACCGCGTTTAACGAGCACACTGACTGCGCTGCGTATTTGTACACCCTCTGATGGATGGACGCCGTCAATCTCTTGATTTTCCCAGGCAGCGCAATTTGAGAGGAGGCAGATATAGAACGCCGATTCGGATGGAGGTGATAAGCCACTGAAGGTTCCACGGCTGGGGGTCCGGCCAACCCCAGCTCCTCCATCCCTTGAATCTCCAGCTTGGAGCACCCTTTTGCGGGAAGCTTGCTTTTGAAGGGGCTAGACCAGTAGCGAGACATTTCCCCTTCGGCACGGCAGGCAGGAGCTGTCTAGCGGCGGGTTGAGCAGGCGGCAGCCTTTTCCTGTCGTAAAGGTCTCTCACAGCTCCCTCCGCGTCCTGGGCCGCGGGCCAAGCTAGTCCTAGCTTCACCGCGGCTCGTTTGCATACCTCGTGCAGGTTACCTTCGGCCTGTGAGGTTGCATCGCCCGCGCTCTGGGGTCTCGACTGTTGGGCCGGGAAGGGACCACTGTCGTCCTCATCCTCGTCCTCCATATCCAAGTCGAGGAGGTCTGAGTTCGCGTCTGCGTCCTCGTCGCACGGTCGCTCCTCATCCTCCGCGAGGAGGTTTTTAAACAGAGGCGGCATGACCGGCGATTCGGCCTCCATCAGGTCCGCCCAGCTCGTGGAAGCTCGCGGCTGATGTTCGACGACCGTAGACCTCGCGGCGGCGCCGGACAGGCACGGGTCCTGTTGGTTAGCCACCGCTACTCTCAGCCGTCTCTCCAGATGTTTCACCGGCAGCGGCGCGCGGTGGCGCATGCTTGAGGTCCGCGGCGGCGTTTGAGCGTGCCGGCCCATGCACGTGATGCACATCGGGTGAGGGTCCCTGCCCGAGATGGTCGCTCCACATGATGATGGACACGGGCGGGATACAACCTCCCTGATCTTCGACTCATTCCCTTTGGTGGGGGGGATGATCGTAGACATGGCTGAGTACGGGGTTAATATTAGACTCGTCACAACACGTTAGTCCGCTGATGTTCGCAGGGTAGTTAGCCCTCTGAAGGCTTCGCCTTGACGCGTTAAGCCTGCAATAGCTTGACGCTACTACGTCCCCACCGTGTAATTTAATACACAGCAGGTTGGGATAGGAATAGCTCGCCTCGACGCGGACGCTATTCCGTGATGTCGCTCAGCACGATTCCGTACGACTGACCTCGCGTTCGGTGGCGGAATCCAATGACGGCCCGCACGATGAACAGTTAAGCGAAACCAGCCGAGAACTGGAAGTGCTGAGAGAGCTAAGTGTAGTCCCTCACGGGAAGAAAGCGCGAATGATGTTAGAAGGGGTCGACCTGAGGGATAAAGGTGGGGCGGAGCCTGATCTCAGGTCGACCTGTCTGTCAAGACAGACGTGGTGTCATTAGAGCTTCCGTAGTTGGTCACGCCCAAAGCGATTCCCATAGTGAAACACCGAGCGAAGTTAGAAAAAGAACCATAAAACCTTATGTTGTTCTGCCCATGTCCTTTTTAAAACATTATGTGTTTAATTAGACATGTAATCTAAGGTTTAGATTACCAACCATTTAAATTTAAATTAGCTACAATTAGCAATATGAAATAAGATACCAATGTGATCTCTTTAAAGCTGTTTTTTCCAATATCTACCATAATTTCCGGACTATAAAGCCGCACCCACTGAATTTGACAAAGATTTTTATTTTTAACATAAATAAGCCGCACAATGTCTACATGGAAACTAATGAACTTTACACAGGCTTTAACGAAAGACACTCAACGCGCTACAACGGCTTGTATCAAAACAGGAGTCTACCAAGAAAGTCATTGTTCACTGTCTTCCTCCTTCCTTTCACAACTACAGTGGTACCTTGACCTACAAGTGCATTAATGTACGAGTTTTCCGAGGTACGAGCGGTCACTCGGTCGATTTGCGACCGAAGAAAAAGTAACAATTTTAAAGTTTAGGGAAACGTTGTGTACAGAAGTGATAATAAAAAACGAGTTTTCCCCCCGCCTCCGTTTATCGCATCTACCCCCCCTCCACACACACACACACACACACACCCCCCACCGGCGTTTTCGTTAGCTCAAGTCGTCTCATCTCCAAGGAAAATACACTGAATAAAACCTTATTATATCTTTACATACTCTTTCTTTTATGTTTTTATACAAGATTTGTTTTTTAGAAATGTATTTTCCAATTTAATAACATAAAACATAAAAACAGGGTGTCATTTTGAGGGTTGGAACAGATTAATGCCATTTTAAGTATTTTCAATATGGAAAACTGATTTAATGTGCGAGAAAATTGAGATACGAGCTCGTCCACGGAACGAATTAAACTCGTAGGTCAAGGTACCACTGTATTTCGCTGGGGAGTTTATCTTTTGTCATCGTCATGCGCCACCGGTGGAAGTTTTTCTCCCGATGCCGTGCAGCTCAGAACACAGTTGAAGTGCGTTTTTTTTGTTCCCGTTCGGAAATTTCATTGGTCTAATGTTATGGGGTTCAGTTTTTGGAAGTTTGTGAAACCGGGAAAAACCCAGGAAAAATCCATAAATAAGCCCCTTCGTTGTTTAAGCGGCAGGGTTCAAAACGTGGGAAAAAAGCAGTGGCTTATAGTCCGAAAAATACGGTTTTGCAAGACTATGTAGGTTTACCTGTTGCAGCGCTGAATCCTGGTCTCTTGAAATCATACTTATTAATTTAATTGTACCAGCTGTCCGCTGCTGTACGTCCTGCTGAAAAAAAATATTTTAAAAACTATTAAAAAATAATAGCTAATGAGTAACAAATACACTGGTTTCTTGCCTAAAACTTTTTTGGGTGGTGAGCTGTATGTATAATAGTAGCACATCCTGGTTTTGCCAAGTCCGTGCCGCCCTGAGACCAATATTTTTTTATGATGACCCTGGGACAACAATTTCCTCAGCCAATCAGCGTTTACGATGTCAATACTATGTGCGACCCAATTACTATCACCATTTTGCAGAGTCCGCCAAAATACAAAATAAACAACATTCTGCACCGCACCAGTGGCAAAATCAGGATGTGCCACCAGCAAAAAGGTAAGACCGTGCCTTCATTTTTCTTAAGGTATCATTTTACAGAGTATATTAATGATAGTAAGCTTCATATTTCTTTTTAGATTTGTGGGGATTTCAGAGCAGAAACTGTAATATTAGTTCGAATTGCCAGATTAACCGCGTTAGCCTTTCACTGATGTAAGTTACAGTTAACTTTCTAGTGCCAGTTTAAACAGTCTAATAACGACTTTAGCTTTTCCAGTGCCAGCTTAAGTGTGTCATGCTTTTCATTTCCCAGGATAATATAGGCAACAGGGATTCCATGACCATGACTGTATCTGACAAAAAATGCAAATAAAGGAAAACCATACCGGTTGACACCATGTGTCGCATCCATAAAAACAACCTCTCTTCCATATTCATGAAGGTTGTCTCTCATGGATGGTGTTTGGAGAACTATGATAAGATCTGTTTGAGGACTATGAGGCTGATGAAAAATAACATACAGTACCACAGTACTGTATACAATAACACAGTCTTTAAAAGGGCCCTCTAGAAGGTGTGAGGTACTAGTGGCATCATCTTTGTGTTGCTCCATTGATTTCTTCAGATTATGCTGATTAAAAGATACAATAATTCTTGAATAAATTGCAAACCAATTTAAAGAAGAGCAAGCCAAACTGTACGCAAGGCTATATCCCAAAATGCTTTAGAATATTCAGACCAACTTGGTACTTGGTAGATGTTGATCTCTGTACAATGTAAACATTTTTTGGTAAGTAACTTCTAAAGATGGTAAACAAAGTAAACAACAAAATTAATTTAAACAAATATTTTTCTCTGCCTTTTTATTTTTATTAGGTGCTTTATGGTTGATAAAGATCAGGCTGAAATCAATGCCATCCGGAGAGTGTTCAACGAGTCTGACGTTCTCTTTTGTTGGTACCATGTAACACGAGTAAGTACTAAGTTAAAATAGAATGACTTCGATTTTTGGCTTTTTTGATAAAACTTAAATATTACTCTATTATTGTTCGATCAAAATGAGTTTAAATTTATATCACAAATAGCATTTTAGCAGTAACTGCAGTTATTCTTAAGTTGTTCCTTCAGTGGCTTATGAATCAGTGTATAGAATTCATTTTGCATTGCAACATAATGGAGGAATAATTTTTTTGCTTAAATTTCCTGGCCTATAGCAATAACATACTTGATTTTTTTTTTTTTGGTCTCAGTACCCCTTAACTAAAAAAAAAATTGTCATCCATTGATCACATTAATTATAGACAAATGTGTCAGGCCAAAAGAAATTCTCACCAATTTAAATAAATGACTTTACATTTCTCCACAAATTTTTACACACAGACAGTAACTCGTTGGCTGTCAAGATCTGAATCTAGTGTGAGTGAGCCTGAAAAGGCAAATTCAAGAGCAGACATCATTCAGTTTATGTCAGAGCTGAAATCCTGTTCAACGGTGTGTTGCTATTTAATTTCTTTTACAGTACAATTCTTTTTTGTAGTGTGACATTTATCCATTCATGAAAGTTTGGTAACAAGCTTGTAACAACACAGTTTTATAATGTTTTGAAATGTTATTAATGAAAGTTAATATAAAATGTTAACCCTCATATTGTCACGCTTCAGCTGGAGAAGAAGACACAGATGCAAAACATAGGGATAATAGTCCATTTTGTTAGTAAATCCACAACCTGGGAAACATGAACACGCAAACGTCTTTGTGAACCCAGCAGAATGGCGTACAGATGACATTTGATGACCTGACAAGGAAGCACACAAACACATGGGTTTATAATACACACGGTAAGGGGGAACAGCTGGAGAACCGAGACTTCCAGTGGTGTCTGCTCATTTTGCGCTCTCCTTTCTCCCACAATCTCTTCCAACAGACTCTCATTCTGTTTGCACTCTTTGTCCACTATATCTGGCAAACCCACACTTGTGCACTGTGTAATTCTGCCATTTTCTCCACTCTCGCCAGTTTCCACCACTTCCACTTCTCCCTCAGCATCACTTGAGTCTATCCCAGACACTTCTTTACTGTCAGACTCATCTCCAGCTAGCTGCTTTGAGCCCACCGGGAAAAACATACACTGGGCCAGAAGATTTCGGTGGATAACTCTTTCCCTGTCACCATCTTCTGAACCAACCACATACACCGGAATGTCTGGCTGTTTCTTTACTACAATATATGGATGTGGTTCCCACCTGTCAGCCAGCTTCTGTTTTCCCTCAACATAACACAATTTCACCATCACTCTGTCACCAGGTTGAAACACATCACTCCTGGCTTTCTAATCATAGTGCTTCTTTTGAAGATCCTTAGCATGCCTCGACATTCTGTCTGCCTCACCATAAGCATATGTCAAGCATTCACGCAGCGACTGGACATATTCACTGTACTCACATGGCGTTTTTTCAGTTGTCAGCCCGAAAATAAGATCAACAGGCAGTTGTGGATGTCTTCCATACATCAGAAAGTATGGCGAGAAACCAGTTGAATCATGTTGAGTACAATTGTATGCATGTGTCAGTGCATCAACATATTCATGCCACCTGGGTTTTTGATCAGGATCAAGAGTGCCCAGCATATTCATCAGAGATCTGTTGACTCTCTCTGTGGTTCCATTGCCCTGTGGGTGGTAAGGGCTGGTACAAGTCCTTGTGATTCCAGTCAACTTGCACAACTCTTTGACCACTGTACTTTCACAATTTCTGCCCTGATCAGCATGGAGTCTTGCTGGGAACCCAAATCGGCAGAAGAAATTCTTCCACAGCACTTTTGCCACCGTGACAGCCTTCTGGTCTTTTGTAGGGTAAGCCTGAACAAATCTCGAAAAATGATCGGTTACCACCAGAATATTCTCTATTCCTCCCTTAGACTTTTCCAAGAGAAGAAAATCTATGCGTTAAATAGGGGCTTTAGTGGTAATGCTCACCAACGGAGCCCTATTTCCAGCTGTTGGAGTTTTCCTCAGACAACATTACCTTTCACACTGCTCACACCAGGACTTTACCTCTTGACGCATTCTTGGCCAAAAGAACCGTTCTTGGACTAGATTCACAGTACGTTCAAATCCCAAATGGCCAGAATCATCATGAAGACTTGTTTTAGCTATAAGTCTCATTTTCTCTGGTAACACCAGCTGGGCCACGGACGGTCTGTAAAGAATTCCATCTTTGATCATCAGTCTCCTCCATTCTTTTAAGAGAACCAGTGTATCTCTTCCTTTCTCCAACCTTTCTCCACGTCTTGGCTTTCTGTTCAATGTTTTGTAGTAGAGAACAGGCCCAATGACAGGGTCCTCTTTTTGATACCCTCTGATCTCTAACTTTGTCATTACAGGCAGTGCATCAGTTCCTGCCCCATCAAACAGGTTAGCTGGCTTATCAATGAATTGCACAAACTCGCCCCCTGTGCATTCAACAGTTCTCTCTGCTTGCTCACTAGCATCTGCCTGCTTTCCACCTGAGCCAGCTCCCCAGGACTGGTTTCTCTGAGTTGAAGAAATTAACTGTGGGCATGACTGAAGAGTTTCTGTAACCTCTTGCCTCGACATTCTTGAGAGTGCGTCAGCATTTGAGTTAGACTTCCATCGCCTATACTCAATGTCAAAGTCAAACATGGCAAGTTGCATGGCAGCGCTGGCCCGTGCCATCCAACTTTGCAGTGCTCATCACATATTTAAGAGGGTTGTTATCAGTCAGCACAGAAAACTTATAAGTGGTCATAGAACTTTTCTGTAACTGCCCACTTTAGAGCTAAAAACTCAATTTGTGTGCGGGGTAGCGGGTTTCTGGCGGTCTCAATCCTCTGCTGGCATAAGCAATCACCTTTTCCTCACCGTCTTGAACTTGTGCCAGTACAGCCCCAAGACCCTCGCCAGAAGCATCCGTTTGCAGTACAAATGGCAAACTGTAGTCAGGGTAGCCCAGAACTGGTGCAGTAGTTAATCTCCCCTTCAATTCTTCAAAAGCTTTTTCACACTCAAATGGCTTCTCAGGTCCATAAGCTCTTTTTGAACCTCTTTTCTTTTTCTTTGGGTCACCAGAAGTAAGTCTATACAGGGGTGCCACTAAAGTTGCATATCCCTCAATGAACCGTCTATAGTACCCAGTGAAACCAACAAACGCCAGCACCTCCTTCACATTTGACGGCCGCTTCCAGTCCTTGACTCTGCTTATCTTCTCAGGATCTGTATGAATACCCTCCGCTGACACCACATGGCCCAGGTACTAAACTTCTTTTCTCAACAGGCTGCACTTTTGAAGCTTTAGCTTCAAACCATGTTCGCAGAGCCGGCTGAACACTACTTCCAACCGCTCAAGGTGCTCTTCAAAGGTCCTAGAGAAGATAATTATGTCATCAAGATAGATCAAGAGACTTTCAAAATTCAAGTCACCAAAACAACAGGTCATCAATTTTTGGAATGTTGATGGGCCATTTTGCAGACCAAATGGCATACGGTTGGCCTCATTTAACCCCATGGGGATAATGAAAGCAGTTTTGTGCTTGTCCTGCTTAGCCACCTCAACTTGCCAGTAACCAGATGTGAGATCAAGAGTCGAAAAGAACCTTGCCTGCCCCAATGCCTCCAATGCGTCCTCTATTCGTTGGTAGAGGAAAAGCATCTCTGATGCTACAGGAATTCAATTTCCTGTAATCCACACAGATTCTTAAAGAGCCATCTTTTTTAGATACAACAACAATGGGGGATGCATATGGGTTTTTGCTTGGACGAATGACTCCAGCTTCTTTCATCTGTGATATGGCCTTCCGTACCTCCTGGTACTGAGATGGGGTATTTTCCGATAAGCAAGGCGGAAAGGTTTTGGGTCTACTAGTGAAATCTCATGTTGCACAGTGGTGGTATGTCCATAGTCCGTGGAGTGTTTGGAGAAGACATCAGCATTCCTCCGCAACAAATTCTTCAGCAATATCAACTGCTCCTTATCTTCTACTGCTGCAGGTCTGAGATCAACTCCACATGTCACACTATGGTCAGAATCAGCACTAGTTATCTGCTGTTGACTTTGAAAAGACCCTGAGCTCTCACAGTGACTGACACATGAATTGATTTTGATATGGCAGTCGGCACTTGTCTTCACTTTCGAGAACATTTTGGACTAGGAAAGCATCTGCCAACAGGGTCCTTGGATTGACTATGACATCCTTCCCAGACAGGTTCAAAACACGGACAGGAACACAACCTTTTTTTACATCAGCAATCAGCCTGGCAACTATAAGGCCTTCTGGTATTCTTTTTTTTCAAGCTTATCCTCCACCAGAATTGTGTACTTTGTTTTCTTTGGCCCTCCCATAACTCTGCCACTAACATCCTGCTCCATACCAGCCGGTATTTTTATTCTGTGGCCAGCATACTGAACTTGACCTACCCTGCCCATAGCCCCACCAGGCTCACTCTTATTTAGATCCATGAATGCAGAGTGACACTCAGGATAAGACAATTTCACTTCAGCCAGATACTTTCTGCCATATGATGCTTTGAGATCATTTCTGGAAACCCTTATCACATTAGTCCCAATTAGCAATGGAACACTGGACCAGCATTCTGTTACAGGGACAACAAAAACAGGAACATTTGAATACACCCTCCCCAAAAACTTTAGGTTGATACAAAGCACACCAACATAAAATATAGGCTGGCCAGCAGCACCTTCAATGGGGATGTCTGATGGCTTCAACTCCTGAGTACGCAGAACAGGATGCTGTCGCCAAAACTCATCAGTAATTGTCGTGACTTGAGAGCCAGAATCAATGAGAGTCATCCATTTCAACCACCCCTTCATTACAGGGACCTACTAGCAGGGTATCAGCTAGTTCAGACTTGCCCGTCTCATGTTGCTGGAGACTTTGTTGCCTACCTGTGGTTGCCCCGGTAACCACAGGCTTTACATGTTTAAATCCTGCCTGGTCTCTGCTCCATTTTCAGCTTGAACTGTCACATCAGTCATCACTGTCTGACACAAACGTGCAATGTGTCCTGTTTTCCCGCAACGATAGCACACTACGCCCCTTGCATCAGTGTCATTACCCCCTTGAGATCTCCGGGCCTGAGTAACCACAGTCCATGGCAATGCTCCAACTCTAGCCTCCAGCTGCATCAACCTATTCTTTTGATCCTCTTGGCTGCATACCAGTTTCTTTACCAAGGCAGTTAGTTTAGACAGATCTGAGTTCCGTCGGTTCACTTTCTCAGCAATCTGATTTTCTCCATTCTGGTTACTGCAGAACTCCCGTATCCAGTCTTCAATAAGAATCCTGCAATCTGGACCACCACTTAATATTTGCACATTACATACCTGGTGTGTCTGAGTAAAACCGGGTTGTATCAAGGGAATGAATGAATGAATAAATAAATAAATAAATAAAATAAACAATGAAATACAATTACCCACTTCAGGAGATTTAACTATATGCAAATACTATTTAAATACAGGACATTTTTTCTTAGTTTTTTTTACTCATTATCTGAAAGCTTACTTCCATTGACATAGAAAACCAACAATCCGGGTCACGGCACCAAAGATGTAACCCTCTTCGCCAGTGTGCTCCCCCAATTGTCTCTGCGTTGTGTTTAAATGAAGGATGAACGAGGAGGACACCACGATTGTTGAGTCAAACAGAGCAGCTTTCTTTAATTAGGCTTCTTTATCCAACTCAGTCACTTTCACAGTAGAACCAATGCTGCAACAGCCTTTTCACAAAGGAAATAGAACTGGCTCATTACAATGTCCAACATAGATACATATACATACATACACACATTCATAACAAATTAGAGTTAAACTAAATATGGATGTGGCTACAGCTAAATAGTAAGTCATGGTTCACAAATTCACTGAAAACCAAAATTAAACTACTGCATGTAACAGACAAATGTTGGCTGCAGCCAAAATAAGAAGTATACACATCACGACATTACATAAAATATGCTGCACCACATGGAACACAGAAAACATTCAAAAAATAAAATATATACAACAATCCATTCAATATAATTTCACAAACATGTTAATAAACCCTCTGTAAAACAATATATTTCTTTGAATAACATGGATGGCTAGTATAATTGGATAAATTTAACATATATTATTGAGAACAGTGAAAATCCTCCTTACCTTTTCAGGAAATAGAACTGGGGGAAACAGCTCCACTCTTGCAAATAAAGGTTTTATCCACTAATAGAAAAGAACACACAGCTCCCTCCAAAGGCAGGGAGAGCAAATTATACTATCCCTATATTATTATTATTATTATTATTATTATTATAAAGAAAAAATAATTATGAGTGTGCGTGTGTAATTCTGTCTTGGTCATGCCTGTTGGTGTATGACCTGTATATGCTTTTTGTGCATGTATTCATGCATATAACCGCACTTACTTTCTTTTTTCCTGAAAAATGTTTCGCACAAATTCCAAATTTTTTTGGTTCGATCTGTAAATACACATGTAAAAAATTATTTCTTTATATTTTATTTTGCATAATTAAGGAAAATGTAAAAATTTTTAAACACTTTCCCAGTTTCTGGTTTTATGGATTGATTCCATTTATTGAATGAAAAACACTGACAGGTTTGTAATATAATGTAATCCTTTTCAGCCAGTGGAAAAAGCTCTGGAAAACACTTCATAGTGCACCTTGCACTTAGGTTTATAGAATTTTATTTATTTTCAACAGTGGCCTGTTACCTCACTTTTCTGTATAACAACAGGGGATCTGATTATCCAGTCAGTATCCTTCAACAACACTTTTGATGAGCAAAGATATGCCAAGGGTCCAAATTTCTAAACTTTTATAGATATTGATATTCATTTAAAACATTTCAATCAATTAGGCACATACCTATGGATTAAAACAAAATTGAGGCCAGGCGGATTCTCTCTTGTTGTATTACAGGGCACTAGAATGAGGTAATGAAGCCACCAGCCTTCATAAATTCAGTGGCAAACTTAATGGAAGACAAATGTTTTAAAATAATACAAGCATGATACAGCAATAGATATGTCACTAAATACAAAATCTGACAAGTGTTGGCACTTTAACATACCCTTGCACAAGGAAAGATTATGTATGATAAGTTAAAATTCAGTAGGTGAAACACATGCAAACAATGAGCTATGCTTGGTAACTTACTGCAAGTGTGTGGATACCACATGACACCAAATCGGTTTGCAAACTGTGTTTTGTGGTTTTGAGGTCCCACTCTCCTTTAACTCCCCTTGCGGTTAAAAATGCACTGTAATCAACAAATTTATAATTGGCACTAGCATCCAAATTAAACAATTCATTTTAAAATAAACATTTTGTAATTGTTTACTCATATCCATGTCAGATTAAACCTCTATAAACAGTATTTGTGTCCTAATAACAAAGATGTAGTTTAAGCTACAGTGAGGCGTACTTGTGCTTGTCACAGGAACTAATTGTGTGGCAGTGGAACTGTATAAAGTGTGAATTGTGAATGGGACGTATTTGGTTAGAAATTGGGTCAGATGGGTAAAGACTACATTATGTAATAGAGTTTTACTAGCAGGTACTACAATTATACATAAATTGACACTTGAAGTAGACCTTTATCCCATTAGACCACTGATATCACAATTGTAAACAAATCAATTAATATTTACCACCAGTGTTGACTCTGTCTCTCCGAGTGAGTTAAAATAGGTGATGCACCTTCTGTCAACATTGCAATGCTATATGTTTTCTTTAATGTTGTTGAACCTGGTCAGCAAATAAATTGTATAAAAATATTTGGGAAAACATCCAGAACATGTTTGAAGGCTAAATTGTAGAACAGGGGTCTCAAACTCAAATTGCCTTGGGGCCATTTTTGTGACTGACATCTCAAGGAAGGGCCAAAAGAAGGCGCAAAAAACAAAACAAAAAAAACCTTAATTGCTTAGATGTTGACTTTCATTTGTTTTAAATTCCATTACCAAGTTATACTTTACAAAAATGTAGATAAGTGTCTGTGCATTATTTTACTATTATAATTTTTTTCATTTTCAACAGATAACTACTTTACTTTAACTTAAGTAACTTGAGCGATGAACAAATGAAATTCCTGAATACATTTGCAAACTTTTCTCTTTTTTGCCAGACAGTGTTTTTATGCTTTCAATATTCATTCATTGATTAATTTTCTAATGAACCATTTTTGTTCAAAAGAAAGTACAAATAAAACAGTATAAAAAAATAGTCATATTTACTACCCTACAAAGACAAAGTGCAGTACTTACGCAAACACTTTTTTTTACACCACATTTTAAAAAACAATTGTAAACACTTGAAAAGATTTTTTTTTATTAATTATAATTTTGCAGTCTGGACATATTTTTGAAATTAGTTGCATGTCGAAAAGACAAAGGGACAAAGGCAGTTTGAGACAACTGTTTTAGATGTAGGCCATAGTGGCTTGTTTTGGTGGTAGGAAAAGTACACAGGAAATAAGTCACAGAAAATAAGTGTAAGAATCTCCATGGCTCATTATAAAGATAACCATTTACCTCATCAGAAACCTGGTTAAACTGTTCACTTAAATGTCATATGGGCCCACACTTACTAATGTTTTGGAGACTTAATGCCTTAATGCCTGATCTATGTAGATAAATAATAATGAAAAAAAATTACACATTTGGTTTTTATTAACAATATAAATGAAAAATGCAGATCTGATAACATTGCATGATATGTTTATTACAACATGGTGTGAAATAAGTTATTTCTCATGTAGCTTATGTGGAAGCAACCCATTCCCCCAACCATCAGCTAAGTTTACACTGTGGAAATAAAAATTGTTCAATCACAATAAATGAAACAAAATCATACCTTCCATGGTGTGCTCTTGGTCACTTGGTGCCCTTTAAATACAAAAGTAACAGAGTTTGTTAACTGAAATCTCCTCTTATCCATCCGAAATTCTGGATTCCAAGATGTTACAATGTACTGCACAAGAGTTGGAAAACATTTAAGTCTTCCAGATTACTTACATTCATTATATGAAATTAGTGTAATAGATGATAAAATATAACATTATAGAAATGACAGCTGTAAGCACATAATATACAGTGCCCTCCACGATTATTGGCACCCCTGTTTAAGATGTGGTCGTGGACCTCTAAAAATTCTCCTTTTTCTTAAAACAACATAGAACCCAAATGCAAAAAAAGAGAAAAATCCAACCTTTTATTTAAGTACATTACTTTGGTGGTAAAAAAATCACACATTTAGAAAAAAAAAAACCTTGAAATCATGTGTGCCACGATTATTGGCACCCCTAACAATTCCTCTGAAAAATTTAATTTTTTTTTTTTTTATATATATTTTCTGTAGTTGCTAAGGTTGGTCAGGGTATCTAGGGACTTTTAATTAGTAATTCATGATTTCCTGTTTCCCTGGGGTATAAATATGACGTGACACAGAGGCCTAATTCTCTTACCCATTTGTCAACATGGCAAAGACAAGAGAACACACCATTCAAGTAAGGCAGATGTGTGTCGACCTTCATAAGTCAGGCAATGGCTACAAGAAAATAGCCACTCGCCTTAACTTGCCGGTATCTACAGTCAGAGGAATCATTAAGAAGTTTAAAACAACTGGAACAGTGACAAACAAGGCTGGAAGAGGTCCCAAGTTTATCTTGCCACAACGCACAGTGAGGAGGATGGTAAGAGAAGTAAAAAAATTTCCCAAGCTCACCGTCACAGAATTGCATCAAAGAGTGGCATCTTGGGGTCACAGAGTCTCCAAAACAACCATCAGACGCTCTCTACATGCCAACAAGCTGTTTGGGAGGCATGCAAGGAAAAGCCTTTTCTCACTAACACTCACAAACGTAAACGTCTGGAGTTTGCTAAGCGGTACTGGGACTTCAACTGGGATCGTGTGCTTTGGTCAGATGAGACTAAGATTGAGCTTTTTGGCAACAAACACTCTAAGTGGGTCTGGCTAATGAGTATGCCGAAAGCACCTCATGCCCACCGTGAAGTATGGTGGAGGATCTGTGATGCTGTGGGCCTGTTTCTCTTCCAAAGGCCCTGGGAACCTTGTTAGGGTGCATGGCATTATGAACGCTTTGAAGTACCAGGATATTTTAAATAAAAACCTGATGGCCTCTGCCAGAAAGCTGAAGATGGGTCGTCATTGGGTCTTTCAGCAGGATAATGATCCAAAACATGTGGCAAAATCTACACAAAAGTGGTTCAGCAGTCACAAACTCAAGGTCCTCCCATGGCCATCTCAGTCCCCAGACCTCAACCCAATCGAAAACCTGTGGGGCGAGCTAAAGAGAAGAGTGCATAAGAGAGGACCCAGGACACTGGATGATCTAGAAAGATTGTGCAAAGAAGAATGGTCAAAATCCTCTCTCTGTGTTCTCCAATCTTGTGAAATGTTATAGGAGGAGATTAAGTGCTGTCTTGTTGGCAAAAGGAGGTTGTACAAAGTATTAACATCAGGGGTGCCAAAAATCGTGGCACACATGATTTCAAGTTTTTTTTTTTTTTTAAATGTGTGATTTTTTTACCACCAAAGTAATGTACTTAAATAAAAGGTTGGATTTTTCTCTTTTTTTGCATTTGGGTTCTATGTTGTTTTAAGAAAAAGGAGAATTTTTAGAGGTCCACGACCACATCTTAAACAGGGGTGCCAATAATCGTGGCGGGCACTGTACATAACTGAATGTATTTAGAAAGCAGAGCTTTTTCTCATTCATTAATCACATTACCATTTTGTTAAAATCAACACATTTAAAGAACAGATTTGATTTAGGTACAGCATGGCCTCATTATGATACTGTGTTTGATATTATACTGCCTATAAATGTGATTTCTTTTATTCTTGAAGAAGTAATATTATAAAGGATTTTCATTAATTTCTGTGAATAGGTGCTACCACATCCTTCCACCTCATTACATGACAAATACTGCAGACAGCTGTGCAGATTAGGGACAGCATATTCTAAAATAGTAACAACAACAAAGGACATCATAAAACTTTGGTGTAATACATATCTGAGGACAACATTGTGTAACAGAATAACTCTGGGATGACTATAGGTCATCACTGATTTATTCTGTTAGACATGAATATGACGACCTCAAGTCATCATGACTGGTGGTCAACATATTCATATGTAAGGGAATAAATCAGTGATGACTTGTGGTCAACATATTCATATGTAACAGAATAAATCAGTGATGACTTGAGGTCATCATATTCATGTGTAACAGAATAAATGATCTGTTTCAATCGGTTCTAACTGGATCTCACAGTGGATCGCAGTAGGGTCTCAAATTCTGTCTGATGGTGGTCAGAGCTGAATGATCCGTGCGGTGCTCAAACTAGCGCTGCTTTGTTCTGCATTTCGTTCGTCTTTAAATGCAACTATTTAATCGCATCTCTTTGACAGCTATCAACAGTCGTTATTAGACTGTTTTAACTGGCACTAAAAAGTTAAGGGTAACTTACATCAGTGAAAGGCTAACGCGGTTAACTTGGCAATTCAAACTAATATTACAATTTCTGCTGTGAAATCCCCACAAATCTAAAAAGAAATATGAAGCTTACTATCATTAATAAACTTAACCCAGCCATTAGGGTGGCACAAGCTAGTGCACTCTTAGTGCCAGTCCCAAGCCCGGATAAATAGGGAGGGTTGCGTTAGGAAGAGCATCCAGCATAAAACGTGCCAAATCGAATATGCGGGTCACAATTAAGAACTTCATACTGGATCGGTCGAGGACCGGGTTACCAACGACCGCCACAGGTATCGTTGGCCAACAGGGTACCGGTGGAAATCGGGCTATTGTTGGCCGAAGGAGGAGAAGGAGAGGTGGAAGACATCTACAGAGGCAACAGGGAAAGGAGAAGTGTAGGAGAGTAGTGGTTAAGGTTGGTACTTTAAATGTTGGCACTATGACTGGTAAAGGGAGAGAGGTAGCTGATATGATGGAGAGGAGAAAGGTAGATATGTTTTGTGTTCAGGAGACCAAGTGGAAAGGGAGTAAGGCCAGAAACATTGGAGGTGGGTTTGAACTGTTTTATCATGGTGTGGATGGAAAGAGAAATGGTGTAGGGGTGATTCTGAAGGAAGAGTACAGTAAGAGTGTAGTGGAGGTGAAGAGAGTTTCTGATAGGGTGATGATCGTGAAACTGGAAGTTGAAGGGATGATGATAAATGTCATCAGTGCCTATGCTCCACAAGTCGGCTGAGAGATGGAAAGATTCTGGAGTGAATTAGATGAAGTGGTGGATGGTGTACCTAGAAATGAAAGATTGGTGATTGGTGCAGACTTTAATGGACATGTAGGTGAAGGGAACAGAGGTGATGAGGAGGTTATGGGTGATATGGCCTAAAGGAGAGGAATGTGGAAGGGCAGATGGTGGTAGATTTTGCTAAAAGGATGGAAATGGCAGTGGTGAATACGTATTTTAAGAAGAAGGATCATAGGGTGACCTATAAGAGTGGAGGAAGGTGCACGCAGGTGGATTATGTTCTATGTATGAGATGCAACCTGAAGGAGATTGGAGACTGTAAGGTGTTGGCGGGGGACAGTGTAGCTAGACAGCATCGGATAGTGGTCTGCAGGAAAGCGTACGACAGAGTGCCAAGACAGGAGTTATGGTATTGTATGAGGAATTCAGGTGTGTCAGAGAACTATGTGAGGGTGGTGCAGGACATGTATGAGGACAGTGTGACAGCAGTGAAGTGTGCAGTAGGAACGACAGACTGGTTCAAGGTGAAGGTTGGACTCCATCAAGGATTGGCCCTGAGCCCTTTCCTGTTTGCAGTGGTGATGGACAGGTTGACGGACGAGGTCAGACAGGAGTCTCCCTGGACTATGATGTTTGCAGATGATATTGTGATTTGTGGTGAGAGGGAGGGATGTGGAGTGGTGCGGTTACAGGGAGAAGAGGTGGAGAAGGTGGAGGAGTTCAGGTACCTGGGGTCAACAGTGCAAAGTAATGGAGAGTGTGTTAAGGAAGTAAAGAAAAGAGTGCAGGCATGGTGGAGTGGGTGGAGAAGAGTGACAGGAGTGATTTGTGATAGTAAGGTATCTGCAAGAATTAAAGGGAAAGTTTATAGGTCTGTGGTGAGACCTGTGATGTTGTATGGATTAGAGACAGTGGCATTGAGTAAAAGACAGGAAGTGGAGCTGGAGGTAGCAGAGCTGAAGATGTTGAGGTTTTCGTTGGGAGTGACGAGGATGGACAGGATTAGAAATTAGTTTATTAGAGGGACAGCGCATGTAGGATGTTTTGGTGACAAGGTGAGGGAGGCAAGATTGAGATGGTTTGGACATGTGCAGAGAAGGGACATGAGTTATATTGGTAGGAGAATGCTGAGGATGGAGCCACCAGGTAGGAGGAAAAGAGGAAGACCAAGGAGGAGGTTTATGAATGTGGTGAGGGAAGACATGCAGGTAGTTGGTGTGAAAGAGGCAGATGTACAGGACAGGGTTGTATGGAGACGGATCACCTGCTGTGGCGACCCCTAATGGGAGCAGCCAAAAGAAGAAGAAGAAGACTATCATTAATATACTTGTACGTCATTGTATTTTGACGGCCTCTGCAAAATGGTGATAGTAATTGGGTCACACATAGTGATGACATCGTAAACGCTGATTGGCTAAGGAAGTTGTTGTCCCAGGGTTGTCATAAAAAATATTGGTCTCAGGGCGGCACGGATTTGGCAAAATCAGGACGTGCATGTATAGTACAGGTTCTAGGGGTTAGGGTTAGGGTTAGCAATACAAACCAATGGTTTGTATTGCTATGTTTTAGGGTTCTGATCGACAGCAGGTTTACAGCCCATGACTGAGCAGAACTATTAAGATTGGGATTCAGTGTAAGAGGTGGTGTTCCATGCTGCCTACGGTATTCATTGTGAGCCTGCAGGAAATCTGCTGCAAAGCTAGCATCTGCTTCAAAGAAAAGTAAAAAATAATCAAAATAAATAATTTAATAATTTAATAAATCTATCTATTGTAGTGGGACGAACTGTGGGTGTCCCTTTAAATTGTCATGAAAGCATCAGTTGTCCAATCAGATACATGCAAGACTATATAAAAGGGGACTTTTAATGCACCATGTTGTGTGATCACCGCTTGTGTGTCATTGCCCGAGGCCCGCCCCTTCCTGGTTTAGACTCTTCCTGTCTCACAGTTTCCAACGTGTAATCATTCCATGTGGCTCGGCGACTGCTTTTAAACATGAACCCGCCGTAATCCCGTGCCTTCTTGCCGGTTTGATGTCCATTTGCCTGTGCGGCTGGACTTGTGGTCGAAACGACAATATTAAGGTGGAATAGTTTTAAGAGGAGTCATTCAGTGCGGCCTGCGGGGCAACGTACTTTGATGCTTTGTTTTTACTCTGCTTTGTTTTACTTAATTTTGTATGCTTTGTGTTACTTTACTTTGTCTGCTTTGCTAGCTTTGTTTGCTTTGTTAGCTTTGTTTATGCTTTGTTTTTCTTTGTTTTGTTTTACTTTACTTTGTTTGCTTTGCTAGCTTTGTTTGCTTTGCTAGCTTTAGGCTTGTTTGCTTTGCTAGTTTTGTTTATGCTTTGTTTTACTTAATTTTGTATGCTTTGTTTTACTTTACTTTGTTTGTTTGCTAGCTTTGTTTATGATTTGGTTTGACTCATTGTATATTCATTCAAACACAACATTCAATTATTATTTCTATTATTTCTTGTGTGATTTAAATTTGGTTAACAGTGTCTTTGTTATAGGAACCGAGGCTTCAGGCAGACGGCTAGTTGGCCTTGGCGTGCGGTGGTGGGACTCTATCACAGGGTGCAGTGTGTTCACGCTTGGTCTTACCGTGTTTGTGTGAGTGTGTGTGGTGCTCTTGTGCATTTGGTGTTATGCTCCTGGCGATATAGTAGCCGCATACTCATTAGGCTAGTTTACCTGCTTTAGGTAAGCCTCGGTTTCCTTTTATGCCTATTTTATTCCAGCCCATGTTTTAAAAGTAATATTTATTGTGAAATAAAACTTTTTTGTATCTTTGGTATCCACGTCTCTTGCCTCTGTTTATTGAAACCACGTACCTGTGTGTCTTTTGTAGATGATTAATCTATAATAGTGTTCCCTGTTAACAGGGTGGCGTAGTCAGCTGAGTTATAGTTTCTGTCTAATTAACGTCCCGCCACACTTTCTATCTATCTATCTATCTATCTATCTATCTATCTATCTATCTATCTATCTATCTATCTATCTATCTATCTATCTATCTATCTATCTATCGTTTGTTAGCTTATTTTATCGAAAACATTAAATACAGGTAACTTTTTTTAATGATAAAATATACTTTAATGAAGAAAATGACAAAGAGAAAGGTGTTTGTCTAATCAAATATACTCACCTGCCAAACTATATGTGTTTTGAAGGCTGTAAGACAAAATGGAACTAATGTGTTTTCTTCTGTTTAATTTATGTTTATTTTTAATTTATTTTTACTTTTCCAATGAATGGTCCCGTCTTCTTGCCTTTTTAAATCTACCTCTGGCCTCTCTTCCTCTATTTAACTCAGATTTGGCACCACCCTCTCAGGTTATTGGACTACTGTGAATTTAAGAAATTATATTTGTTTAATGTTCACCCATGTGTCATTAAACATGCTTTTTCAAAGAAAAACAAGTTTGGTAACTATAGGTAGGGTATTCTTGTAAAAACAGACAGGCACACACCCTTATTTTCAGACACACGTACAAAATAGTATTTAATTATAGGCAAAAAATGGAAGGGGATTATAATCTAAATACTTATTCTCAAACAATCAATTGAGTTATTTCAACAAACAACTGCCAATCAATGTAATATTAAATTCAAGTGCTTGGTCAATAATCTTTGTTTTCCACATTTTTTGTGTGAAATATTTGTTTTTAATAGTGTTAAATAGTTAAAATAATAAGCATACTAAATTTACATACTTTACATAATTTACATACATATTAAGATTAAATAAACATACTATTTCTTTTCTTTGCTTAAATAAATAAAAAAAAATGTAAAATGTTTAAATTTGCCCCCAAAAAAATTTACAATTTAAAAAAGGAAAACTATTACAGTTGCAGGTGATATAATACATTTTGGTGACAAATACACACAATATTTTTTTTATAATGTGAAGAACACAAACATAAAATCTAAAAAACTTTACACTGCCTATTTTTCAATGTGAAATATTCTTTAATATTTCAGGTATCAAAAAAGGGCCATGTTTACCACTGTGCAGCATCACGTCTGGGAACATCTGGGAACTGAGGACACAGTTGCTGATGTTTTGGAAGAGGAATGTTGTCTTGTATATATATCTGATACAGGACTCTAGCTGCTTAATAGTTCTGGGTGTCCTTGTTGTCCATTTTTCATTTCATGATGTGCCAAATGTTTTCAAATGATTAAAGGTCTAGACTGCAGGCAGGCCAGTTCAGCACCCAGAGTCTTCTTCCACAAAAGTCATGCTATTGTAATATATGCATAAAGCAGTTAGCATTGTCTTGCTCAAATAAAAAATGTTTTTTTTGGACGAAGCATTTGTTTAGCTAAAACCTGTATATACTGTACCGTTCAGCATTGATGGAGTCTTTCTAAATTTGCAAGCTGCCCATTCCACAGGCACTAATGCAACTTTCTTATCATTAGAGATGTAGCTTTTTTAACTTAGCACAAGCCCGAAAGAGCCCTCTTCTCTTTTGTCCGGAAGATGCGGGGTCCATGGTTTACAAAAAAATATATATATTCTTTGCATGATACAAATTTAACCTGCAGTCTGATTCATATCTTTATAAATATATATGTGGGAACATGAGTATAAACATTGTCTTTCGTCAAAGTATGAAAACATACAGAACATAGTGTGCTTCTATGACAATATCCTTCTTATAAAAATAAAAACTGGTTTTCTTTGCTGACACTAAGATTGATCTCATTACTCTGTCATCGGGAAATTAAATCTTTATTTATTTGAATTCAGTATTAGGTTAAGTCATTTAAAGTGACAGTTTGTTCTGTCACCCAAAGGTGGTATTTAGCAACCCTAGACTTATTATAAAATCCTATCATAGTAATGCTTTATAATAAGGGTGTACTGGTGTCTGAATTAATGGTTAGTTCATTATAAACTTATGGTGAATGAAAGCATATGTTAATCAGGAACTAACCTAACACTAATTTAGACAGGAGTCATTGATGATTCATGTGTTTATAACAGCCACCTTAACCACATGTTAACACATTTGTTATTAATGCATACATTGACATTTTTATTAGCACCTACATGTAAACTTTATCCTACATGTATACTTTATGCTTCCCTGGTGGTCTAGTGGTTAGGATGCGGCGCTCTCACCGATGCAGCCCGGGTTCGATCCCCGGTCAAGAAACCAACCCCAGCCACTAGGGATGCACAAGCCAGTGCATTCTTATTGCCGGTCCCGAACCCGGATAAATGGGGAGGGTTGCGTTAGAAAGGGCATCCAGCATAAAAACGTGCCAAATCAAACATGCGGTTGATCCGCTGTGGCAACCCCTAATGGGAGAAGCCGAAAGAAAGTTTATGTAAACTTTATCAAATACACTATGAAATATTGCATTTAATAAAATGTCATTTGTATAGTACATATAACATTTGACACTGTCTCAAAGCAGCTTTACAGAATTAAATAGATAATGAGTTAATTTATAATTCAGTCCATATAAGTTTATCCTTAGGCTAAGTTTATACATAATAAGCAAGCCATTAGCAATGGTGGCAAGTAAAAATTAGGATGGAATTAGGAAGGATCCTTGAAAGGAACCAGACTCAAAAGGAAACCCATTCTCACTTCCGTGACACATGCGGTTAGCAACTGTTCACTGATGGACACTTAAATGCGACTGTAGTCTTAAGCCATTGTAGTATGCTGTTTATAGTAATTACATTCCAAAGCCATCTTCATGGTTCTTATGTTGAACCCTGCTCTGTAACTTCATGGATCGTAGACTGTTCATGCGGAACCATCTTCAGCAGCAGCAAGTGGTTTACATTTGAAAAAACTCCATCCACAGGCAGGGTGCTAGGATTAATCAGGGGTGGGGATCGGGGTTGTAACAGGAAAGGAGAGAAAACCATGCATAATTAGGTATAATTCTTACATAATAGTTAAAAATAAGTCTACATTAATATTTACATTTATGACATTTAGCCGATACCCTTTTCCAGAGCAACATACAAAAGTGATTTGAGTCTCTATCAATGAATAAATCAACACTGGTTGGTAACAACCATCACTGATGGTAAGATACCATCAGCCTAAAACTCTGTTGAGAGTAATTATAACGTTTCTTTTCTTTTTAATATAAACAAAGACAGAAATATTAGGTCTTCATTGGCTTGAAGATGTCTGAAAAGTGATTCAACTTTTCAGACATCTGGAGAAGTTCATTCCACCACCAAGAACAGTTTTGATGTATACCTACCTCTTCCCCTAAAGGAGAAATTGGGACCAGTCGAGCAGTGAAAATCTTAGGCAGTGTGGTGTAGTGTGAGGAGTAATAAAGTCTTTGAGCTAAGAGGGTTCTGGCAAGAGCCAGTGAAGGGAATGCAGAAGTGGGGTGGGGTGGGAGAACTTGGGCAGGTTGAACACAAGCTGTGTATTGAATAATTCGCAATGGACAAATAGCATTCAGAGGTAGACCTGCAAGCAGAAAGTTGCAGTAGTCTAATCTCGAAATGACAAGTGATTGAACAAGCACCTGAGTGGATAAAATGTTCGATTCATTGGTCAAAGACTAGCTATTATAGTATAACTAAAAGAGAGAGCCAGAAAGTATCACAGACATGAAAGATCTCTGGGATAAGAGATGGCCCACTACACCACCGTCGACATAGTTAAGTGAATGTGTGAGAGTGGGTGGATGACAGCATCCAAACATTCAACTTTACCAAATACTGTATAACCATGATCCCATTCAGATCTACTTCTTTACCTCAGAAAAGGCTTGACTAAATAAATAAGTTGTTCATCTAGATATAAATAAAGACTTTGTTTGAGCCCTGAACACTTTGGAAGGCTGTTCCATATCCGTGGGGCTTTGTAGGAGAATGCTATGCTGTAGTCATCATTATTTGAGGTAGCAACAAATAGCACCTTTTGAATTAAGTGGGTATAATGGATCATAATCGACCAAAATTTTATTTAGGTTCTAAGTTGCAAGACCATTCAGTGTTTTATATGTCGTATTTTTTAATCAGTGTGAGATTTGATTTGGAGCCAATATAAAGTGGGGCTGACAGGGGTAATGAAGTCATATTTTCTGGTTCTGGTAAGGACTCTTGCTGCTGCATTCTGGACTAATATATATATTGCTGCTGCATTCTGGACTAATATATATATATATATATATATATATATATATATATATATATATATATATATATACTTTTTTTAGAACACATTATTTAATTTTGTGTTTGCTAAACCTTGAATATTTGAAAAACACAAAACTATATTGCACATATTTATTTAACATTATATATATTTATCTATATGTTTAACAGGCCATTCTATGCATAATCAGCCTCAAAATTAAACACAGCTTACAATATAACAAATTTAAAAATATATATATTACAATGTGCAAAACAGCACCATGATAAAAAAAAAATAACTTTTTTATTTAGTTTATAATACTGTATATTAAAAACGTTCTTTCCTTAAGGTGGCGCCTTTAAGATATTCCGACCAGAGAGAATTAAAGTGGCTACACGCCCTCTAGTGGTAAATCGCTGGATCTTGTTGACACCTTTATCACCTTTATCTCCTAAAATTCGACAAACTCACGGTAACGCATTGCATTCACAACACCTTCACTACCAAGACAACAAACTATGGAGCAGGAAGGTATTGAGGACAGAGGGAATCAGCATCACTGGTGCCTAATAATTAACATTAGAGAGAGAGAGAGAGAGAGAGAGAGAGAGCGCATTACAGCATGATTATTGTTAATATAATGATTTATGGCTGTTCTATTCAATGGACCAAAAGTGTCCAATCTTATCAACATATGATTTCAATCAAGCAGAAGCCCCACATATCTATCTACATGCATTTATATTTACATTTACAGCATTTAGCAGACGCCCTACACGTTCAAAAAGTGCTGTGAAGTCTCTATAAATAAATAAATCAACAGTTGTTCTAAAGGTTGCAAACTTTGGATACCATCTACCTGTTTAATTCGTTAATTTTTGCTTAAATAGACTGTAAGGTTCTGCAATGTTGGCATGAAAACCTGCATACACAGTTCCCCTTTGTGGACAAGATACCACTATAAGGAGCCTGGTACAGACTATAAAAAGCATAAAACATTCATATAGTGTGAGGTCTTGCCAATAATACTTATTCATCTACCTTCTAAGCTTTTGATCTAATGCAGGGGTGGCCAACCAGTCAGAGACAGAGAGCCACATTTTTGACTGTGTTACCGCAAATGTAGTACCCTCACCGCCTGATGAGGGGAGATAAATGTAAAATAACACAAGTGACACAGAGCTGCTGCTGCTTCACCACTGTCAGTGTATTGTTTGAGCAGCACGCCCCCTCCCCACTCAGGTGCGCACTTCAGCCAAGACAGAAGCAATCGAATGATTGATTGTCAGACAACATTAATACAACGATATATTATTGTCACTACCAAACTATTTATTTATTATCATTTCCCCTAGCTACTACCACACTCTCCCCTTCGAAAATAAATGTCGTCCCGACATAACCCTTTTTCCGTTTTATTTTTTTATTTTTTTCTTCTTAGGGTAGAGCTGTATTACATGCAAATTCAAGATCTAATACATGTATGCACTACAGGTTAACTGTATGTACAGTTCTTTAATAAAGGAATATACTGGACATTATGGTCCGTTGTCTTTAACTCTGACCCCCTTCTTTTCCACTCTATTTCAGGCCTAATAGTAAGAGTCTCCCTCCTCCTCTTCTTCTGGACTAGACTCATCTTCTTTGGCTGACCTTTGTTTGTTCACCATCTCCTTTGTCTTTGACTCCTTCCTGAGTTCAACCTCCAATGGTAGAAAATCGCAAGACAGTAAGAGGTTACGGTGAAGAACACGAGATCTTCCCTTTCCTTGTTCCGGTTTCACTTCATAAATCGGACTCCCTTGTCCTACTTGACGTACATAGTTCATAGTTCCTGTTTCAGAGGTCAAGCCAAACAGCAGATCCACAGGCAACCTTGGGGATCTTCCAAACAGTAAGTAAAATGGTGAAAATCCTGTTACTTCGCATCGTGTGCTGTTGTATGCAAAGGTAAGTTTGTTTAGGGACTCTTTCCAGTTGGTTTTCTGATTCTCAGTCAACGTTTTCAACATCTGGAATAACGTTCGGTTGAAACGCTCAACCTGCCCATTCCCTTGGGGGTGATACGGTGTGGTCCTTGATCCTGCAACTCCACAACTCTTCTTTAACTGAGCGACCAGTTGGTTTTCAAACTCCCCTCCTTGGTCATGATGAATTCTTTGTGGGAACCCAAACTTCAGAGCGTAGTCGTTAAACAACTTGTCAACAACAGTTTTAGCCGATTTTGAGGTAGTTGCGTAAGCTTGTGCAAATCGTGTGAAGTGGTCAACTACGATCAAGATGTACTCATACCCTCCTTTACATCGATCCAGATGTAAGAAATCAATGGAAACCAGCTCGAACGGATGAGTAGTGACAATATTTTGGAGAGGTGCTCTGGTCTCTTTGCATGGTTTCTTTTGTTTCAGGCATGCACAACTTTTGGTCACATAATGATCAACATCATAGTTCATTCGTGGCCAATAGAACCTTTCTCTGATTAACGACATTGTCCGATCTAAACCTTGATGACCCATGTGGTCATGTAATTCTTTTAGCACATGTTTCTTATACTTTGCAGGTAAGATCAGCTGTGTTTGGGTGCTCGTCTTTCTACGGAAGATGCCATCATCTCCCAAGAAAAGTTTGTCCCAGCTGCGCAGTAAACATTTACTTTGTGCACTCAAGGTCTTCAATAGATGTCCTGTTGGCTTATTGTCAGACAACTTAAACTGTAAAACGGGTCCAATGTGGTCATCATTTCGTTGTGCTTGTCTGATCTCATCCACGGGCAATGGCTCACATATGTGCTCCGATGTCTGGGTGTCATCAAAAGAAATCATGGCAGCCCAGGAAAGGTTGGAATGCGGTGCCTCTACTACTTGGATGGTCGCTTCGACACAGTCAGATGGTAATTCCTCTGTACACACTTTCATCATTGTTTCAATGTTCAGGGGCATTCTGGATAGGCTGTCTGCGTCCACATTTTCTTTGCCTGGCCTATATTTGATGTTAAAATGAAAATCCAAGTTCTGCCACCCATCTACATCCCGTTGCATTTAACTTTGCACTGGTCAAAACATAGGTGAGCGGATTATTATCACTAAACACAGTGAATGTGGGTGCATAGTACAAGTAATCTTTAAATTTTTCGGTGACAGCCCATTTTAAGGCCAGAAACTCCAGTTTGCCTGAGTGAAGGTGGTACTTTTTTCCGCAGCTGTCAATGTTCGGGATCCATACGCAATTACTCTCAGCTTTCCATCTTGTTTTTGATACAAAACTGCTCCAAGTCCCTGATTTGATGCGTCAGTATGAAGTATGAACGGCTGTGAGAAATCAGGAAATGCGAGAACCGGAGGCTCAACCAGACAGTCTATCAGTCCCTCCAGTATCTCTTGGTGCCTGTCCGTCCACACGATTGGCATTTGAGAGGGCACTCCCCTTTTCTTTCCTTTCCACTGTTGATTCTTTGCCTCTTTGCACTTCTCTTTGTTTGTCTCAGTTTGTTTCAGCAGGTCATACAAGGGTCCTGCGATTCTGGAGAAATCCTTTATATACTGTCGATAGTAGCTCAACAGGCCCATGACTGCTCGCAGTTGCCCGACTGTACTAGGTCTCTTCTCTTTTAGGTTTGTCACAGCAGCTGTATCGGCCGGATCCATCTTACTCCCTTCAGCAGACACAATCCTCCCAAGGTACCGTACTTCACGCTTAAACATTTCACATTTACTAGGCTTTAACTTTATTCCATACTGTCTCAATCTTTGCAAAACTTTTCTCACATCCTCTACTTGATTTTCAAAGGTGTTGCTGAAAACTAACGTGTCATCCAGATAGGGAACACAGATGTTATCTCTTAGCTCATCCAGACACTCCTCCATGCAGCGCTGAAAAGCGAAGGAGCATTCATCAGGCCAAAAGGTATCCGGATCCACTCATATAAGCCCCACGGAGTCACAAAGGCTGTTAAGAGTCGACTCTCCTTGGCCATGAATCCCTGATGATATGCTTTTCCTTGGTCAAGAAGGGAAAACCAGGAGTTCCCTCCCAAACTGTCCATTATGTCTTGTACACGGGGAATGGGTTGTCGATCAGGATGAGTTTTACGATTTAACTGCCTGTAATCAATGCACAAACGTAAGCTGCCATCTTTTTTTCTAACGCATACAACAGGTGAGGCATATGGCGAGTTTGATTTCTGTACCCATCCTTGTGCAATGAGATCATGCAGGTAGTTTTTCATTTCTTGGTAGAGGGTTTAGGCACTGACTGATAAGTGCGTGCAACAGGGGTAGTGTCTTTCAGAGAAATGGCTAGTTGCAGCTTTTCTACACAACCTATGTCATTCTCAGATTTGGAGAATGAAGCCGCTTCCTCTTTTAACATTTGTTGAACAATTTGTTTTTCAGGCTCATCGAGATGGCTCAAGTCAACTGGCGGAACCCACGTGATGTCGGAGGTATGGCTGGTTTCATTTTTTATTGGTCTTACACCCGCAGAAGTTAAACAAGGTCCCTCAAAAGTAGCAGTTGGATAAACAGCCTGTACTGTTTGCACTGTGCCTATGACCGTCTTGCCTGCTAACAGTAAGTCATGATCTGTGGGGTTCTGGACACTAAGAATTATGTATGGGAAGTATGTTGCCGCAGGGTCACAATCGTCTCACAGAACTCCAACCCCTCTGCCCACTGTGGGTTAACATCAGGCTCAAACATAAGCAACGTCTCTTCTTTTTTTGGTCGGTGCAACTGCACTCTGCATTCAATTTGAACAGATGTGTGTTTGGGCACATGAACATTTCCTTTTGTTGTTTTGACAAAATATTCACATGGTGTCTCTGCATGAACTCGCTCAACAAAAGCTTGGACTTTTTCTCTTTCCGCACTAGGAAGAACAGTTTTTAAAGATCCAGTGGTGATTGGCTGAGTTAATTCCTTGTTTTTCATCATTTGCTCAATCACATTGTATCCGATAATAGGATGACCAAGCTGTCTGCCCCTCATTACCAACACAGGTATGACAAGTTCTTTTGTTTTTGATTCATGTGATGCCAAACCAAAAGTGACTTCTATCCATCCTGTAAAGGAAATGTCCTGGCCATTCGCTGCCACAAGGTGGAGCCCTCCAGGCGCATCAACTACCTCTGCAACGTTTCTCAATCTGATATTTGGTAAGTGTTCATTTTTCCACAGCTCATCCACTATACACACTTGAGATCCTGTATCCCATAATGCATCAACAAGCTGGCCTTGGATGTAACACTGTACAAGACACAGCTTCCCAACAAAAGAAGTACATGTGGGCGTGTATACTTTTAGTTTCCTTTTTGGCATTGCAGCGTTTACATTTACATTAGAGTATTGATTGCATTGTTCTTTATGGTTTGTCCAGTGATTAGCTTGGCATGCTTTGGAGCAATACAATGTCTGTTTACAGGCGGTACATTGTCGCAATATGAGGTCAGGATCCATGATGCCACAATGCGCACAGCTTTGTGGGGACTTTGTTATATGGCTGGTCACTCCCTGTCCCGCGGTGGTGACCCGGTCCCGTTAACGACTGGTCCCTGTACATTATTGGCCCTCGCTCTGCAACCAGCCGAGAAATGGTCGCTGCTGCCACATCTATAGCAATGAGTGCAGTACACATCCAATCCACTTTGCTGACAGGCCAGACATTTCCTTACACGAGTTGAAGGAGGATGGTAACGTTGTGCAGGGAGCCACTGTTGCCGTTGGAATGCTCCCCTTCTCCTGTCGTAGGGTTGCAGATAATTTGGAGTCGGGTACAGAGACTGAGGTGGTTGCATGCCGGCTTGATCCCTCACATGGGTGGGACATTGTGTGGACATGAGCTGAGGCTGTCGTATAGATTCTTTAATTTGAGACACCTCCACACTGAGATCCTTCAACACTGCCATGTCAGACCGCATTTCTTTTAACTCGCTTAAAATGTCAGGTTCCAGTTTCTCTGTGTTTTTGTGACACTGTGTCTTGACTTTCTTTTCAACAGCACCTTCATTAGCCTGCACTGGATTCACTTTGATGTTCTGTTGGGACAGAAGCTTTTTCTTGTTTTGACGCTCCGTTTCATTTGCGCATGCAACGTTGACCTTGTCTAGGAGAAGTTCATCACTAACATCAGTTCTTGTCAAGTAAGGTTGCAGGTCACTTCTAATACTTTCATTTTGCAGACCAGTCAGGACAGTGTGGAGAAACATGCTCTGAACCAGGATTGGGTCATATTTCAAACTGGATTCCGCTTCCTGAGATGCGAACAGGATCTTTTGCCTCAAATCAAGACAACGAACGAGGAAGCTTTGTGGGGTCTCCTTGCTATTCTGTACTTCTGAGGTGAGCTGCTTGTACAATTCAGTTGCCCCTTTCTCTTGATAATGTGCTCGTAGAATGCGTCTAAGAATGGGCAGGGTTAGGTTTGGTTTTCCCTCCAGGTAGCTACGCAGCTGCATGCCTGGTGATATTGCTCTTATTACTGCATTCACAATTTCAAGCTCTGAAAACCCCCTGCTTAGTCCATGCTCAATTTGATGGGCCAAACTAGAAAAGGTGAGTTTGTCTTTTTGTCCATGCTCACCAATTTGTCCTGATATTTAAACTCTCTGTTCCAAGGAAGCATGACCGGTCGAGATGGCACTGGATGCAGGTATGTGCTTGTGTCTTGCTGTATGTTTGAGCTTGGTAATGTGTTAGGGCTTTGTGGTATGTTTGTGTGTTGTAGTGTGCTAGTGTTTTGGTATGTGTGATTTGCTGCACCTTGTTTTTGCTGAATTAATTTTTGCAGAGCTAACTGAATCGTGTCAATTTCTTTTTGCAGTTTTTCCTGCTCTGTAGTTTCTGGTACTGCATCTAAAGTTACTTTCTTAGATGTGTGTGCTGTGTGTTTTTCCGAATCGCTGTTTGCATTCGCACACTGAATTTCACTGATTTTGTCTTTTAGGAACAAAAGCTCTGACATACCAGCATTTCATAGCTCCTCTAATGCTTCTCTCTCAATGTGTTTCACAATCACAGAAATAAGAGATGAACGATTTTGGCTAATCGCATATTCACACTCAATTCTTAGAAACTCACATAGTTCAAGAAGGTTATCTATTGAGAAAGCATATAATGCTCCTGTAACCTCAAGCTTCAAATCCTCCAAGTGATCCATGAGTTACTCAATTTCTAGATGTGTGCAAAGTGATAGAAGAAATGTCCTTAGCTGGCTGGAATTCTGCAGCGCTCCTGGTATCGAAGATTAACCTCAGATTGCTTGCACTTTCCTTCCTGGCTCAAAACGGACACCATACGTCTTCATTCCACTGGTCACCTGGGATGAGTAGTAGGCTGAATGGCACTGGAAGCGGGCTGTCGTCACTGGAAGCCAACTCGCACTGCATTCAAATCTCGGTGGAACCTCCAAAATGTAGTACCCTCACCGCCTGATGAGGGGAGATAAATGTAAAATAACACAAGTGACACGGAGCTGCTGCTGCTTCACCACTGTCAGTGTATTGTTTGAGCAGCACGCCCCCTCCCCACTCAGGTGCGCACTTCAGCCAAGACAGAAGCAATCGAATGATTGATTGTCAGACAACATTAATACAACGATATATTATTGTCAATACCAAACTATTTATTTATTATCATTTCCCCTAGCTACTACCACACAAAGAGCCACATCATACACATGGGCACATCATACACATGGGCACACACACCTCTGCTCAGCCAGATTTATTGTAAATGTCACACATCAACATAATGACAGAAATTGACTCCTACAGTTCTAAGACCACAGGCCAGTCATTTTCAACAATGAACATTGTGTGCACTGTCTCACACACACACACACACACACACAAACTCTGTTTAACCAAGTCCACAAACAAAAATATAATAATTTACAATAGCGTTTTTCTTTTACTATGCATGTTACTTAGTGGGACTTTTGGCATTCCTTGCCTTAAACAATCCCCTTCAAATCTGCCTCGTATTCCATTGTTGCCACTCGAAGCAATTCTTTCACATGTGTGTCAGTCAGAACAGATCGATGCTTTGATTTCACATGTTTCAGGGTAGAAAACACAGACTTTGTTTGTGTTTTTTTCATTGTGCGTGTTCACTTCGCTTGAGTTTAATACGATATTTTCGTCAAATGCGCATGTGCGTGAGATGAATATACCGCAGGGGTGGGCAATTAATTTTTACAAGGGGCCACATGAGAAACCTGAATTGTGTCAGAGGGCCACACCAACGATAATATTTTAGGAATGCACCGAAATGAAAATTCAAATGGCAATGAAATCCATCATTTTTTGTGTTATGCATTTTGCCTTGGCACCATCACTGGAAAACATTCCTGCCTTTTCAAAAACGTCCTCTACAGACGGAGTGCGCATGCTCGGATTGACTTTACTTTTGGCAATCGGGATGTTTGGATTTCAGGTGATAAATTAAACCCGACTTGGAGAAACTCTTTGCAGATACACCCCCTCTTGAAATTTCAGCATTACATGTTTTGCAAATTGCTATCCGCACACCGCAGACATGTTGCTCTTATCCAGATAACCGTGTGCTGCTGCGCTTTTTTATTGCGTCATTACAATTGTGTTTCTGCCGTGTTGTTTCTGTGATTTAGGTATTTCCGAAAATTCTCGGTGCATCCCTGTAATTTATGATTGGCCTCATGCCAAGGTCTGATATACCGCAAAGTTTCCCAGTAGGGGCAAGCTCATTTAAGTCTTAAAAATACTGTATTGAACGTAAGCAAAGCGAACACGCACATTAAAAATCAAACACACAAAAATCGATATGAACGTAAGAGCCGCATGAAACCGGCCAAAGAGCCGCATGCAGCTCGCGAGCCGCGGGTTGGCCACCCCTGATCTAATGATTGACATTTCTCTGTCTGTCTGTCTGACTGTCTGTCTGTGGTCTGTCTTTTCACAACTATGTCTGGATTTGCTATTTTGCCTGTTGTTCCTGTGGAAGTTTGATCATTATACTATACCACCAATATAACACATGGCCATTACATAACTGTTTTATAGATGTTTAAAATTCATAAACATAAACAAAAAACAAAAAAAAGAAATGCTGAGAATATTCCAAAATTAGAACATAGTCAAATTAAACATGCTTGAGCAACCAATCTTCTTTATCTAGGTATATGCTTTATCTGGGTCTCTCGGGTAACACCTTTGAAATTTGCGGGTCCATTGCAGGGCTCCATGCATAAAACACGAGTTCACACCTTCATTTACACCTAAGAACAAAAATTAATAGTCAAAGCTCCTTATTCAGAGTTTTCACTGTGGTTTCCCATCGTACATTCATTACAATCAGTCATCTTTCCTATCACAGTCGCACGTTACTTTATTTTACGCCACAAGGGAAATGCAACATGTAATAGAATTAGCATTACAATTCATTTTGTCTTGTCTCTCTAGGGACTGGCCATATTTTAAGGCGCGTGCGATTGAAGCAGTCTCCTAAACCGCGCGCGCTGCTGACGGGAGAGCTCAGCGCCAAGATATAAGGTGGGTGCACGACGGTGGACATTCGGGATCTTAATCAATTAATACTTTTCTATGAGACTGAACATTTATCTTTAAATTCCATTTGTTAGCATTTTTGACCCATTTTGGACAACTTTAAATTTCAGGTAAGTTTACCTTCCATGACGCTCTTTTGCACACTTCACTATATATCACTGTTGCCAACAGAAAGCAGCATGGATTTGCATATGTATACTTTTGTATATTTGCCTTTCCCACCAGCAGAGAGACCATTAGCAGTAGACCATTAGTTTGGTACATATGTTTAAACTGAAAACATATGATTAGTATTACTGCCACAATTACAAAAAGTTGAGACACTGTGTAAAATGTAAATTGATCTAAAAAAAATTATTTGTTCACCATATTTATTCTCAATAAAACACCAAAGCCATTTAAAATATTTAAATTGAGGAAATGTATCTGCAGCCAAAGCTTTAATTGCCAAGACCATGCCAGACATATCTCTGTGAGAATTTACCCAGGAAATGTCTTGCTATCTGCAGCACCAATAGACCTGTTCTTGTTCTCTGGGTATTGGCTGTGGCACGCTGGTGAAGAGAGAAAATACAAAATAGTTTGGGTGGGAAGAGAGATCGATCAGCCACCACACAATGCAGTCTTCAACCGACTGTGATTCAGCTTCAGCCAGCAAGTCGGTTTAGTGACACAAATTCAATTTAATGCCTTATTTGCTCCACCTGTCTCCAGTGCTATAGGTTTGGATTGTCAGGAGCATCCCTCTTGGGACAGACTGACATAAAAATAATACAATATGTTGTCCAATGTTAAACAGCTCATATTATGTTCATTTGAGTGAATGGTATTGCCTTTGTCCTATATCAGAAGTTCTTTCTTTAGCATTTTCCAAATACTAGTCTAGCTCAATTTCTATTAAGAATAGCTTACCAGAAATGTCACTGTACTTCTCTTTTTTTAATGTAAATAAATGTGATCAACAAAAAACAAAAACATTTTATTTTTATTTTTTTACCTCCAGGATTTAAAATGACAGTGAAAATCCTAGAGCTCAATTCAACGATCTCTTCTGAATCAATCAATCAAAATTTGATGGATTCAAGCCCTCCTGTTCCATCTCCTGGTGCCAATATCACCTATGTGGACTTCTACCTTCATGACAGCTTTGTGTCCTTAATTTTCATTGTGTCCTATCTTCTCATCTTTATTGTGTGTATGGTTGGTAATGGATTGGTGTGCTTTATTGTACTGAGGAGCAAACATATGCGAACTGTCACCAACCTGTTCATTCTCAACCTGGCCATTAGTGATCTGCTTGTTGGATTTTTCTGCATGCCCACCACTTTAGTAGATAACATCATTACAGGTAAGGAATATGGAATATGTTATGGTTATTGTTGTTTTTGTTGAAAAAGTAGTCCATTGACAGCTCATTTTGCAATAATAGGGCATATAACCTTACTGGCTACTTAATAAGAACACCCTGTACTTCTGCTCATTTATGTAGTTTTTTAACTAACCATTTTTGTGGCAGCAGCAGAAGCATAATATTAAACTTGATAGTGAAGAGCTTCGGTTAATGTTTACATCAAACAAGCACATAGTATAAAAGTGCAATCTCTGGGATTTTAATCATGGCATGGATACTGTTGACAGATCGGCTGGTTTAAGTATGTCAGAAACTGCCAATATACTAGGATTTTCACATAAAGTCTCTAGAGATTGCTGCATGAAACAAAAAACAAAAAGTGATTGACGGTTTTGTGAGTGGAAGTGAATTGTTGATATGAGTATTCAGATAAAATGGCTAGACTTTTTTTAGACTTTAGTAATTTATGAGCATTCTTGTATGGACCACAACAGCAGCACAAAATCTTGAATCAGTTTCCAAAATGTAACTTTGTACTAAGATAACAAAGAAAAATCTTAAGAATTACTTAAAATACAAGAAATATACTGAAATTTGATTTTGGGATAAAGATTTGTAAAGTTGTGAGAAACATGCTAACCAAAAAGTCACATTACCATCAGTCTGTCATATGTTGGAGCAAATACTGTAAGTGCACTTGTATAGTGATTGTGATCAATTAATATTAATTATGCATTTAATTATATTATAAACATTGCAGAGGATGTTCCTGCTGACAGAAACAAAAGGCTAGAACCAATCAGTTTGCTCAGATAGGGTGGCCAGGTAGTGTAGGGGACAGAATTACCCTTTTTTCACCAGTTCCCAGGGTTTTCTGTGTGCTTACAGTAGGTATGTGTGCAGTATTTGCAGCACCTTTTGATTGACCATTAACACATTCATCCTTGCTGTACAGTATATTGTATAGTATACTATACAATATATTCTACAGTATACTGTATAGTATACTGTATATTTCACATCATAACAAAAAAAAAATGTGATTACAAAACAAAATAAAATAACCCATGGCTTTTTGGACATCTGTAAAATAACCGCGGTGGTTCTTAACATTGTAGATAGGTTACATCTAAAATGTTTTCCTTATATATTGGTAAAATGGTTTAATTTAACTTTCATTTTTTAAAGTCAGCCTAAAGTTCCATCCGAGGACTTGCTTTTTATATCTTCAACTTTTTCAAAACTACAATAGTAAATGTGAAAACCCTACTAGCCCTATATTTTCCTATGCTGCACACTCCAAAAGGGCAATGTTAATTATCATGTGAATGTCACATTTAAATACTGGATTTACATTTATATCAAATTGTTCGAGAGCAGAAATATTAGGGTTGTAATGCAAGATGCAAATCACTTACCAGTAAGAATCTGAAGGTCAGATTGGAATCACACAAAGAAATACAGGCATGGACCAAAAAGGTTCAAATGTGTATTAAAACAGTGACCGAAAACACATTACAAATTTAACACAGAACTTCATTAGGGAGAAAAGGTTTTAGACTGACCAAGTCAAATCTCAGATATTAAAACAAATGTGTGCATTAAAAAAAAGAAGCTTTAAATAGTTTCAAATATATCACATCACATCAAACTCAGCTAAACTTGCAACAATTACTGTGATAATTCCACTTAAGACTCAAGTTCATACAGCAGGTTATTGGCAATAACCAAACTCGTATTGGAGGTTTATTTGCATGATCTGAAATAATTATATTAGTCTTTATTTAATATATTTTTATATTTTCTTTTGTTTTATGTTGCATTGTATTAAATTTGACACAAAAAGGCCTTTAATCTTATATGTATGCTACTGCCACTTGTATTGAGTCATTAAACTTAATTAATGCCCTTTTCATCTTCTTATAAAATGTTTGAATATTTAGGCCATTATATGACAGAGTATATATATATATATATATATATATATATATATATATATATATATATATATATATATATATAAAAAATGTTATTCAATAATTTTCCTAATTTATTTTTATATATTGTCCCAACCGTAAATTAAATTGTATTTGACAATGAGCACATGTCTGTAGCTTTCTTGTCATTATACATTTGTTTTATGCTAATTTTTCTGCTAGGGTGGCCATTTGGAAGTTTGGTCTGCAAACTGAGTGGAATGGTACAAGGAATATCTGTGTCTGCTTCTGTCTTCACACTGGTAGCCATTGCAGTGGACAGGTAGAGAATTATACATGTATTTGTGTGTCTTTGTGTGTGTGAGTGTGAGTAAATAAATAAACAAACAAACAAACAAATAAATAAATAAATAAATAAGCAAACAAATGATACAAAATCTATTTAATATATTTTTATATTTTATTTTTATATTGCTGTGCATATCTATTTGTGTTGTGTCTTATTACTCTCTGTTTCTCTTCTTTTTCTCATAATGTTACTTACTTTCAGATTCCGCTGCATTGTTTACCCCTTCAAGCAAAAGCTGACAATTTCCACCTCCACTATTACAATCGCAGTGATTTGGGTATTGGCCATTAGCATTATGTGTCCATCAGGTTTCATGCTACAGGTCACGGAAGAAAGACATATTTCGATTTTATTAGGGGATGGCAGTTCTACACAGTCATTCTACTGGTGCCATGAAAACTGGCCCAACAAGAAAATGCGCAAAATATATACTACTGTGCTGTTTGCGAATATCTATATAGGTCCACTTACTCTCATTGTCATTATGTATGCCCGCATTGGACTCACACTCTTCAAGACAGCCACTCCCACTCATGCAAGCCAAGATTCTGCTTCCAGCATTGGCTCTGACTTCAGAAATCCAGGTGGCTATGAAACTCGTCAGATTGCATCACAGAAAAAGAAACGGGTGCTTAAGATGTTACTGCTTGTTGCACTGCTGTTCATCTTGTCCTGGTTGCCTTTATGGACCCTAATGATGCTGAGTGATTATGCCAGCCTAAATGAGTTCCAGCACCGGGTAATAAACATCTACATCTACCCTTTGGCCCACTGGTTGGCCTTTTCCAACAGCAGCATCAATCCTATCATTTATGGCTTCTTTAATGAAAATTTCCGAAGGGGATTCCAAGCTGCTTTTAAACTTCAGCTTTTTTCATTGCATCACAACAGAAGTAGGATTTACTTGCACTGTGTGCAGGAGAATGCTGTCCAGCCAAGAAATATTAATTTGGCACCAGGGCCTGTGTCTGGAGGTGAAGGTCCAAGTCAAGGAATGGTAATTTCCAAAACATTAATAAAGAGCAATGAAAAAAGCTTGGTTAAAAACAGACAATTTTCAGGAAAGCCAAACCTAAAAGGGCAAAAAAATATCTTGGAAAATCAAGAAAAGTTTTCTACCATAAAAGAGTAAATACTGTATGGAATTGTAAGTCTTTGAAATCAATTGTTAATATAATTTTTTTTATCCAATATAAATATAAAATAAATGTCTGTATAGGGCAACAAAAGGGACAATTAAGTGTTACTAAAAAGAAACTAATTTAAAACTAATTAGGTTATTTAGCAACAGGTCAGTAAAATGTTTGGGTGTAAAAGGTCTCTCAGAAGATGGACAGAGTATCATCAATCTGCAAAAAGGTGCATCTACAAGTTGGGGAAAATTGCAAAGAGTATCTTATTATCTACAGTAAATAATATTATTAAAAGTTTCAGAGTATTTGGAGAAATTTAGCAAATGGACACGATCAAAATTTGACATATTGCCACTGGCTTGTTCATCAGGAACAAACTTACACTTATAAAGAACATCATATTCATTTTTATCACCACATTATCTGTGTAAAGCTGCTTTGAGACAATGTTTATTGTTAAAAGTGCTATACAGATAAAAATAAATTTAATTGAATTGAATATTGGCTGGCCGTGATCTTCAGGCCCTCAGGTGACTTTGATTTAAAACAGACATGATTTTGTATTGCAATCACTGTCTGTTAACACAGTTTGCTGTGCCATTCACAAATGCAGGTTAAAGCTCTATCAGGCAGAGAAGAAGTCATATGTGAATGTTATTCAGAATTGCTGTCATCTTCTTTGGGCCAAAGCTCATTTAAAACTGACTCAGCCACAGTGGAAAAATGTTCTGTTTTCAGTCCTGCAAAGCCTGCAACTCTGATAATATAGGGGTGCATTAGTTCCTATGAAATGGGCATCTTGCACATCTGGAAAGGCACCATTAATGCAGAAAGTTATATACAGGTTTTACAAGAACATGTGTCTCCATTCAGAGGAAAATTGTTTCAGGGAAGTCCTTGCATGTTCAACCAGACAATGCCAAACACCTATTACAAAATTGTGGCTTCCTAGTAGAAGATTTGAACTACACTGACTGCAGTCCACGCTTTCCCCATATGAAATAATTTGGCATATCATGAACCAAAAAATATGTCAGAGAAGCCCCTGGACAGCAGCTTGAATTCTGTATCAGACTCAAATGGGACAACATTTCTGTCCCAAGACTACAGCAACTGATCTCCTCATTATGCCATTATGTATATGGATGTGCTGCGAGTAGTGGAATGTGCTTGGAGTAGTGGAAGCCAGGCTAAGAGAAGAGGTGACCATCTGGGAGCAACAGTATGGTTTCATGCCAAGGAAGAGCAATATTTACTTTGAGAATGTTGATGAAGAAGTATAGAGAAGGTCAGAGGGAGTTGCATTGTTTGTTTGTGGATTTAGATAAATTGTACAACAGGGTGACAAGAAAGGAGTTATGGTATTGTATAAGGAAGTCAGGTGTGTCAGAGAAGTATTTGAGGGTTGTGCAGAACATGTATGAGAACAGTAGTTAAGTGTGCATTAGGAAAAACAGAAGGGTTTAAGTTGAAGGTGAGACTGCATCAAGGATAGGCTTTAAGCTCATTTCCTGTTTGCAGTGGTGATGGACAGGTTGACGGATGAGGTCAGATATTGTGATTTGTGGTGAGATTTTCTCTTTTTTTTTTTTTTTTTGCATTTTCAGTTTAGTCTACAAATCTTCAGATTTGGGATCTATAAGATTTTGTAAAGAGATTGTCATGGTCAGGTTGATTGGCTAAGCTTATTTATAGCTCAGGTACACACACAATATTCTCCTAATTATGACATTGTCCAATCAGAAGTTTCAAAAAGTTATAACTGAAATGTATGTAAACTATGAAACTGTTTTCAGAAACCAGAATGATACAGCTATAGACAGAGAAAGTGTATGTGTGTATGTCTATACATGTTCAGAGTTTGAGTATGCATGTTAACTATGTGTTAAACAGGTACTGTTACATATTATTCGGATATCTAATATATTATAATGTGCTCTCAGTATTTCCTCAATAAATATATATTAAGATAACTAGTCATTTTTCTTTTTTTTATATATTTAAATTAAAGATTTCACTGCATCATGAAATAGATTGTTTGCTTTCTACACAGTGCATTATTAAACGCTTGAAATAATGTTTTTATAATTTCTAAAATTATTATTATTATTATTATTATTATTATTATTATTATTATTATATTTATTATAAGTATTTTAACCAAATGTTATCTAGCCACATTATATTATAAGCATTGTCTCTGTCTGCTATAAACTAAGAATGATGTATTTTGTCAGGATGAAGTTATAAAAGAGGTGAAAAAGAAACACTTCATCTTAAGTAGGTCCCCTGACAGTGTAGTAACAATTTGAAAGCACATCTTAGTACTCAGGAAATTGACAGTTAAAGGACATATTCCCTGAAGTGGGTTTTAGGAGTACATTAAGGGATCTGCAAGATCTTTTGCTTACCGTTAGAAGATTATATAAGCCAGCGGATTAACATTGAGTTTTAAATGTTATTAGAACTGTTTGTGTCTAAAGTCAGCTAAACCAAACTCAATGCTGGTGTTAAAGTATCTTAGATGACTATTACAAATATATATTTTTTTTAATTCATTTAAAATCTTATATTATTGTCATTATAAATTATATTACTGAAACTTTGGAGGAAAAGCAGAATGTTTGTTAAATGTATATAAATTTCAGATGTGTTCTTCTTTTTTAAGTATTAGGTACAGTATGTCCCCTTTAATTAAAAAAGTGTACTTAAACTGTCATAGCTCAAAATATGTTGTCTAAATGTCTAATTCTAAAAATCAGTTAACATTTTCCTCGTCATACATTTGCTATTTAAACATGGGATAGCTTTTCCTTTCGTTTTAAGGTTAGCAGGTTGCTATAAATTCCCTGCAAACCTTGTGGCCTAGGTTTTAAAAAGAGAATTTGGTACACGGAATAACTGAGAATTTTTTGCTCAGAATCTGCATTCATACAACTTACATTAACAAGCCAAGTTATATTAACAAGTAAATGTTTTATTTCTATTGACACTGATTTAATGCCTGCTTGAATTGTTTCTAGATCACCTAACCTGTTTCGGTTTAACAGGTCAGACAAAACCATCATACTACATGAAGCTGAATGTGGCAAGTTATATAAACAATTTGAAATGATGCATGTTAAATACATATCCTTACTTATAGAGCATGCTTTATTTTGTTTACCCCTTAATACTTTACATTACACATTACACATTACATTTATATAGCGCTTTTCTGCAGCACTCAAAGCGGTTTACATATGAAAGGGGGGATTCTCCTCAACCACCACCAATGTGCAGCATCCACCTGGATGATGCGACGGCAGCCATATTGCACCAGAATGCCCACCACACACCAGCATATTAGTGTAGAGGAGATAGAGTGATATAGCCAATTAATATGACGCCATACTTAAGGTAGTTGCTATTAAAGCATAAATTAATTTGACTTAAATCATAATGTCTGTGGTCCATGAAAGTTTCTTGGATAAATCAGGAGAAAAAAAAATCCTTACTATGGTCCATCTCCCATGGCTAACCATTGTAGGTCTAAAACATTTTCATTCATTTAAAAACCCAATCATCTGAAACAATTGTACTTTTTCTTTAACTTTTTAAAATACATTTTCTTTTGAATTAGACAAAAAGGGCTGTTTCACCCATGTGATAAGTTGAGATGCTGAAATTGTTTGAGATTATAAATTGCGAAACAAAGAAAAATTTATGTAAAGCGAATGCAAACACTGTATTATTGTAATGCTTTTCTGTCTGGATGTTGCAGTAAACATAAACAAGCTTCAATTAGTGTACAATACAGCAAGTGTCCTTACTAGAATCAAAAGATATCAAAATATCACCATGGTATATTAATATAACCATGTATATTAATGATCTAGCATTGGCTCCCAATCAAATTTTTACATTGATTCTTGAATAATTTTACAAATATATTTGAGGAATAAAATATAATCAATCAGTTTTATTTGTATATTTATAAATGTGGGTAATTTATAACATCAATTGTAATATATATTTAAGTATTCTTATTTATTTATTTATTTATTTATTTATTTATTTATTTATTTATCCTAATGAGACTCTATATTGGTATTGTGTGACATTATGATTAGCTACAATTTAAAGTTACTGAAGAAATTTTACTGAATTGTATACAAATAAGATTAAATAAACCACCAGACTTGCATACATAAATACATACTGTACATGCATACATACATTATATGGACAAATGTTTGTAAACAACTGATCCTAAGATTTGTATTTGCTTTTTTGAACATCACATTCCACATTTAGTCCCCATTTACTATGATAACCTCCACTCTTCTGGGAAGATGTTCCACAACATTTTGAAGTGTGGTTGTGAAGATTTGTACTCATTCTGCCACAAGGGCTTTGGTAAAGTCAGGTGCTGATGTAGGGTGTGAAGGCCTGGGGTGCATTCAAAGATTCAATTCAGTCCAAAGGTGTATGTGGCAGTGGAGTCTGCCATGGCAGTGCCACTTCTCACATCTTCAGTATTTTCTAGCAGTTATTTTCTGAAGAACATCAAAAGCTGCTTTGGTGTCTAATCTATAATAATTCACCTGTTCCTACATCTCTTACAGTGCTAAACTTCAAAAGGCCAAACTGATGAGATTTCTCTAGGGCAAATGTAAGTAAAAAGTGTTTAATCTACCTGGAACAGAGCAACAGAAGTTTTATTTCTTTTGTTCAATTATGGAGCACTTCAGTAATTAAATTGGAGTATTTGCTGGGGTTCATCACAATGTAAAAACTAATTGTGTTTTTGATTTATAATGCCAAAAGAAGAAACAAAAACATTAGACAAAAAATAGGAAGCAGGCAATTTATAAAAAATTGCATTTAAACTCCAACAGGCTGTTCATCAGCTGATCAAAGGTTTAGTTAAAATCTGTGGAAAAATATGGCTGCAAGTCATTGTCCATCAGACAGTCTCCCGATGGCAAAAGCAAAAAGGTTTTCTGTTTTTGAGTGTGGCAGGATTGTTGAGCTGCACAAGCAAGCGCTCGCACAATGCACCATTGCTGTCGAGGTTGGATGCAGTAAGACAGTCATTTAAAATTTTTTAAAAGCTTCTGAGAGTTATGGGACAAAAAAGATCAAGTGGTAGACCAAAAAGATTTTCACCTGCACTAAGCTGGAGGATCCGACAGGCTGTCTGTGAACACACAGGCCAATCCTCGAACCAAATTAAGGCCCTTATTGATGCTGACTGCAGCCTAATAACCATAAGACTGCTTCTGCGAGAGAAGGGTTAAAAGAACAAAAAACATCTTCGAAACCACGTCTCCATTCACACCACAATGTTGCCCGTTTGGAATTTGCACGGGAGCACCAAACATCAGACATTGAAAAAAAGGAAGAAAGTATTATTCTCGGACGAGAGAAAATTTAACCTGGATGGTCCTGATGGCTTCCAACAATACTGGCGAGGAGAACAAAGAGATTCCACTGGAGATGTTTTTTTTTTACGCAGCACAGTGGAGGAGGCTCCACCATGATCTGGGGTGAACTTTCCTTCAATGGGAAAATGGAGCTTCAGGTTGTGCATGGATGTCAAATGGCGACAGGCACCCCTCTTGACTGAGGGCCCTCGTCTGTGTGGTAATGACTGGGTCTTTCAACAGGACAATGCTGCAGCTCACAACGCCCGACTGATGAAGTACTTCTGCCAGGACAATAATGCTGCACTTCTGGACCATTCTGCATGTTCCCCTAATCTAAATTCCCTCCAGAATGTTTGAGGATAGATGGCAAGGGAAGCTTACTGTAACAAACTCACTGATCCTGCACTGGAAAAAAGAAAGACAGGCAGTAGTTCACTAAGCAGAGCCATCTTTATTTACTTTTGTTTTCACCCTGACGCTTTCCTTTCCAGTATTCACGCCAGGGCTCACCCACACATTCGCGGTTCGGGATGCCTTTCCTCCACTGATTACTCTCATCAGCTGCAGGTGTTTTTTATCGCTAGTTCCGTCTGGTTCCGCCCTCCACTTGCTGGCACATACCCCCACTGCCCGACTCAGGCCAGGGAACCGTCAGGCCTGAACTTTTCTCGCATCCCACTCGCGCTTAGTCCCCATTCGGCGACCCTTCCTCTCATCTCTTTGCTTGGTGACTTTCTCTCCTGGAGGTTGACGTCTCTCTCCTCTTTATTTGTGTCGCCAGACTGAAACAGAGCGCACTGATAACTCTCATCAGCTGCAGGTGTTTCTTACCGCTCGTTCCGTCTGGCTCCGCCCTCCACTAGCGCCCCGCTGGCACACTTACAAAAAGTGACATCAGTTCCATACTGTGGAGGCCCTTTGGTAAGCCATCTTCACCATATGGAGCAACGTTCCCACCAGCCTCCTGGAAACAGTTGCATCAAACATGCCGAAATGAGTGTTTGAAGTTATCAACAAGAACGGTGGGGCTACTCACTACTGAGTCCTAATTTGACACTTTTAATTCTGTTGTGGGTATTTCTGGGCTATGGTCTTAAACTTTTGATCAGCTGATTAACAGCCTGTTTGAGTTTAAATGCAGTTTTAAATAAACTGACAATCTCTGTTTTTTTTGTCTCTTGTCCCTTTTTCTTCTTTTGACATTTTGAAGCATTGATAATAAAACCTGGTTATGATCCACCAGCATGAAATGGGAAGACTTGGAATGTTAAAAGTAAAAAAAAATCTATTTATGTTAAATATTCTATTTTCCAAACTCTAAATGTCAATTGGTATCTAATACTTAAGAAATGCTCAAAAAGTGGTGTCCTATATTTAAAACAAAAATCAAAAATGTAAAAACAATTAATAAACGTTCATAAATAAATAGTTGTCAATAAATTGTTAAATAAATGTGTTAAGTGAGATATACAGTTACAGACATTTTGAAGGGGAAAGTTTGTTTGTATCAGCATCACTTTATTTTTCTACTGTCTGCATTAGTTGTACATTTGTTCCAGCTGGGACATCTTGGTAAAGAACCAAGAGGACTGGTGTATTCTTCTGGCAACAATTTTATGATCTACTGTGCCACGAGAAAAGCAAAGAGAAGAGATCATTGAAATGGGAGAAATTTTGTACGAGTACACGTCAGAGTTGTGCACTATTCTCACTACACACTTTATTACAAACACCAACTAATGTTCAAGCTAGGAACACATCCAAGATTAAAATTTACTAGATATGACAAGTAGTGCATGTGTACATATGTGTGTATGTGCTTATTTATCTTTTTTGACACTTTTGCATTAGTGTGAAAGATGGGAAATTAGTAATACGGGAGACACATGAGAGAACAGAGGTCTATGTGCTATTTTTGACCTCTGCGTTTGGCGTATAAAATTCCAGGTTGTTATTTCCCTTCCTGTCTGTGTCATGACAGTTTTAAAAAAAAACAGTGACTGGGGTGCTCTATGTGCCTTTGGAGTTAAGGAATGTTCATGCTTCTGACACGCTGGATGTAATGACAGGCCCTTGATTACTATGAGAGCATAACTATTACTCACTGCCTCCAAAGTAATATGGAAAGTTTATATAGGTTAATAATATTTGTATTTGTGAAATGAATTCCAGGTTTTAAATGGAAAGTCTTTATTACCACGTTTATTTTTTCTGTATGTCTTGTAGCTCTCTGAGTGTCTGCTTTAAGAGAAGAAAGAAGTTCCCAAGTGTCTAATAAAACTGCTGGAGGACCGTGATCCATTTCTGCCTAGCTGATTTGAAGTATGTGAGCTGTCTGGCATGGACACAGTGATTCACAGTACACTATGGGACAGATTCTGGGAAGAGTAGGCTTTAGCCCCATCTAGACTGCAGTCCATAATGTAGATAGGAAATAAGTCATTTTGATTGTAAATACAGTGGAACCCGGTTTTCTCGCCCTCGGTTGCCTCGACAACCCTATTAAGTCGACGTTTTTGAAGTGGAACCGCCAAATTCTCGCTTTGTCTAAGCATTTTTTAATCGTTTTTATGTCGCCGAACCCTAATATCTCGAGCACAAGGGGGGAAAAATTTGCCATTTAACGTCGGTTATCTCGGTGCAGCCGCAGAAGAACTCGCGAAAGTGGCGGAAAAATCAAGCCTTACAGCTGCTACAGGTGTTGTATTGTATACTGGTGAATCTCTGCTGTTAGTTAGTGCACATATGCCTTTTGTTGTTAAATGTTATGCGATGAACCGGGAGGCGAAAGTAGAAGCGCGGCGCTGAACAGCACACGGGAGAACGTGGGATGAGCAGCAAAAGCATAGAATGAACAACGGCAGGATCGGGTGTCCACGATGCGCTTTGGGAAGAAAAGCGCAGCTGTTGAGAGAGTGCCGGTGGGAAGGCACGTACCGGGATACGCATGCGCGATAACAACGACCGCTTTTCGTTTATCTCGATCATCGGTTATCTCAATGCTTTTTGGCGACCCCCTAGGATATCGACATAACCAGGCTCCACTGTATATATATTTTTAACTTTTAAAAATTCAATCTAAAAATGATTCTTAAAAAAACTAAACAAATGAAAAATCTAAAATATATATAAATATGTACATTTTTTTAAATCCCAACTAGTGCCTGACTATGGTCCTACTTCTACACACAGAATAATATGAAAGAGCTCTGGTTATATGTGGAATGGCAATGTATCTTTAATTTGACTATGGTTACTGAACTGCTGTCCATGGGGTGCTATAAAACAATGTGGGCTTTATAAATATTGAATTAATTGAGGGCTGGCCTATTGGGGATTTTACGGTATCCATCCACTCTGCAAGGTGCGACTTGCAGTATATCTCATAGTCATAGAAGAGGCCTAGCTAACCAGGTGACAATCCAGATCTAAGGCCAGGGAGCAGTCAGGCAGTTTGCTAACTTGTCAGTTGTTACTCAGGGTCCACCATATTTGTCCACCAGGTCCACCATACTTAGTATAACATATGCAACATAAAAATAGATAACACAAAATATCTCTGGATAGTCTTACCATGTGCAGCAGTAAAGGACTTTGATGTAATTTTTGGCTACACACTTTCATTTCAACATGTACATAATATTTCTATGCTAGCCTTCTTTCATATCAGGAATATAGATAAAAAATAAATATAATGTTACATCTATGTTGGACTACTGCAATGGCTAGCTGGATGTTATAATACGTGTATAAAAAGCTCCAATTATTCCAGAATGCAGCAGCAAGAATCCTTACCAGAACCAGAAAATATGAAAACGTGTTATGCACAAGGCCCCTTACAAAGAGAGAGAGAGAGTGAGAGAGAGAGAGAGAGAGAGAGAGAGAAATTTCATCAGCATACCATAGCTGTCAGGCTGAAGACGCGGAAGCGGAAGTAACTCAATCATGCTTTATTTAGAATTCAAAATACACACCAGTCAGGAAGAACTATAAACAAAGTAATCTGAAGGAAAGCACAACCTGAAAATAAAAGTAAACTCCACGGCAAAGAGTAATCCACATAGGAGATGGAGTTAGGAGCCGGAACCAGCGGGGACCGCTGGTGGTCGAGGATCCGCGGGAATCACCAGCATGACATTCAAGAACCGATAACCCTAACCCTAACCCTAACCCTAACCCGATCTGTAGTTAAGCCTGATATGGCAATAATAGGAGAAGGATTAATAGATAAACACAAAACTTCTGAAAGAAAAATACATTTTAAAGTAATTAGATTTGGGCATAAACAAAACATTTGTGTATAATAAGCTATCTCAAGTCCGTACCTATCACACAATATTGACAATATTGGTCAATATTTAATAAACATTTTTGATAGTTTTGCTTTTGTTGTGTGAATCTTAAATTAAAGTTCTGTGAATTATATCTTGCCATGTTTTCTCTGAAAAAAGTCCTGTTTACTTTCCCATTGTTGCTTCAATTTCGTTGGGGATGCTACATTTTATGAAAAAATCATACAATATTGATTGATTGAATGTTGATTTCTAAAACAATATTAAGCAGTGATTTAGTAGGTAGAGCTGGAAAGTAAATTTTGTTGGATGTCATTAAACTAAGATTCTGCAAATATCTAACGAAGTGTATTTTTGGAACGTTATATTTTGCCCTTGTTTGATTAAATGTATGTTACATACTGATGAGAGCAGAAGCTCTCTCGTGCCTGCATGGGACTTGGCCATGATTATGTCTGAGCCTCCCTTGGAGCCATTGACCTAGGTGTCTTTAAGGGTTCCTTACAGTCAAGACTGTGTTCCTCTTGGCCATTTCCACTCATAAGAGAGTAGGAGACCTTCAGACCCTCTCTGTGTCCCCTTCTTCCATAGAGTTCACTTCAGGCATGGCTAGTGCCTTCCTCTACCCTAGACCAAGGTGTGTTCCCAAGGTATCTTTAGTCGTCCCACAACCTGTTATGCTCCATTCTTTCCTCCTTCCTTTCAGGCCACAGACCAGGAGAAGCTACATACGTCCACCGAGCAGCTGTTCATCTGCTATTGCTCTCCCAGGAGAGGTCTCCCTGTGAACAAGCAGATGCTCAGCAGGTGGATTGTGGATGCTGTTTCATCCTCCTATGAGTCCTCTGGTCTCCCTGTTTCTTTCGGAGTGTGGCAGCCTCTAAGGCTTTGTCCTCTGGAGTTTCTCTCCAAGACATTTGCAATGCTGCAGGCTGGTCCACCTTGCTGACCTTTGTCAGGTTTTATAGCCTTGACCTTAGTGCCACTCCTGGCCCCTCAGTCCTTTGACCTAGCTGTGCCCATCCACACTAGGCAGGGATTGGTCAGTCTGGTTTTATTGGACTCTTGTTTCCAAAACTCTTTGTTGACGCAGATCGAGTTCCTGAAGAGGAAAATCTCCCTGTTATGTAGGTAACTATAGTTCCCCAAAGGGAACGAGATGCTGCAGCTCCATGCCACACTGCTTGCATGCCTTTAGCATTTCCTAACCCTAACCCTAGCGACAGTTTCACGGCATGTGCAGGTCACCCCGCTGGTGATTCCATTGTGGCACCCTGTCTTGCGAGGGTTCTCTTATCTGATCATGCTTTCTCAAGCACTTTAATGCTTGCAATGGTTGTGCATGTTGTCTACCAAAATCGTTTTATTGATTTTATGGAGCAAATAAAGAATTGCATTCAAAGTCTTATGATAAAGTTTTTTCGACTCTAGTTTTCACCCCACAGTGGAGTGCCACGCTAAAAGTTTATCATTATTCCATTCTAGACCTAATTCTTTGTCTTGTAAATGAACAAGCATATTTTTAATCAGTACGGCAACAGACTCCATTACTTCCTTGTCTACACTCAGCATATGATATGCCTGATAATCCATGTTGTTTTAATAATCTCAGATTTCATTTCTGGTCTATCCCTCGGATATGTTGACCCATTCTATAAATGTGTCTATATGAGGTCTTTACTTTCTCTCAAGAATTTCTAAGAGATAAACAAAACGGACTTACCAGATCAGCTGAAGATGGAGAAGGAGAAACTCAAACCTCATTCTCTGTTGTTGAATCTGAAATGTCAAGCCGAAAGACGTCCCTCGCCTAAGACTGGGAGATCACGTTGGGCCCACCACTTTGTAAGGTAACACACCCAATTGCCCAACGACAGAATCCACTGGCGTGGGTGAAGGTATGCTGCGTGCTAGTCTTTCTCACGCTAGTAAGGTTACTAAAAAGGATGCCAATTTGTTACATGAATACAATTTTGGAACTTGAATCTGACTCCAATTTGGAATGAAGATTTATCTTAAATATATATTATTCAAACTGATTAACTTATTGGATTTATTCTACTTTAACTTTTTTTTTTTTTTACATCTATGCATTCCATCTTTTCAATTAATCGTTCCTTATGTTACTTATGTAACTTATGTAACTTAAAGCCTTGTGCTTGGCTAACTACACATGCTCACAAACTCGCCAGTCTGAATCTTAATCAGAGGCTATAACTGTGAACTAATGTTCTTTAATGCTTGCTAATGCATACATTATAGTTGATTTAGTCACTTTGTTATAATTTGCTAGATCAGTGATAGGCAGAAATCAGAAGGTCCTAGACAGTTAGCGCTATGCTTCATACGTGCATGGGCCTTCTGTATGTTCTATCCTAGTTAATAGTTAATCTAGTTAATCAAGAATTTTACATTTATTTGCCAAGCAATAATTAATAAAAAAATGTCAATTGTAGAACAAATAATACAAGAAAGTTACACAAAATGATCAGCATAAAATAAAGGGATATTTTATCAGGGATATGTACTGTGTATCTTTGTACTTTAATCTGTTAACTGGTTGCATATGCCAGATTTATTGCATGATTCGGCCTATTGTTATTAAACGTTGTTTACTTAATCAAGTAAAGTCAGTGTAATGTGGAAGGATATATCAAAGAAGCCAATTGTTAAAAGGTTTTCAAGAAATGTAATGCTACCTTGAAAAAGTATTTCTTAGTATTTTTAAAAGTTACAAAATACAGTAGTTTATTTTGAAATATAGTGTGGCTGCTGTATTTTGTTATTTATTTTAAAACACTTTAAGTTGAGGTATTTGGTATTTTATTTTCAAATATATTTTGATGTATCTTTGCTCAACCCTGAGTGTACCCTCAATTTTGACTAACTCACCAACAGTATGATCAGTAAAGCACCCCCACACCATCAAACCTCCTCTTCTGTGCTTCACAGATGGAACCACATATTCAGAAACAGCTTGTTCACCCTCTGTATATCGAACAAAGACATGGCGACTAGAACCAAAAATCTAAACTCATCAGGCCAAAGGACAATTTTCCACTGATATAATGTCTATTTTTTTGTGTTGATTGGCTCAAGCAAGTCTCTTCTTCATATTGTTCTTCTGAAATAATGGTTTCTTTGCTGCAACTTGACTGTGAAGGCCTGACTCATGCAGTCTCTTCTGAACAGATGTTTAAATATTTCTGCCATTTGAATTCTGAGAAGCATTTGTGCAAATCATTTGTATCTGAGGCTGATAATTCTAATAAACCTATCCTCTGCTGCAAAGGTAGCGCTTGCTCTTCCTTTCCTGGGATAGTCCTTACGAGTCACTGTTTTATCCTAGCATTAGGTGGTTTTGGAGACTTTGGAGCACTTGGAAATACATTCTTCTTGATATTTTTTCAGATTGAAAGACCTTCATTTAACTTCAGTATTGATGGACTATTTTTTCTCATTACTTAACTAAATGCTTCTTGCCATAATATGGATTTGTAAAGTAGTTGTAGTAGCACAAAATGGGCTATTGACACTGTACTCACACTTTTCTCTGCATGAGAAAACTGATGAATTGTAAATCGGTAACAGTTGACTACATTGTGAATCGGAGAATGCTATGAGTGTGCCAAGCTGTCATCAAAGCAAAATGTAGCTACTTTGAACAATCTAAAATATAAAACATATTCTGGGGTGTTTAACACTTTTTTGTTTACTACATTATTACATGTGTTCTTTTATATTTTGTATGTTTGCAGGATTTATGTACAATGTTGGAATAAAAAGAAAAAAAAAGAAAAAAGGCAATCAAGGAGATGATGTGTCCAAACTTTTTACTTTTACCATATATTTTAATATATATTATATATACATTTTATTATATATACATATTATATATATATATATATATATATATATATATATATATATATATATATATATATATATATATATATATATATACAGTGCCCTCCACAATTATTGGCACCCCTGTTTAAGATGTGGTCGTGGACTTCAAAAAATTCTCCTTTTTTTTTTAAACAACATAGAACCCAAATGCAAAAAAAGAGAAAAATCCAACCTTTTATTTAAGTACATTACTTTGGTGGTAAAAAATCACACATTTAGAAAAAAAAAACTTGAAATCATGTGTGCCACAATTATTGGCACCCTGATGTTAATACTTTGTACAACCTCCTTTTGCCAACAAGACAGCACTTAATCTCCTCCTATAACATTTCACAAGATTGGAGAACACAGAGAGAGGATTTTGACCATTCTTCTTTGCACAATCTTTCTAGATCATCCAGTGTCCTGGGTCCTCTCTTATGCACTCTTCTCTTTAGCTCGCCCCACAGGTTTTCGATTGGGTTGAGGTCTGGGGACTGAGATGGCCATGGGAGGACCTTGAGTTTGTGACTGCTGAACCACTTTTGTGTAGATTTTGCCACATGTTTTGGATCATTATCCTGCTGAAAGACCCAATGACGACCCATCTTCAGCTTTCTGGCAGAGGCCATCAGGTTTTTATTTAAAATATCCTGGTACTTCAAAGCGTTCATAATGCCATGCACCCTAACAAGGTTCCCAGGGCCTTTGGAAGAGAAACAGGCCCACAGCATCACAGATCCTCCACCATACTTCACGGTGGGCATGAGGTGCTTTTCGGCATACTCATCTTTTGTTTTACGCCAGACCCACTTAGAGTGTTTGTTGCCAAAAAGCTCAATCTTAGTCTCATCTGACCAAAGCACACGATCCCAGTTGAAGTCCCAGTACCGCTTAGCAAACTCCAGGCGTTTACGTTTGTGAGTGTTAGTGAGAAAAGGCTTTTTCCTTGCATGCCTCCCAAACAGCTTGTTGGCATGTAGAGAGCGTCTGATGGTTGTTTTGGAGACTCTGTGACCCCAAGATGCCACTCTTTGATGCAATTCTGTGACGGTGAGCTTGGGAAATTTTTTTACTTCTCTTACCATCCTCCTCACTGTGCGTTGTGGCAAGATAAACTTGGGACCTCTTCCAGCCTTGTTTGTCACTGTTCCAGTTGTTTTAAACTTCTTAATGATTCCTCTGACTGTAGATACCGGCAAGTTAAGGCGAGTGGCTATTTTCTTGTAGCCATTGCCTGACTTATGAAGGTCGACACACATCTGCCTTACTTGAATGGTGTGTTCTCTTGTCTTTGCCATGTTGACAAATGGGTAAGAGAAATAGGCCTCTGTGTCACGTCATATTTATACCCAGGGAAACAGGAAATCATGAATTACTAATTAAAAGTCCCTAGATACCCTGACCAACCTTAGCAACTACAGAAAAATATAAAAAAAAAAAAAAAATTAAATTTTTCAGAGGAATTGTTAGGGGTGCCAATAATTGTGGCACACGATTTCAAGGTTTTTTTTTTTTTTCTAAATGTGTGATTTTTTTACCACTAAAGTAATTTACTTAAATAAAAGGTTGGATTTTTCTCTTTTTTTGCATTTGGGTTCTATGTTGTTTAAAAAAAAAAAGGAGAATTTTTTTGAAGTCCACGACCACATCTTAAACAGGGGTGCCAATAATTGTGGAGGGCACTGTATATATATATATATATATATATATATATATATATATATATATATATATATATATATATATATATATATATACAGTGAGGAAAATAAGTATTTGAACACCCTGCTATTTTGCAAGTTCTCCCACTTAGAAATCATGGAGGGGTCTGAAATTGTCATCGTAGGTGCATGTCCACTGTGAGAGACATAATCTAAAAAAATTAAAAAAGCAGGGTGTTCAAATACTTATTTTCCTCACTGTATGTATGTATGTATGTATATATATATATATATATATATATATATATATATATATATATATATATATATATATATATATATATATATATACACTGTACCTTGACCTACGAGTGCATTAATGCAAAAAATTGACTGTGCAGACTGTGACGAAAATATAAGCAAAAGTAAAAAATTAAACTTTAGGGATACGTAGTGTACAGTAGTGATAGTAAAAAACTAGTTTTCCCTCCGCCTCCGCTTATCGGCTGTACCAACCCTGCCCTGCCCTGAAGAATGAGAAGAAGTACATTCCAGCCCTCAAAAAAGTAAAACACCAACGACTAGTCCTTGAACTTGCCTTTAGGTATTTGTAAATTCTGTAAATACTATTTGTATTTTTTTGCAATTCTATCCTTTTATAAAATCTAATCTTTTTAATTCATTTATTTTTATTTATTTTTTTGGAATTTGAAATTGGAGTATTATGGTACCAAGTTACAGTAGGTCCTCAGAGATGTAGACATCCTGGAACTTATAGCAGGAGACACGCTGACATCGTAGATAAATATGTTGCTTTTAGACTTCTGGAAGGCCAAAATGAGCTCTTTGAGGACACTTTTAGGATGAGTTTTTGCTGGTGGATCATCTTCATTTTGCTGATGATGTTCATAATGAGAGTAAAAGACTTGAGTGTTGCAACATAACAGACTAAGGTTTAATGTTTTGGAAGTCCAGAATGCAGGAGTTTTGATGATAAATCCTGATGAGATATATGTGTAAGGAGAAAATTCATAGGTTCCCATTTATATTTTATGAACAGAAGAGTAGTTTATAGGCAAAATTCCATGTCATTTAATTCCACATCACTTAAGCAAGTCCATGTCAATGTCAAATATCAATCTAATTTAATAGGCATACTCTAGTAATTGCAGGAATTTTCATAAAATGAACCATTCTTATACACAGACACTGTTGGACTGTTTATAAAAATGTTTATTATCAATTACGATGATTCAAATCAAATCTCTTAGCACTTTCATATCGTAAAAACCTTAAAAACTTTATTTCAAAATCTACCTATAAAGTCATTTTCTCTCCCAACCCTCAAAACTACACACACCATAACAGTGTTATCAATAGAACCCCCTTTTGAGGGTATTGTTCTTCCAGCAAAATGCATCATGCTCCAAAAACACCACAGGGCTCATTAATCATATAGTTAGGACGTTAAATATGAGTTAAATTTTCAATGCTGTTCCCAAAGATGTTCACAAACTAAAGTAAAAATCGGCATGTTGTCATCCAAATTTCCAATTCAATTTGAACAATTAATGAAAAAGTAAACAGGAATATATGTATGTATGTTAAATGGGCAGTGGTTACATTTTAAGTGAAAAGCCTTCTCAGTCTATTAAAATATATGATAATGATTGTGGATTTTACAGGGTTTCAGTTACACTGAATTTCCTGCCTGAGAAGCATCAACTGATTTTGTAACTCATTGTTACTTTTGTTGTTTAAAATCATATTATGATGATGTGACACTTTATAAAACACACACTTTTTGCTACAGTTTTTTATCACTGTTCACTGTTAATAATAATGTGTAACTGTGTTATACATGTTTTCATGTGATGGTTACCAAAAAAAGTTTAGGAGATACACATACACGTCTATTTAAGCAAAAATATATAAAATCATTACCATTATATGACTGTGACATACTAAAAGTGCAGTGAACAACAAGGTCAGTTGCCATGGTATTATTTAATAATAGAACCATGTGTTTGTCTGTTGACTCAGGTGTTAGGTGTCATGAATTTTCCAAACGCTAATTAATGTAGTTCAATTATCTAAGCTATACATTTTTTTTTCTAGGCTGGCCATCTTATTTATTTAAAACCTTGTTAATACTGACACTAAGGTGACTATGCTTTGAAAAGTGCATAATGAGAAAAAAATATATATATTGTTTACTTCTTTGTTTAGTAACTTACAATACTGGAATATATGTATGCATTCAGATATGACTTTATATTTAGTGTATGTCTTTAATGCATAGGATGATTTAGATGTTTAACTGCAACAGAATACCATTAGCAGTGTCACAATATATAAGTTTGTAAATGATCAAGCCTGGAACAAATTTGGGAACAATGAAGACACTGAATCAACTCACATACATGTAAGTGATTTGATGGGCTTATCATTTTCCAATGTTAGCAAGGTGACAGAGAGCCATAAAGCTAATAACCAGATGATGTAGTTCAGCCATCCTCAAGGCCTGTATTGTCCTCCTGATCTTCAGTGCTGTCCTCATCACTGTAAATCCCCTTTACTTTAGCACTGGAATTAGGTGGAACAGTGGTGCTTCTCTCCCTACTCTTGTCAAATTTTGTTTTTGTTGCTTCTGATTTTACTGCAAGAAAATAAGAGAATTTCTTTTCAGTGTACACTCTAGTTTGGTTTCATAGCGAACACCCAGTGAGTAACCAAACTGAAACATGTAATCTTCACACTCTCATGCTTTTTGGCTAGGGCTCATCACTAGAAAGGTTATTATCATTGTAATGCATTTATGACTGATACTTGATTTCACAAATAATTAACCAAAAAATACTATGGGGCTTTTATTAATATGAAAAACCAGAAGAAAGATATTTTCAGTGTGGTTTTGTCTGTAGTTTTTGTGTGGCAGACAGGGCATAGTCAAATGATGGTTACAGCATATCCAGAAAGTATTCACAGCGCTTCATTTTTTTCACATTTTATGTTACAGCCTATTCCAAAATGGAATAAATTCATTATTTTCCTAAAAATTCCACAAACAATACCCCATAATAACACTGTGAAAGAAGCTTGTTTGAAATCTTTGCAAATATATTACAAAAAAAAAAAAAAAAAAAAAAAAATTACAACTATTCACAGCTTTTTCATGACACTCAAAATTGAGCTCAGGTACATCCTGTTTCCACTGAATCATCCTTGAGATGTTTCTGCAACTTGATTGGAGTCCTCCTGTGGTAAATTCAGTTTGACACGATTCCAAAAGGCACACACCTTTAAAAATTACAGACTGCCTGAACCCAGATTCGACTCCACGCTATATAAAATTAAACTCATCCGCAAAACGGCTTCGATTTCACAAAAGTAGTTATGTAGTTTGACATAGAATTTCAGTTGTAACCAGTGTTGTGCTAGTTACTAAGAAATAGTAACTAGTTACAGTTACTAGTTACTTCATTCAAAAAGTCACTCAATTACTTTGTTGATTACTTACACCAACGCGTTACTGTTAAAGTAACTTTTTAGTTACTTTAGTTTAAAGAACGTTCTTTAATGTTTTCATTAATGCCCTTTTATGCGTTATGTTCTATACAAACACAAAACTGACTTAAACACAAAGTAATTTTTAAACACTATTTTATGTAAGTCAGACCAGCACAAACTGAATATATCACAAGGATTTCTGAAATAAATAACAAAACAAGCTGAATAATATATTCAGAATCAAAAACTAAAGTGGCTTCTGCATCATAAAAGTTGTTGTGTTGAGCTCTTAAAAATGTTCCTTTCACAGCTTAAGTATGAAAACTATCAACAATGTCCAACATAACACCGGGTTAGCTTCTAGCTTCTAGCTTCGTCGAGGCATGTCATTTCTAGAGGTGCTTCGACAGATTGGAGTTGCTGCTATCGCAGTAGATACGAGCTTCGAACCAGAAAGACACAGCTTACATTTGACTAAAAAGTTTTTGTCTTTATGCTCAACTAAAGTGAAATAATGAGCATATTTCCACTTTGAGAAACTCGTCTTGCTCTCGCCTTGACTCGCCATTACTGCCGCACATACTTGAATATACGGAAACACGCCCACAGTGCGTCTTCTTCGTGTATACAGTGGTTCTCATCCACCAATACTACAATGTGTCGCTGCTGTAAACAGGTTAGACTGTAGGCTGCACTTCAGCCGAAATAAAAGTAACGGACAACGCACCATATGGTAACGGAGTTACTTTATTTAAAAAGTAATGCGTTACAGTATTAGTTACTGTCAAAAGTAACTGCGTTACTAGTAACGCGTTATTACCCAACACTGGTTGTAACAATCGTAATTGTAGTCCAGCTTCATGTATTTTGTCACTGCTACGCTGTTATAAACTTCTTAATTACAATCATAGTTGTCCTTATAATTTTTTCTTACATTGGCGAGCCACCCAGCAAGGGATTTCTGAGAAACAAAAAGTGGGGAAAGGTAAGATGCTTTTTCTATGCTTTTATTTTAGTTCAGGGAACCACCCTTTGTTTAAAGATTCGAGAAAAGAACGATTTTAAGGGCAGAAAAGTATTTCGTTTTTTCAGTATTAGCAGGAGTTGTTCATAAGCCTATTCTGTACATTTCTGTGTAAGATTCTGATGGAACTGAATCAGCCCGATGTAGTGTGGTGGCAGAGTTGTATTAGAATTGTATTGTTTCTAAAGTAACTGAAGCAAAGTGCTTAAGTTTATAAGTTTCTAAAGTAATTGAAACTTCTTATGGGATTATTAAAAAGTTTCTAAAGTAAGTAAAACTGGTAATAATGTAATTAGCGCGATGCACAGCGGCTCTGTAGAGTTTAAAACAGTTTAAAACCCAAAGTAGTGTGGTTTTGTCAGATGAAATGTGACACTGTTTTAAATTCATGTTTTAAGCCCAAAGTACTGTGGTTAAATAGACTGGTTTAGGATATAATGCAGCAACCAGAAGTAGTGTGGTTTTGTCTGACATATTGTGACAGTTTTACATTTAAAAACATTTGTGTGTAATATTGCAAAAGTTTATTCATTTTGCACTAGAAGCATTGGTACGGTGAATAAATAGACTAACGGGTATCTTAGTGTATTTACATAAAGTGTATTTGTAACTTAGTATTTTGGAAATGGAAGAGCTGATTATTAAGTACATCGCTAAACACGGCTCACAAGAGATGTTTCACAGAATAAAGAAAGGTTCATTATAAGCCATATGAGTTGGCTGTTTCTAAGTTTGCAATTCACCCAAAAATGCCTAGGAACAAACAAGGAAAAATTGCAAATGCACTTCTGGGAGTTTTTGCCTTCTATAAGCTAACCAGGAGGAAGCTAGTTGAGCTAGAGGCTGAAAATAAGCAGCTTCATTCTAGAGTCAGTATCAGAGACATTTATACAAAAACATTACCAAGTTGGTGAAACAATATGGAAAGAAAAAAGCTCAATGCAGAAAAAGATCACATTTCTGAAAACTAACAACAGTATGCCCAAATCATCTGTTGAAACCATGTTCAACGATTTGGAGAAATCTAAGGCTGCCTGTCAGTTTCTGACAAAGAATGGCACAACTGAGGAAAATCCCAGTAAAAGGTTGGTAGATGTTGCATTGTATAACCGAGTTTCCGGAATATTCGATTTGCACAAAGACAGTGATGACGGCTTGTCTGAATGCTCTGACTATCTAGCTCTGACTTGTCGTGAATGCTCTGACTATACAGTTAGATTTCCCATAGCACCAATTCACGTCACTACGAGAACTAATGAATGAGGGGAGGATCCAATGTTCTCTACTCTGGTCAGAGGGTTTAGCCTACTAACTAGGAGCTGTGATTAAGAATATTGGGAAATTTCATCCTGTAAAACAGGATCCCTTAAATTTTCTGAAAAACCTGGAACAATATGCAAAGATTTACAAATGTACGGATGGTGACACATGCATTTTGTTAACCCTGTGTTTGCCTGAAACCTTGTCTGGAGCCTTAACTCAGAAAGTAAAAGACAGAACTGCAAATAACTTAGAAAGGAAACAGGCACTGCTTGAAGTGTTAGGGCTGATGTCAGTTAACTGGGATAAAATAGCTGACATTCAAATGAAAAGGGGAGCACCCAGTGGCATTTTTTAAACGATTATTTGATGCCTTTAAAACTTTAATTGGCAATCCTGATATTACTCGGAATGATGTTAGTGTATGAATGAATCACGTGTAAAATCCAGCCAATAGGCAAGTCGTGACATCATCAGCAGGCGACGTCACGCAAACCAGGAAGCTACAAAACGGCGGAGCGATGGCATTAGCTTCTGAGAAAGGTGAAGGTAATTGCTCACAGGGATGCAGGGAGCATGGCACGAGATGCAGCGTCTCGTTCCCTCAGGGAACTAGGGTTACATCCATAACCTAGAGACGTTCCCTTTCAGGAACTCGAGCTGCATCGAAACGCTTCCCTGTCCCAGTCCCTGCCAGGGGTAAACTCCAGGAGCCACAGGGCCAGAGACAGGGCCTGTAGGTCCCCGATCCTTTTAAGGGAGGATATCGCCAAAAGGAAGGGGGTCTTAACCAACAGGTTCATAAGGGCCACCTCGGCCAAAGGTTTAAAGGGGGGCTCAGACAGAGCCGCCAGCACGATGGCCAAATCCCACACAGGCACTCTGGACCGTAACCTGTAAAACTGCTGAGCTAATGGAACAATTGTTTAGTCATTAGATTATTGAATATGTATGTGTTAACTATTGTTACAACCCTAGATAGCCTATGTCCACATTGGTATGTGTGCCTTGTGTGCAGGTCCGATCCACTCCAGAGTTTGAGGCCTGCCCTAGCCTGGCTGATCCCACCTCCTTCATGATGACATCATCCACCAGTTCCTATTTAAGGAGGAAGGAGTGAAGCAATCGAGGAGAGTTGTTGTAGTGGTGGTCTGTTTGTTTGCGTTGGTGTTTGGGGTATAGCTTGGTTGTTGTTGATCGTGATTTTGACCTCTGCCTGTTTTTTGACTTTGAGCCTGTTTAGCCCTTGGACTACTGTTGGTTGTATATATTTATTTTGTATTATATTGTAAAACCTTTGGTCACTGTACATATTTATTTCACTGGCATTAGGGGTGTGGCTGCCATTTACTTTGGGTGAGGGATTGTTTTGTCTTTGTTTTTGAAGCAGGGAGTTAGGGAAGCTGTTTGTATTTTCCTTTTCTTTGTTTTAAGGAAAGGTAGCTTCCCCAAAATAGTCCTTTTTGTTTATTGTTTTGGCCTTGGCCCACCCTGAAGACAAGCCTGAAGACTTACATGTCTTACATGTTAAGACGTCAGATTGCAGATAGTTCTATGTTCAATGTAGGATGTCTCTATTAGTTTTTGATGGTTCTTGAAGGCCTCCATTTCAAACCCAGTTAAAATTGTACATATAGCCAAATATTTAATAGAAATATGTCTAATACGTTTGCTCAATTGGATGAAGCGATAACAGGTGGGCCTAAAGAGATGATCCAATTATTAGATTTTACATACCAAAATGTTTAAGAGAAACCTGCATGGTAAGAATGCCGAATGGGATGGAGCATTAATCGTTGTGCATGAGGTGATGATCCGATGACGGGTAAGATTCTCTGAGGGCCGAAGGAGGACAACCTAAGGCAGGTCTTCACTGCCACTGGGCACCTGCCTAAGACAGGAGGTGTAATCTGTGTAAAGGGAGTGGATGTGATGCTTCAGAGCCAAAAGCATCAAAGGGGGGGCTGCAAGAATTACAGACTGTCTCAACCCAAATTTCACTCCATGCTATATCAAATTAAGCTCAGCTGCAAAACGGCTTACATTTCACAAAAGTAGTTATGTAGTTTGACATAGAATTTCAGTTGTATCAATCTTAATCAGTCTGGGAGAGGCAGCAAGCCATCAAGGAACATCTCTAACCAAAAGGTGTCATAATTATCATTTAAGCAATACCCTATCCTGACCTGCTGGGGGGCTGGCACCAGCAAATGTGTAATAATTAATTTAACCTATTTCAAAATAAGGCTGTAACATAACAAAATGTGGAAAAAATGAAGCGCTGTGAATACTTTCCGGATGCACTGTATGTTTACAAAGAGGTGATAGGTTGAACTGACAATGCATGATTTATCCCAATTGTGGGAGATTATTGCCAGTTTATGGGTTTCTTTCTCAGTAGATGCAGTGAACCAGCAAAATATGTTGGAGTCAGACACTGCTATTAAAAAATAGGAAAAATTCCCTCACAATCCTCCATAAGAGCCAACATCAGGCCCTTCACAGCTTGTGCCATAAACATTGATTTAAATCCATTGCTTAAGTGTTGGCTGTGGGCCAATGAGTGATCCAGATGCTTGCACCTGGGGAATCTGTGACTTTTTGGATCAGTGTTTTAGTGTTTGTGCCTAATTTTTCCGACATTACCAGCCATTTGACTGATATCCCTTTTTGTTCTGCACACTTTTCAGAAAAAAAAAAGATTTTTAGTAAGTCAGATTTATGCTTCATATACTATATTACAATGTTTCAAATGAACATTCTAAATAGGTATTTAGATGAATCCTGTTGCTATGGCAATATGCATGCTAAACATTGAATATATATATTGTATGTCACCCACTTTAAATTCATTAAAGTAAATTCTAACTTACTCTCTAGGTTTAAATGCTTGGCACACACTGTCTCACTGCCTCCATCAGCATCTGTGTCCTCTTGATTAATTTCTACAATACGTTGTCTTGCGCTCTCAAAGACTGACTTCAGAACAATGGAATCCTCAAATATCTGAAACAGTACATAGTAGTCAATAGAGAATAGAGAATATTATAAAAAATAGTTGCATAGTTTCTAATTGTTTTTAAAAATGTAACATTGTTTCTAAATGTTATGAGACTGTATATAATAGTTATAACAATGGACATAAAGCACTTTGAAAAATATTTGAAAAGAAAAGCCCTTGTGTGAAACAGCTCTACATTTGTTAATAGACTAGAATGAGTAAGAACTGATTAGATCAAGAATAGTCATTTAAACCACACCTGAGATCCCTCCAAGTTGTAAGTCTGAGCATTGTGGCACATCTGTATTATATCTTTCTCCAAGTCTGCAATGCACCTGTATTTGTGGTTACGTACCCGTTCCTACACACAAAAAAGGCTGGTTAGAAAAAAAATTTTTTTTAACAACACACATCTGATTCTTTATATATATATATATATATATATATATATATATATATATATATATATATATATATATATATATATATATATATAGGATACTTACATTTACACATTCAATACATGAAACATGAATTATGAATTATAATCTAAACATAAAAGAGAGAAGAGTATTTAAAGGGTAAGGATAGATTGTGTAAACTGTGAAATGTTTTAATCTTTGTGCCACAATTCTTCCTTCTTCACTAATTTGTAGTCTTGTTTGTACCAAAGTGTACATTAGTTCACTCTCTACCATAGAAGATTAAAGCATTAGAGTTTTGTCAGAACAACATGCTTGGTGGCATAATAACAAACCCAAAGGTAATGCTGAGGTTCACCCACATGAGCACCAGTCCTTTGTGTTCTCTTAAAACAATGAGTTTTGTAGATAATTTGAGTACTTTGATGATAAAACTGGCCTGCTATAATTTCCTGCAGTATATTTTGTAATTTCAGAAAAAAAGCCTACTTAACAGGTAGAAATTTAAGTCATGGAGCAGCCAAGCTGGCTAAACTTACCATCTGGTTTGAGTTACTGAGTTTCCACCCCATTGACTTAGTATCTGTTCCCCTCAAGCTTATCAGCAATACTCAGAAATACTCTGAAAGTTTAAGTCCCTCTGGATAAAGTTAAATAAATCAGCCTATTCTAAATGGCAGAAGAGGTGTCACATTTATAATGATATTCTAGGCTTCATGCAAAATATTATATATAATCTCAGTTTAAATTCTTTATACTAACATAACATATGTAACCATAATATTCCAGTCAATTCAAATAATAATTAATTACAGACCTAATGGCCTGAATTTAATAATTTAATTTAATTTCTTCATGTATTTGTAGATTTCATTTTGAACTTATTAATTGTTGGGAACTTTAATGTTGTTTTGGTAACCCAAATGTCCTTCTGAGAACAGTGTTTGTGTCCATTCTAGATTGAGTAGGAATTAATCAGAGCATTATAAAGCCAACTCATAATAGTGAACATACACTTAAACTAAAATCTGGATAAAATATTAAAATATATCCACTTTTTCTAAATCTGATGTAATCTTAGATTATTATCTCATCTCATTTAATAGCATAAAATATTCACTTTGCAAAGCTAAAATAATCAAATCTTCACTTAGCATAAGCTAAATAACTAACTCAAACTAGCAGTTATCAATTTGTTGATTAAAAAACCTGCCCTCAAAACTATTCAGCTGTTGAACTACAAGCCAATATCAAACCTCATCTTCAACTCCAAGAGCCATGAATGACTTGTAACTCAGCAGATATGCTAACACCTACATAGAACCTAGAAATAACATCGATGAAATGTACAATATCAGTCAGGATAAACGTATAAGCAAATAAATAGCAAATAACCAACTGCTTTTCAACAATTTTTTTTTTTTTTTTGCTCTCTCTCTCTCTCTCTCTCTCTCTCTCTCTCTCTCTCTCTCTCTCTCTCTGAGTACCTGAGTATATTTTTGGTCTATCACTATCTGCCACATTTAATCAGAGATGCAGACTGCTTGTTGATACCTTAAATAATAAAGGCTACATTCAAGAGTAGTGTTTTTTCTCTGAAAGACTCACAATTATGCAAAACCCTTACAATTACACGACTCAGACACTGTCTCATTGTTTAAGTCTAGGTTAAAAATTTTTGGGTAATTGCTTTTTCTTGTGTAAAAGACCAGATGTGGAGAGTTCACAAGAATAGTGATTTGGTGGACTGAAATGTTTGGATGCTGTTGCTGATCACAGACAGCAAGTGTTTGTAAATAAAATGTGTTTCAGTCCAACCAACAGTGTTAGCATATTGTCAATAATGCAATGGAGTAGGCCACATATCAGATCATTATATATACAGTGTATGTATATATATATATATATATATATATATATATATATATATATATATATATATATATATATATATATACACTCACCGGCCACTTTATTAGGTACACCTTACTAGTACCGGCTGGACCGACCCCTTTTGCCTTCCGAACTGCCTGAATCCTTCGTGGCATAGATTCAAAAAGGTACTGGAAACATTCCTCAGAGATTTTGGTCCATATTGACATGATAGCGGTCTGATGGCGGTCATAAAGGGATGGAAATGGTCAGCAACAATACTCAGGTAGGCTGTGGCGTTGACACGATTCTCAATTGGTACTAATGGGCCCAAAGTGTAAGAAAATATCCCCCACACCATTACACCACAACCACCAGCCTAAACCGTTGATACAAGGCAGGATGGATCCATGCTTTCAATTTGTTGACGCCAAATTCTGACCATACCATCCGGATGTCACAGCAGAAATCGAGACTCATCAGACCAGGCAATGTTTTTCCAATCTTCTATTGTCCAATTTTGGTAAGCCTGTGTGCATTGTAGCCTCAGTTTCCTGTTCTTAGCTGTCAGGAGTGGCACCCGGTGTGGTCTTCTGCTGTTGTAGCCCATCCGCCTCAAGGTTCGGCTCGAACCAGTCTGGCCATTCTCCTCTGACCTCTGGCATCAACAAGGCATTTGTGCCCACAGAACTGCCGCTCACTGGATATTTTCTCTTTTTCGGACCATTCTCTGTAAACCCTAGAGATGGTTGTGTGTGAAAATCCCAGTAGATCAGCAGTTTCTGAAATACTCAGACCAGCCTGTCTGGCACCAACAATCAAAGTCACTTAAATCACCTTTCTTCCCCATTCTGACGCTCGGTTTGAACTGCAGCAGATCGTCTTGACCATGTCTACATGCCTAAATGCATTAAGTTGCTTGGCTGATTATGGATTAATGTGATTGGCTGATTAGAAATTTGAGTTAACAAACAGTTGGACAGGTGTACCTAATAAAGTGGCCGGTGAGTGTCATATATATATATATATATATATATATATATATATATATATATATATATATATATATATATATATATATATAATATAATTTCATCAGTGGTGGACAGAATCGAAGTAAATGTAATTTGTTTCTGTACTTTTTTGCGTGTCTGTACCTTACTGAAGTATTACCATTTAAGAACTTTAAAATTTACTACATTTCAAAGTCAAATATATTACTTTTAGCTCAACCACATTTTGCGAAATCATTTATTTATGAGTGGATAAAAACTTAACTAGTCAAGAACACAGAAAGCCACCAATCAGGGTAGAGCGTTTACTCTGTTTTGAACTTTTTTTGATTGCCGCTTGGTGGTATCTACTTAGCACAAACATACAGTTTAGTGTTAGTTCAACATCAACCATAACATTTTAAGAGTAATAAATTATGGATGAAAAGAGACTCTAACTTGCCACAACACACGTTGCACCATTTATTTTTAATTGGTTGAAAAAAAGGTTTTGGGTTAATGATAAGTTTAATAGATATCAATCCATATTTGACTGATTAATATTATTCTATGAATAGAATGGTGTACTAAGTGTAACTTTTGTAACCTTTTATTGCCATGAATTGTTAACCAGTTCAGTAATTGTTAATAACAGTCACTTGACATATTGTTAACAATCTACCGTATTTTCTGGACTATAAACCCCTACTTTTTTCCGACGCTTTGAACTCCGCGGCTTAAACACGAAACGGCTAATTTATGGATTTTTCCTGGGTTTTTCCTGGTTTCACAAGCTTCAAGACAAAAAACTGAGCCCAAAAACATTGGACCAATGAAACTGCCGAACGGGTTCAGGTGAACCAATAAAATTCTTTATATTAAATCAGATGCGCTCCCACTGAATCGGGCCACACCACATCATAAATATGGATGAGGTTCCTCTGACGTTTGACCTGCCGCTCACTCGGTTGTCTACAGGAAATGTGAATCATTTGTCACGCTGAAAACAACCGGGCATGAAAAAACGCACTTCACCTGTGTTCTGAGCTGCACGGCATCGGGAGAAAAGCTTCACCGATGGTGATTTTTAAACGCACGACGATGCCAAAAGAAAAACTCTCGAGAGAAATAGTTATGAAAGGAAGGAGGAAGACAGTAAACAATTATTTTCTTGGTTGGCCACTGTTTAGATACAAGCCATGTTACAGACACTGACTTTCATTAAAGCCTGTGTAAAGTTCATTAGTTTCAATGTAGACACCTGCGGCTTATAGACAGGTGCGTCGTATTTATGTTCAAAATAATAATCTTTGTCAAATTCAGTGGGTGCGGCTTATATTTGGGTGTGCTTAACAGTCCGGAAATTATGGTATATGCTTTGTTGTACCTTAGAATGTTTACGCTAGGTTAATGTTATAATTATGTAACACTACAGTAATTTCTGACTTTTCTGTTTGGAGTAGTACAACATTTGCACCAAATACAACAAGTTTCCATTTACCCTGATCCTCCGAAAGTCCACAGGCTTGCGAATGAGTTCATAGTATTCTGGTACTTCTTTCCTAGATGGCAGCTGAACAAAACCTTTGCTGATCTGGCGGCCCAACCTGTATGATAGTAATGAATTAACTGTGGGATACTACCATTAAATAACAGTATGACACAGGAAAATGTGTTTTAGAAATACATTTCACTGAAATTGTCACATGGTGTTCTTGGAGCCTGTAAAATAAACTTTGTTACATTTAATTAATTTGTTACATGTAAATAAACAAATGCAGTAGTAGACAGTATATTTTTAGTTCTATTGTCATGATCATGGCATTGTGTGGAAGTGGGGGTGTGGTAAAGCATTAGTTGTGAATGGAGAGGAAGTAGACAAACAGCAGGTAATGTGTAATAATTATCACTTGTGGTTCTCTTTCTGGCCATAATTAGACTGAGATTAAGCTAAGAAAGAGGAGCAATGTATGAGTACAGTAAAAGAAAAATGCTGAAAACACTCTTTATCAATCCTAACATCAGGCGCTCCTCACCCTGTGCAGTAAGGATAAAGTGATGCTTTAACCTCCTAAGACCTGAGCTTTGGTTTGGCTTGCATTTTAGATTTCTTCCAGTTATTTGGGGTTAGGAAGAACCAATAATTATAATAACCATATATTTTCTTTGAACATGAAGCTCTTCTTGGAAAAAAATGATGTCACTTATGTGGACACTCGGTCTGTATCTACAGAAAACAATAAAGACACCATTGTGCACAATGTCCACGTATGTGGACACCCAGGTCGTAGGAGGTTAAAGCCTTCGCTAAGGAGCCATCTGTGATACAAAGATGGCATCCATGGATATGGAGTTTTCCCTTGAGCGCTTTGAGTTTGCAGTGGCTGTGAGTGCATAGTCAAAGAGGGTATGGACTTTCCAACTTCTCTCAGTGCTAATGTGAGAGGCCAATTTTTTTCTTCACTCTTTCGACTTTGTCTCTACTGTGTTCTCTAATAAGAGAAATCATATGCACCCACAAGATTCAGGGCAAAGCCCAGGTAAGCTGGCACTCATAGTTGAATTAGTGAATAATACAGCATCTCACAAAGGTGAGTACACCCCTCACAGCAAACATTTTAGTATAGGTTCTCAAGGGACAATACTATTGAAACTAAACTTGGATATATTTTAGAGTAGTCAATGTGCAGCTTGTATATCAGTACAAATTTTACTGACCTCTAAAAATATCTCAACATTCAGCCATTATTTACAAAATAGCTGGCATCAAAAGTGACTACACCCTAAATGATAAAAGCTGTACATCATTTAACCATGTAAAGCCACATGTCCTATTCATCGTGTTCATGTTTTAGACTGCTTGACAGGACCATACAAATTTGTGTAGCTTGTATTTGAGCAGTTAAAACTTGATGCTTTAAGTAGAATTCTCTCATAATGACCCCTGGGTATGCTTAGGCTATTAGAAGATCGGTAACACCCGGAAACTGAGTTACAGTACAAGTGCCAGGGTCATACAGAGGGTTTCCAGAAGCTGGCTTCAAAAAACAAATGCATGAGTGCTGCATTGCTTTAGAGGTTGCAGAAGCAGAAGGTCAGCTTGTCAGTGCACACTGCAAAAAATTCGATTTGCATGGCTGTCATCCCAGAAGGAAGTCTCTTCTGAAGTTGGCTCACAAGAAAACCTGCAAACAGTTTGCTAAAGAAAACTTGTCCAAAAGAATGAATTACTGGAACCGTGTCCTGTGGTCTGCTGAGACTAAGATAAAATTGTTTGGCTACACGAGTCTGGGGCTACATGAGTGTTGCTGGTACTGGGGAGCTGCACCTCATTGAGGGAAACATGGATTCCAACATGTACTGTGACATTCTGAAACAGAACATGATGCCCTCCCTTCAGAATCTGTGCTGAACGGCTGTTTTCCAACATAATAACAACAAAGTGAAGGTGATGGAGTGGCCAAGTATGTCTTCAGACCTGAACCCTGTTGAGGCACCTGTGGGGCATCCTCAAGTGGAAGGTGGAGAAGCGCCATTTGTCTTACATCCAGCAGCTCTGTGATGTCCTTATGGAGGCATGGAAGTGGATCCCAGCAACAACCTGTGCAGCTCTGGTGAATATCATGCCCAGGAGGATTAAGGCAGTGCTTGATAACATTGGTGCTCAAACAAAATATTTACACTTTGGTTTTGACATGTTCACTTATGGTGTGCTCACTTTTGTTGTCAGATATTTTGACAGTAATGGCTATATGTTATTTTTAAAGGACAGAAATCTGTACTGCTATAAAAGCTGCACATTAAATACTCTAAAATATTTCCAATTTAAATTTCTATAGTATTGTCCCTTGGGAAAATATAATAAAATGGTTGCTGAAATGTAAAGAGTGTACTCACTTTTGTGAGGTACTGTACATTTGTGGATGGGTCCTGCAGCAAGGTGAAGAGGTGCCAGGGTTGTTGACATCAGCTCCACCTCAGGTAGACACCAGAAGTATAGTGGGTTCCACTTCTTCATACTTGACAAGGTTTCCTGTCAGGGATTTCCCTTTGAGCAGTCACATAACAAGACCCTGAGGCACACCTTCAACCAAGTGCCAGTAATTGATAATCAGACAATTTAGCTTAATGTTGTATGCTCCCACACATCCATTTTGATCATTAAGTGTAGGTTAAGCAGGAGTGATGAAGGACACTCAAGCTAAAGAAGAGACGACAGAATTTTTGTCCAAAAAAGCCGCAGGTCTTTTATTCCATGCAGCTCATTATAATCCCAGGATTAGTTTCAGGAGGAACCTTTGAATAGCAAAAAAACAAATTCAATAGTTTCTTGACCTGAAAGCAATTCAATTAGCACAGGAGAATTTGCTACAGCAAAAGCCAAGCACAAATAACAAGGAAGTCACCGAACTAGCAAATAATGCGTAATGATCTCACATGTGGCTTATTATAGCTCGCTTACTTATATCTGGGAAGTGTGTGAGCACAGTAAATTAGTAAAAGCAAAAATAAAGAGAGAACTTGCTTAGTTAACATTCTGCATGTCTGGATATTGTATGCACACATTAAAATTTTATTTAAATAGCATAAATATCACAAGTTCCTCAGAGACATAGCTGCAAACAAAATTAAGTTCAGAGACTATCACTCTTAACTTTTGCTATAGAATACTACTGTATGTAGTTAATTTTTAGAGTAATACCATAATAAGAAATTTAAAATCAACAAGACTCATTTTCCATTTTGTATTTTAAAACATTGGTTTAGTAACTTATGGCTACATTATACAAGTTGTGGTTACAAATAACTGTCAAAACATGAGTAATTGTGGTAGCTTATTACACAGCAATACATTGGCAAAATACAAGACTCATGTTAAATCGTTATTCCAATGATTGCCAACGATTGTTTTTTATATTATTGTATAATTCTTGCTTTGTTTTTATCACCTGTGTCTTAAATCATATTACATTTGGCAGCAGGAAAATTTTTTTCCATTTTTTATTTTGCATGTTTTACCCAACTGTCCTCGGCTTAAAGACAAATGCTTGTCTTCAGATGCATTGGTCAAGATGCCCATTTTGGATAATTGTTCTTAAAATAAATTCTGGCAAATTTAGAAATGTGAATTACATGCAGGTAATTTGCATAATCGTAATGACACACCTACTAAGGTCAACTAAGGCAGATACGTACTGTAACCAGATTCTGAATACTAGGAACCCTAGTAAATATTCATGTAACATTTAAACTCAAGAGGTCAAGCTTTTACAGGCCACATTTTGGTTTTGGTCTGCAATTAAAATAATGTATAATTTATATATAACAGTATGTTTCCCATGATAAATTTAAAATTCTCTCTGCTCTAAGAAAATAAATTTTATCACTTTTGACAGTGAACTTGCCTATCTTTGTTAAACAGGGGTGACACTGATATTAAACAGTCACAAAACCAGTTTATTTTTTGTTTGTTATTATTATTATTTTATTGCTCAATATGTCTAGGGTCCATAAAGGGTTAGCCTCACCCAACATTAAGAGTTAAAGAATTTTTTTGGTAACCTTTATTGCTACTTACGTGTCTTTGTAGTTGATAACCATGTCAACAAGAGTGTTCATTTGCTTTGTAAGTTTTTGGGGATTTGGTGGAAGTTTCTCAGCTGGGGGTCGACCACGTCGTTTTTTGACTTTCTCAACAATCTCCTGCCCAGTTTCAGAGGGCTGGTTGGCCTGGTGGTCACTTTTTCGTTTCTTCAAACTGCTTTCTTCCTCCATGTCCTCAGACACGTCTTTTAGAACAGCCTGAGACTGCAGAAACAATCCATGGGAATGATGAAGAATGAATGAGGGACAGGGTTGGCTGTAGGGTCAATAACAATAATACAATCAATGAAATGTATTATTCTTTGTTTATTTGTATAATATTTTGTTTTTTGTTTTTGCATAGTATCAGTTTTTCCTTTGATGTTAGTTGTGACAACAATAATTTCATAAAACTAGAATAAATAACAATTGGTGTGCCTGATATTATAGTGGCAGAAATGACTACCTGTCAGTTGCTGGACCTTGGCTCTGGAATGAGTCACTTCACAAGCAAATCTTAATAACTGACTGTGTATATATATATATATATATATATATATATATATATATATATATATATATATAGTATATATGCAGTGGTCAGTATATAGCCAAACTGGTCCACGGAAGGAAAAGTTGTGAACCAGCAACAGGGTCATGGGCAGCCAAGGCTCACTGATGCACGTGAAGAGCGAAGGCTGGCCTGTGTGGTCTGACGTGACAGACAAGCTACTGAAGGTCAGATTGCTGAAGAAGGTAATGCTGTTAATCTCGACAAGTCAGGATTGTTTTGGCAGCAAAAGGGGAACCAACACAATATTAGGCAGGTGGTCATAATGTTATGCCTGATCAGGGTTCATTAAGTTATCCCTGGTTGGTGTATGTAATATGTAATATGTAATATGTAATATGTAATATTAATCGCCTGTATGTAATCGCCTGTATGACATAAAATGTGCAAATTCAAAATATCAGTTCAGGACAGGAATTTAGAATCATATTAATCTCAGATTATGTCATTGCTAAGTGGAATCCCAACAATTAGTGAAATTTTGAAAAGGGCACTGTGCAAGTGAAAATTAAACCTCTTACAACCTGTTGTGTCACCCATATAAGCGGAGGTGGGTTCACTTCAGCCAGGTAAAAACCCTCTACTAATATTGGCACCAATGGTAAATGTGAGAAAAACAGACTGTGAAATTTTTTATTTATATATTAAAGTTTTGGTCTTTTCATTTAACATTTCGCCTGTAATTCTTGATGAGGGTGGAGAATACATGTTAAAAGACCACTCCTCCATAAAAAATCCTCAAATGTTGAGGTCCATGCAGGTGGACTCTCCTTATCAGTTCACTGAACAGGTTTTCTACGGAGATCATGTCTATTACAGGACATTGATTTCGTGTTTAAAAAACATTTTATGTTTTGGTTTTGATGAATTCTTTGGGAAAAGGGAGGCTTTTTTGTATTGCTAGCTTTCTGTGTGTGCCAAACCCTCCTCTAGTGTTTTTTTTGCCAAAAAGCTGTATTGTGGTTTTATTTGACCATGCAACCTGATCCCATTTAAAGTTCCAGTATCTGGCAAAAAACTGAAGACCTTTGAGTTTGTTTTTAATGGGAGTAGAGGCTTTTTGTTTTAAACCCTTCCATGCAAATGTTGGTAATTTAGGCCGGATTGTAGTTTTGGAGATTTTCTAACCCAAACATGCAACTAATTTCTGCAATTCTCCAGCTGTTATAATTGAAGATTTTACTATAAAGAGACATGTCCTGTTCAAGGTTTATTCATAGAATTTCTGTTTGATTGGAAACTCTTAATTAATTATTGCCCTGATCATGAAAATGTTCATTGTCAATGCTTTTGCAATCTACTTTCCATTTTTATTAAGCTCAACAACCTTTTGCAGCACATCACAGCTATACACTTATCAGGCATAGCATTATGACCCTCTGCCTAATATTATTTGGGTCCCAATTTTGCTGCCAAAACAGTCTTGACCCTTAGAGACATGGTCTTCACTAGACCCTTTAAGGTGTGCTGTGATGTTTGTGGCTGATCCTTTAAATCCTATAAGTTGTGATGTAGGGCCATGGATCGAACTTGTTTGGCCAGCACATCTCAGAGATGCTCGATTGGATTGATAGCTGGGGAATTTGGAGTCAACACCATAAACTTGTTGTTAAATTATTCCTGAAACATTTTTGCTTTTGTGGCAGGGTGCATTATCCTGCTGAAAGAGGCCACAGCCATCAAGGAATACTGTTTCCATGAAAGGGTGAACATGGTCTGCAACAATGCTAAGGTAGGTGGTACGTGTCAAAGTAACATCCACATGGATGGCCGGACCCAAAGCTTCCCAGCAGAACATTGCCCAAATCCTTACACTGCCTCCGCTGGCTTGCCTTCTTCCCATAGTACATCCTGGTGCCATGTGTTCCCTAGGTAACACACCCGGCTGTTCAAATGATGCTAAAGAAAATGTGTTTTATCAGACTAGGCCACCTTCCTCCATTGCTCCGTGGTCTATTTCTGATGCTCATTTGACCATTGTTGGCTCTTTCGGTGGTGGACAGGGGTCAGCATGAGCACCCTGATTGGTCTGTGGCCACTCAGCCCCATGCGCAACAAAATGCGATGCACTGTGTATTCTGACACCTTTCTATAAGAACCAGCATTAAATTCGTAACAATTCGAGCTACAGTAGCTCGTCTGTTGGCCAGCCTTCGCTTCCCACACGCATCAATGAGCCTTGCTTGCCCATGACCTTGTCACCGTTTCACCACTGTTGATAGATACTGACCACTGTAGACCAGGAACACCCCACAAGAGCTGCAGTTTTGCAGATGCTCTGACCATTAAAATGATCTAGGCATAAAAATTTGGCCCTTATCAAATTCGCTCAAATCCTTATGCTTGCCCATTGTTCTTGCTTTTAACAAATCAACTTTGAAGACAAGATGTTCACATGCTGCCTAATATATCCCACCCACTAACAGAGGTGATGGTAAAGAGATAATCAGTGTTATTCACTTCATCTGTCTGGGGTCATAATTCCCTTCATCTTTCTGTGGTTATGCCTGATCGTGTAGTTCTTGTTCTTACAAATTGTGATAAATTACTAACGTTAATTTGGCCTATGTGTTACCTGATATTTATATCCCTGTGAAACAGGAAGACATGGTCCAATAATTTAGTGTTCCTAGTCACCCAGATATACAAAAAACTTTTTAAAATGTTTTTATATTACATACATGACAGTATTTTTTTCTGATTTTCAGTTTCAAATTTTTTACATCCTTCTTGCTTATATTTACCAAGGTATAAGTATTAGTGGAGGTCACTGTATACTGTATATCCGAAAAAGTATAAAAAAAAAACTAATAATTTAAGCTCCCTTTTTACATTATTTTTAATTAATATTCTCACAACTGACACTAGTGTCTGATAATACATAGGCTTTATATTATTGTTCAAGATTACTTAAAGCAAATTTATAAAGCTGATTTTTTTTTTGTGTTCAAAAATAGATTAACAAGCATGCAGTTACAGCAATGCTACACTGACTATTTATTTTAAATGGTAAAAAATTGGAAGTGTGATATTTAGAGAGAACTGACTTCAGCATGCTGGTTAATAGTTAATATAAAAAGCTGTCATGTTTCCTTGTGTTTCCCATTTATTCTTACATGACTACAGGAGAAGGAGGGGTGTGTGTGTGTGTGTGTGTGTGTGTGTGTGTGTGTGTGTGTGTGTGTGTGTGAGAGTGTGCTGCCGAGACTGTGTTCTACACAAAGGCAATTAAAGTGCAGTGATATGCATGCCGCAGCCCTGTTCTGCTGGCAGAAAGAAGCAAGAGAATAAAGAAAATATGAATTCTGAATTAGCTTCTCTGCAGGCAGTGCCAGCTATGGATGTTTAAGTCATACTCACACCAAATACAAATATGAAACACGCACACTTATATGCAGACACACACACGGAAAACATTTACTCTCCCCAGGGGACCATGGGTCTGGAGGCCTAATAATCAGAGGAATTATAATGGAATGCAGACATGCATATGGGTTTGCACACACACACACACACACACACACACACACACACACACACACACACGCGTACATACATGCATATTTGCACAAAAAAAGACATTAAACATAAGCACACCAAAGGCGCACTCATTTAAAGAAAGACTATTTACAAAAACATATAGCATATGTCTGGACTTGTGTGCATATGTGCATGTGTATATGAACTAATGTGCCTTCTCCTCCTGCCTGTATGCATACATGCGCTGTGCAGTCCGTGTAACCTCGAGGAAAAAAAACATGCCAGGATCTGCACAACACCCAATTTGTCTGGCCAATGTTCCCCAGTTATCAGACACAGCTCACACCTACACATGCCACACACTCTCCCTTGCTCTTCACTCTAGCTCTCATTCTTTCTCTCTCTCTCTCTCTCTCTCTCTCTCTCTCTCCATTTGTATGACCGTGTGCTGAAACCTGGCATGATGACATGCACTGAGGATGGAGAGTGAGCAAGAAAGGGTGAGAAAGAGAGAAAGGAAGGAGGTTTTTTTACCTGGCTGTGGTCTCCAGGCTGCCGCTTGTCTGCAGGCGAGAGAATTAGCAACCCAGCATTGCAGCGTGCACTCAGTCTCTTCATCAGCTGATCATTCAGAACACACAGGCAGAGAGGGGGGCGAAAAGCGCCCAGCTGTTCATACACAAATCAATTGACGCGGGGCTGATGAGTGAGAGAGAGAGAGAGAGAGAGAGAGAGAGAAAACAGAGAGAGGAAAAGGGAGAGAAATACAACTGCCGTGAAGTGTTTTTTTATCTATCTGGTTGTCCCCGTTGTAAAGGCCTGGATCTTGGTTTCCTCTCTGTTTCTCCCCCTCTCTCTCTCTCCCTCACTGCATGTTTTAATATCGACTGTCGCAATCTGATTTTTTTTCCTTTTTTTTTCTTGTCCTCCCCCTCTCCTTGCTTGTTCTCACTCCCTCTTTCTTTTTTAACATTGCACTTTTAAAGTAGTAGGATCCATTTTTCGTCCATATTGTAGTGGTCAAAAAAGGCATCAAAAATGTTTAATGGTAATTCATATGTATAATTCAAGGTATAATAAAGCATTGGTTGTCTTTGTGTCTAGATAACAGAAATACCAACTACTGCTTTTAAATCAAATAGGCACAAATGCATACAAAGCTGAACTCTACCAATTTAAAGTACAACTGGTAGTAAGTTTGATATCCTGAAAATGAGAACTGGGTATTTGTTTGCTCAGTCACTAATATTCTTCTAAGGTCACTGACTCTAGAAAATGAGCAATGCTTTCCCATAAATGCTTATTATTATCTTAAAGTTGCTGTTTCCTTTAATCAAAGATCCTTTCAATTAAATCTATCAGGATTTTTTCCTCAATGTTACTATTCTCAACCAAGGGAGTATATCCACCAAAGGCATCTGTGGCCCCAGTCTGGGACTACCATAAATTTAAATAGTTGGATTGCTATATACCAGCAAGTAAACCTAATGTCCAGCCAGTCCCTGTAACTGTCTCATCCCCTTTTTGGTCTTGGATCTTTGGCAGGCTGCAATTGCTGTTGTCCTATCAGTGATGACACACCTGCATATGACACAAGTGGAACCAAGGGACAAGTGCTCAAGGGACCAAGAGTGGCAGCTTGGCAATACCGGCTTGAACCCCCAACCTTCCGAACCGTATCCCAGCCTCTTAACCACTGAGCTACCGACCCAAATGGGGTAAAAAGAGTAGTTTTACACAATCTATAGGAGTTATATGCATTTGCCAGTATCCTTTAGTTAAATACAGTGTCCAATAAAAGTTAGCTACACCTAGCCAAATAGGCAGATCATCAAAGCAAAAGATTGGATATGCATCATATTTAGACTCTGTGTTGACCTCAGGAGAAATTGCAATACTCATTGAGGCAGGATATGTAGTCAAACTAAACCAGAGGGAAGCAACACAGCCGGAATGGTACTTGCCTAATCACCTGGTGTGCTGTAACAATAAGTTCCAGTTGGTGTTTAACTGTTCCTTCAGACTTCATGGCCTGTCCCTGAACGATCAGCTCCTCCCAGGTCCCGCATTTGGATCATCATTGTTAGGAGCACTTTCAGACAAAATTTTAGACAGCATTTGGTTGAAGTTCAGACAGTAAATGCTTTTTTATCAGATCCATCTACTGATGACAGACAAACCCTTGCTCCACTTTATTAGGAGAGCCCTGCCAGGTAAGAACCCTCCAGACATATATGAGTGGCAGGTTCTGCCATTTGGCACAACGAGCAGCCCATGCTGTGTGATCTTTGCCCTGCAGCATTATGCACACAGTTCTGAAGCCAAATATGCAGGTTTGCAACAGATAGTGTATTAAAGCTTCTACATGGATAATTGCTTGACCATACGGTCTCAGCAGACAAGCAGACAGAGAATAAGTTATACATCATGTTAGCAGAAAGAGAATTTAACCTTAGACAGTGGGCCAGCAGTCATCAAGTAGTGTTAACTCATCTTCCATCTGAAGCACAGTCCTCTGCCACAGTGACTAATGCAAACCAGCAATGACCCGATGGAGCTCACATTAGGCCTCAGGTGGAACTGTGAAGCTGACACCCTAGGCTACCATTATCGGCCCATTGATTACATAGCACTGACAATGAGAGCTGCCTATCCGGTGTTAGCAGCCCTGTATGATCATACTTTAAATATCTTTGAAAGCATTGGGCTTTACTATCTATTATTCAGAGTTATTAATAAGTCGCATACACTAAAGTGCCTTGAATATAGATTTCCTGCATTTAACTTTTTTGACTGTTAATTTGTACTTTTTTTCATTCTTTGTTGCTTTTTGCAAACAAAGCCCAGTAAGCACTAGCTGGAAACAAGTGTGAGCAAAGACATGCATTCCATTTCCTGACAGGTGTGTCACAGTGCATGTGATGCACTCTTTGACCACTAAGAGCTTCTAAAGAGCAATAAAAAAAGAACTTGCCCAAATGGGAAATATAAATCTACCATATATCAATAGAAACATGCTGTCATTGGCTACATTTTCCAGTAATCATGTTGTTTGCATTGTGCTGCTGGCTGGAAATAAAATGTTTAAATAATAGGTTGTGAATACCAAAACATCATCACAAACAACTGCAGAGTTGGGCTGCTTAGGAACAAGTTCCACCTATCTTTGATATTTTTTTGTGGGTGGTCTCATTTCTTTTGCAACTTTATATTCTATAGATATTACAGCCACTTTTTTTTTTTTTTTACCACCAAGAGTTAGTTATTTATGTGAAAATTATTCCAAAACAGATACAAACAATACTCCCTCCCCCTGGAAGTACTGTGACGTAAACTAAGGAATAGCCATCTTAATTAGAACACTATTGTTTCATTGGACAAATAGTGTTTTACGGCATTGTTTTCAGTGGACCCATATCTTTGAAATAAACCAAGATATGCACCAGTGGATGCGTTTGTGACTTGTTATTACAATCAAAGTGTAAGTACTGCATTTTATAATGAATGTTTTTGGTATGTACTGCTCTGGCTCAACTAGCCAAAGTGGTGACAGATGAGCTGACACTCTCTATCGGTCAGACAATCCTGTGGACAGACGCTATGACTGCCTTAGAGAGGATTTAATCAGACTCCTGCCAGTACAAGGTGTTTGTTGTGATACGAGTCTCAGAGATACAGGAACGTCTCTAGGTTATGTATGTAACCCTGAGTCCCTGAGGGAAAGAGACGCTGTGCCAACAATGCTTTGGGAATTCTTCTGCATGCCCAGGCTCTAAATTACGTGTGTAATCTGTCCAAAAGAAAGGCATGATGTCACTGGCAGGGTGATGTCGCAACTAGAAAGCTCAGGATCTTAAGGAATGATGCAGCACACAGGAAGAGATAACCAGCTAGCATTTCTTTCACCCAGGGCATCGCCCCATAACCGCTCTCTTTCAGCCCTACTACATAACCCTAGAGGGAGATATTGGAACTGAAAAGGCGGGCTGAGTATGGGCTGCTCCAGGACCTGGACACCTCAGTGTGCAGAAAAATGCTATTGATACTGTAACATAGGTTGCAGAAAGTGTTTGTTCAGCTAACTTCGCAGACACTGCTGCTGCTTTTCATATGGCCATGTGATTTAGATCTTGGCAACAGCACAAGTCACCATCTCCAAAAGCTCCTCAAACAGAAATGGCTATGAGGGAGTGTCTGCGGGTTTAGTGTCATCCATACCATCCTCCTCTTCAAAGGAAGAGAGGTGAAGCGCAGTGCTTCCTCCACAGGTGGAAGAAACCGCCAAATGGTGTGCTTTCAAACCCTGGGAGAAGGCACTAGATCTGGCGGGTGATGCCGAAGAACGGGACAAGCCCATTTTCAAGCCCTCTGCCAGATCCACCTGCGATCCCCACGATGTGGATTGTCGCTTTGCTTTGCCTCGGCGAAAGCAGGGCCAGAACCGTGAGGAGTAAGAGCACCCTCATCGAAGAGCGCTCTGCAGGATGAGAGCAGTCTGCTCCCTTGAGAACTGACTGCTTTGCAGGATGAGAGCAGTCTGCTCCCTTGAGAACTGACTGAGCATGCTCTGCCCTCAGGCAAGCTACACACAAGCTCCGTGTATCCCCCCGTGATAAAGCGGTGGCAAGAAGGAACACATAGCTGGTACCCATGCTTGCTCTCCATTTTTTATTCTTTTTTTAATAATTTCTACTTTTTTATATACATTTAACCACAGAGCACTTTCTGAACAAACAGAAGCTAGCATCGTCTCCATCACATGTGCTTTTATAGCATCCTGTTTGTGACATCACCCTCCCTTTCTATTGAAAAGATAACACACGTGATTTAGAGCATTGATTCCAAAGCGTTGTTGACACAGCTCGAGTTCCTGAAAGGGAGCTACCGAACCACAAGTCGTAGAGGTTTGTTAATACACAGTATAACCCTGCAGATGACAAGCAAGGGGTAAAATGCTCCAAACTGAGTCGATGGAGCCAAGGGTCTTTTCTGGTACACCATAAAGGCTGTGAATGCTTACTCCAGTTTTTATGATGTCACCCATATCTGGCTGGATTTGGAAAGGCAACTGTCAAGTCAAGCTCAGAGCTTCTCAAAAGAAGTAGCTGCTCTGAAAGTACATAAATCTGTGCGCAGTTGTCTGGTCAACCTCGCTCCTGAGGGTCACTTACTGAGTTCCTTATAAGAATTATGGGAGACTATGGAGACTGGCAAACTCAGACCCGAAACAAATCCACCCCACTGTGCTGGACCATAAACACACGATCACAAAGCTCCATATTAAAGAATTTGATGAGCGTCTATTATATTTAGGAACCAAGAGAGTCTATGCTGAGATGTGGAGACAGTATATTACAATATTCTCAAGGGACATCAGGCGATCAAGCATCATCAACCAGCAATGGAGGGCACAGCCAAAAGTTTAGCAGATGGTGGATTTGATGTCAGAATGCCCCCAACTGCTCCCCCAACTCTTTTACAAGTGTTAACTGCTTCTAAACAGTTACCAAAAACATCAAAACATACCTGGTCAACATACCCTAGAGCTCAGTGGACCATACGCAAAGTTTGGAAGACTGTTAGCAACGGACGTGTGTGGACTGCTGAAGTTGTCATTAACATCAAGGCATATCTCAGACCAGTTGCTCATCTGATTTAGTTATCTGCTCTAAAGGGGAAACCCCATCGACATTGTGGGGGTGGCTGTTGTGAATTCTCTCTCTTTAAATGCAAGTGGGAAGCATGAAGCACCCTGGTGGCTTTCCAGACATGTACGAATTAAGCATTGCTGCCTATGCACAGCGGCACGCCAGCTGCGCAGGTAGAGCGCAGTCACACACAAGCTGTAAGTGTACTCCACTGTTTGTAGATAATAACACAGAGTGTTAGAAAAAAAACACTATGTGATCTTGAGGTTGGCTACAGGGTGATAACGATATTTAGCATGCCTTTTAACTGTGGTTTTTGTTTCTGTTATATAGCCAGGTTTGCCCACTAGCATTGCTGTTATATAGCTGGATTAACCAGCTAGCATAGCTGCTAATTAGCATCACTGCTTGCCCTAAACATGTTTACAAGTTTATTCCATCTATGTGTCACATTTTGTGCAATAATGTAAGAACTGCTATTACTAGTGATTGTATTAAGCATACATTCTAATTTCTACATAATTTAGTGCACTGTGCTGTTTGTTGTCTTTGCTACTTGTTGATACTCCCTGACTAGAGTTCTGCAGTGGTCAATACCATAATCACTAGTTCGGTGGAGCAATCCCAAAAGCCCTCTTGATGAAACTACCCTTGCCAGAGAAGCAGGCATAGTTTCCACTTTTTTAGGAGACAGGGGTGTTGTGTATATATATATATATATATATATATATATATATATATATATATATATATATATATATATATATATATATTGCATCTATCCATGTTCCTAAATTCATAGTCAATTAGCTCTCTAGTAATTTAGTGCTTGTAGCAAAAAACAGCACTCTAAGCCCCAATTTAACCATTAAAAATTCCTACAGGTTGCAAAGTGTCTGTGACATGAATATAGTAGCATAATCAGCCAGGATCTTTTCTGGGATCCAGTTAACATGCAAGATTGCCTCTTATACGCTGCTTCTGAGTCACGCAGGACTAACATAAAGCAATATTTTATCATGCAGCTTACTAATATCCCCAGGTAGATTGACAACACTTTTGAAAGGGACTTCAATAATAGCATTTTTATAGGAGGCCAGCAGATTAATAAGCTAAAATTCATGATATTCCCTCAACAATTTATGCAACTGCCTTGCTTGTAGAAATTAGCCATAAGGTGGCTTAGTGCTTTATCCTAGTTAAATGTCCAGCCAGTAGGATTGAAATAAAATTTCCCCACTGATTTTTGGGACCAACAACTGGATAATTTCTTCCTTAGTTTGAATGTCCTGCATCACTTGATATGATCTTTAATAATTAGCAAATATTGATGGGAGAGCAATTTTAGGCTGAATTTAATACATTTTTCCATTATAGTTTTTAACTTGGTCGAAGGCATGCTTCATGGTCTCATTGTTTAACTGCTTCAAGGGGAAATCCCTGAAAGGAATCCCTACCAAAAGTGAAAGTGGGCCCTTTCTATCCATTGGGTAGATATTGGTCTCCCTGGTCATTGCACATTCTATAACATGCCTCACTACTGCATGATGCATCCACATATATTTTCCTCACTAATGCTTGAAATCAGGGCCAATTTACCACAAGGACTCGGAAAAAAAAACTGGATATGCTTGAATACTAAAACTCCCTGCATTGAATCGTCTAGATACATCCTGAGTCCACAAGGCCAGGATCCAGATCAGCATAGGCAGCAGTGTTCTTTAAAAGTAATGAAACATTGATCCTGGGAACGCCTGGCTTTTCTGCCTTCCTACCCCAGTACTGAGAGGTGTATTTAAGGATCTCACTGAATAGGGACCAGTTTCCCCTGATTTCCCATGTCATTGCTAGATGTTGATTATTTTCTTTACATTATTATATTGTATATCCAGTCCAATGGAATTCTTTGTAACCCTGCAAGATTTAGATTGATATGACCATACAACAGACATGAACTGAGTTTGTGAGACTGAGTCATGAAACATAGTCATCTATGATGTTTGGTATAATAATTTACAGTCTAAAATAATTACATGTTGACAAAATGATGGCATCCTCTTAATTCAAGTCAGCTCTTTATTCATATAGGATTCTCAATTTTAATTGTAATTATGCTTAAGAGTGGAATTTAAATAACCATACAATAAGTATATAAATATTGATATACCATTTTTTTAAATGTAATTTTTAGTTGAAGCTGTCTCACCTTATGGCAGGTTTATTAAAAAATAGCTCTTCTGAGGAGAATCAGCACCTGAGACCCTGTAAACAGGTGAGAAAACACAAACAAGGACCACCAATCCAAACCAATACAAGGTGTCTAACTTTATATTATCTGTTGTGGTGTATCATAAGTAAGCATTTCATCAGAGTATTCTTCATAATGTTAAATTGTCACACAAATGATCATTGTCATTCCTTTTTTATTACACATCTACTTATACAAAACTGTTTGATAAAATATATTTATTTTAATTTCCTTATGAATATTATTGTCTCATCTGCACAAACCCTGAGGCAGTTTTCCTGAGCTGGAACATTTTTTTTAATTGCAATTCTACCATGGCAACGGTTGTATCACCAAGGACAGAGCACGGTTTGACTGATCAAATATGAATGCAACTATATTCCTAGAATCAAGAATGTTAGAATTGACAGTAGGCAGTCAAACCAGCACCAACAGGGCAGTGTTTATAATGATCTAGGGAATTGTGGTTATAACAGCATAATTCATATTCATACTTTATACCCTGATTGGACATTTCTGTAAAACATCTCTGCCAGTTACCATGGCAACAGCACATTTTACTGCCTGCAGAGCTGTAATACTCTCTATAGCATTCACTACACATGCATGCATGCACAGGCACACACACACACACACACACACACACACACACACACACACACACACACACACACACACACACACACACACACACACACACACACACACACACACACACACACACACACACACACACTTACACACACATACCAAAGAAACAGAAATACAGACTTTAGATTTCACCTTCATAAAATAATGTGTGTAATTTCAGCAAAAAATACAAATCACACAAATAAAACATTTATAACATTAAGGCATGGGTCCATTCTTGTTGAAACATGATGGTTTGAACATGCAAATTTCTTGGAACAAATGGAAATGCTTTTAAATGTATCAAATAAATGGAGCAACACAAACAATATTTGAATTGATTTCTTTCTTGCAGATCATTATGAACTGTATGAATATAAATATAACTGGATAACTGGATCAAGCTGCGTCACAACTGGATCAAGCTGCGTCACAACATTTTGGGAATGTGACCACGTTGTCCACGCTCTAAAATACTGTATGTAATCAGTCAAATTGGACGCATGGCGTCACTGGCGGGGTGACGTCATGATCAGGAAGCTATAAAATGCACATGAAGTGAAGTCGGCGCCAGCTTCTGTTTGTTCTTAAAGCGCTCTGTTTGTATTTAATGTTAAATTGTTTGTCTATTGTTTGTCAAAAAAAATAAAATCTAAACCAATTTGGAGCATCGCATGCTAGGTTGGTTCTCGAGGGTGCTGGCTGAGAGCATTGTGCTCGCATGTCAATGCGATCGCTCTGCTCCCGGTGGGCAGTCTCCGAGGATGGTCCTTGTGGTTCTGGTCCCGCTCTCTCTGGGGCTCGCAAATGGACCTTTTGAGACGGGCTTGTCCATTTCTCCAACCTCACGTGCCCGGTCCAGCACTCACTCATAGGAAGTACTCTTCCGTTGATTTCTTCCCCGTGACAAGAGCTGTGCATATTCTGCGCACATCCGTGCATATTGTGCTCATGTTCAGGCACATGCAGTACATATCTCCCCATACATTTGGTGGATATTTGGTTCATATTCTGCGCAAATTCTGTGCATATTCGGCACAGATCCTTTGCACACTCTGTGCATAATCTGCACATATCGTGCCGCGCTCTTTGTGGCGTGTACATTCTGCTAGCATGTCTATGCGAATGCTCCACTTCCAGAGAGAACTACTCAAGGGGGGTGCTTTTACTTCTTGTGGTTCATGCCCCGCTCTCCCTGAGATTCCAGTATTCCGAAACCCCAGAGGTCTGCCTCCTTTCAGGACCTGCACAACGAGGTGTCCAGGTCATGGGCTAAACCCTTTTCGGACCACCTCTTTAGTTCCTATACTCCAACTCCAGTTTTCCAAGTGTGTTGTTATGGGTCGATGCCCCGGGTTAAAGAATACGCTGGCCGGCTATCTCTCCCTGGGTCTCGCATAGTGCCTTAAGACCCTGGCACTGCCCACCAAGCCCCTTTGTAACACGTCGGTGCTGGTGCCACACATGATTGTGTAAGTTTTTATAGCAATGCTGCAGTGAGCCATTCGAGGTGTTACATAACTGAGAACATCACTGGAAGATGGCAGATCTGTGGATTTACTGTTACAAATGGACACCCGGTGCCACCCAGATGAGGATGGGTTCCCTTTTCAGTCTGGTTCCTCTCAAGGTTTCTTACTTATGCCATTTCAGGGAGTTTTTCCTTGCCACATTTGCCACCGGCTTGCACAGTAGGGAGAAACTATTATAAGGGACAATCTAATTCATTCTTCATTACTGCATTATCTGTGTAAAACTGCTTTGAGACAATGTCTAATGTTAAAAGTGCTATACAATTAAAAATGTATTAAATGCAATTGAATTTCATTGAATCTGTGGCATGCTAGTTTCAAAACCTTTTGATACTACTCCACAATGTACTTCTGGGAAGGCTTTGGAACATGGTTATGAGGAGTCAGTAGACAAAAAGAAGCCCTGCAGGCTTTTTTACTTCAACCCAAAGGTGTTCACTGGGTTTGAGGTCACAGATTTGTGCAAGCAACTTGAGTTATTTCATTTCAACCTTGGCAAGCCATGTCTTCAAGAAACTCACTTTGCATATAGAGGTACTATAATGCTGAAATAGATTTGGTCTATTTCCAACATAGATTGCACACATGTGGAGACATTCTGACAAGCATAGTGGAGTGGTGTGCATTCAGAATTCCATGTTCATAACACTGAGGTGTAAACTTTCATATGTGGGGCTGGAGTGGAAAATCCTCCTTTATCACTACTTGAGAGATTTCTTGAGAAGAGTTCCCAGTCAAACCAGAATTATTAGTCACTCATAGCCAACTTACTGCACTGAAGATCTTCAAGAAATCCACAGCCAAATCCTCACTGGAACATTCCCAAGTTTATAAATGAGTTCATACAGCATCACAGCAGCCTACTGGTATCAAGCTGAAACACAAAATTGAGTCACAAAACTGCTGGCTCCATCACTGCTTCAGCACTGTTGTAAGCACATTATTTGTATTATTTTTTCAAGACTGCATGGCCGAGGAAATAATCTTTAAAATACAAACTCCTAGTGGAGAGTCATAATACAATATTCCCTAGTGTTTAATACACTGCAGGGTTATTTTGAGTCAGAAATTGTTTACACATTCTCAATTGTTGGAAAAAATTGGATAATGCTATGTTTATGTTCAAGGCACATACGTTTAAACAGCTTGGCCATTGGCTCACAAACATCTCACAGATATCTTTGCTTACAAAATCACAGAAATTTGATTTGGTTTAAGTCTTATGACACTGCCTTACACACACCACACAGGGTGAGGAATTGGTAGATTCTGTTCTTTTCAGCCAAGAATCTGATGATCATCGGAGTCACCAAAAGTGGACAGACTTGAAAAGTATTTTTTCTAATTGACCAATTGTCCAATTTTAGTGACAGTGTAGCTTCAGTTTCCTGTTATGGACTGACAAGAATGGAATCCAATGTGATTTTGCTATTGTAACTCATCCACCCAAGGTTCAATGTTTTGTGCGTGCTGAGTTCTTTTGTACTCTGTAGTTTTAAAGAGTGATTATTTAATTAACTATATCCTTTCTGGCAGCTCAAACCGTTGTGACCATTTGTTTAATCTCTTGTATCAAACAGCTATTTCTACTCCTATAACTGCCACTCGCTTATCGTTTTGTTTTGGGTTTCATTCAGGGTAAACTAAAAAAAAAATGTTGACTGTGAAAATCTCAGATCTGCATTTTCTTAAATAATCAGAACAGCATGTTCGGTACCAACCCCCAAGCTACGGAAAAAGTCACAGAAATCCCGCCTTTTTCCATTATGATGTGAACATTTACTAAAGCACTTTACCAGTATCTAATGTTTAGAACACTTATTTTACTTCATACAGTATGTGTTCACAAGGGCAATGTTTTACATGAGTTTTTTTTAACTTACCTGTTATATGGGGGACTGTGCATTGCAGCTTTTATTCCCTAACATGTTCATAAGCACAGTTTTAAGGACAACAAGTTTAATATTTCCCTACCATTTTCTCTAGAGTGCATGGAATAGACAGACAGCCTTGCCCCCCTGTGGGACAGAGGCATGAAAATACATGTCGGTACATGGGGTTTAAAATGTTCCTCCATCAAGGAGTAGGCAAGCAAGGATGTGTCCACCTTCCTTGCACACATTGACCAATGTGTGGCTCAACACCAGTAGCCTGTAAATCCCAAAGGATCCATGAAATGGTGCAGAAATCCTCCTGCCAAGAAAGCACATACACCTACAAGAGTGGCACATGCACCCTGAGCTGCTACAGCAAACCAGCCTATGCCACATTAATTCTCACCCTACTGAGATGTATTCTATTTTTGCAGGTCTGTGATCGGTTCGGAGCAGGGCATGGCCCGAACTGAAGGAGAAGTCCAATCCTAAATGATAGATAGTATCAGATTTTACCATGCATTTTCTGGTCAAAGACTCCTTCTCTTTTTCTATAGCTGCTCTCCAGCACTTAGAACTTACAGCTGATGTACAGTTGAATGTCTTTATCGGCTTAACATTTAGTGGCATTTCTTATGTATGACAAAAATTGCTTAACTTGAAACCATCTTCTTTGGACTCACTGAATCACAGCAGCACACAAGAGGTGGAGTATGTACTGTATATGATTGAGGAAACTGCCACACTGACTACAAGGCAAATGTTCAATTGTTGAACAACTATTAAGGCGACATTTGTATGCAAAGGGAACTAAAGGGGAATGCTTATTATTTGCAATTACTGAGACCTAGGTACATACCAGTATCTCGGATTAGGTTGTACAAACACATAGCTTTACAGTACATTAAATAAACAGGAGTTAAAAATTTACAATTAGGCACAAAGGAGATCTGCATGTTCTTAATAATTAAAGGTGCACAGAGACTCACAATCTTGTTCATTCTTTGTTACTGGATTATCTGTGTAAAACCTCTTTAAGACAATGTCCATTGTTATACAAATAAAAATTAATTGAATTGAATTAAATAATCTCATGTCATCATCATCATCTTGAAGCATGCAAGGAAGCAGTACACAGCAAGTTTTATGACATCATAACAAAACAAACACCCAAACAAACGAAATATATAAATTTGATATGTCTATTAAATTTGTTAGCTTAAATTACATAGGTTTATTTTACGGTACTTCAAGCCGACTTCAAGTAGCCCGGGATTTTTTTTTTTCAAATCATTAGCCTATAAAAGTTGTCAGACCAAAAAAAAAAAACTAATTTTAAATTAATTTGAATTACTAATGTGAATAATTATTCAAGTGCTACAGCATCAATGACAAGCTACTTACTTTTTTAAATTTTTTAGCTGAGAGGCTTCAGAAAATATTTCAAACTAGGCAACAAATTAAGCATTGATACGTCTTAATATTTGTGGTGTGTTCTGAGAATTTTTAATTGAAGCAAATTTTCCAACACATGTTAATGTATGTGATTTTATGAGACAGACCTCATATTACCAGACTCCCTGGTTCTTTCCCTGACTACATTTTTACTTCCCAGCAAAAGCATTCCAACTTGGCTGAGCATTTCTCTTTATGTGGTCCCATCTGGACTCCAAATTTCTTGATTTTGTTTCAGTGAAGTCATTTATTGTTAAATTAGAGGTGTGCTTTATGCTGTCCTGATGAAAGGTGAAATATTCTCATCTCTGCTGTTTTACTCTTAAGGTTTGAGCTAATCATGGAGCTAATCGTTATTTCCACCACCCTGAATTAAGCCCCATGTTTTGCTGAAGAAAAGCAGTTTTTTGTGATAAAGATGTCTTTTGATATTATTTGGTCTCATCAGATCATATTACATTATTCCACATAATTTTGTGACTGAATGAAATATTTTTTTATTTTATTTTATTTAAAAAAAAATTTAATTTTCAGCAGGGCTCAGGATGTTTACCTGGAAAATAATAAAAAATTAATTCCATCTCTCCACCCTATCATATAATCCAGATATACAAAGAATTCAGGAGGCTGTTGTCACGTTTAGGGAGCAACCGGTACTTGCCAAAAAACTGCTGCAGTTCTTTTAATGTTGCTGTAGGCCTCTTGGCAGCCTGACTTTCCACTTTCCTTCTGCTCTTGCCACAATTATAAAGGGAAATTCAGTTCTTAGCAATTCTACTGTTCTCCAGTTGTTATAAATAAATGTATCCTATGTAGAATGTATCCTATGATTTTGTATATTTGTAACCCTTTCCCGATATCCTGATTGATATTTTTCAACAATGACATCCCTTACCTTATTTGTAAACTCTTTGCAATCAAGGCTTTTCCCCATTTGGTAACTTCGAGCTGCGTCGCAACGCTTTGGAAATGCCCCCGCGTTGTCCACGGTCTGAACCACATGTGAAATCTGGCCAATAGGCAAGACATGACATCATCGGCTGTGCGGTGGTAGTGACATTAGCTTCTGCTTGTTCAGGTAAGCGCTTTGTGTGTGTATCTGTGCAGTCATGAGCTTACATTCAGGCAGAATTCCATCTGTGTTGTTTGCTTAGCTTAGGAGGCTCTCAAGGGAGTCAGCTATTAGCATTTTAGCCGTGTGTCTAAAATGGGGGGGAGTGGTAGCTCCAGTGGTTAAGGCGCTGGATTACTGATCGGAAGGTCAGGGGTTCAAGCCCCGGTATTGCCAAGCAGGAGCGCCGTATCATGAACAAAAATATGCGAAGAGGTGTCACTGTGCTGTAATGTATATGTGACAAATAAAGGCTATTCTATAATGCTAAAATGCCATGTGGCTAAAATGCTCAGAGGAGAGCACTCTCCCTCGCAGCTCAGGTCCAGCTTTGCCGAGGCTAACCAGTGGTCATGGGGCTCGTGGGCCGATCTGGCAGAAGGCGTGGAGTCAGACAAGTCATCTCCAGCCTCCTCTGCCGGGTTAAGCACCTGCTCTCTTGGGGAGGCACGCGTGGTGGCTGCTTCTTCTCCCGGTGTGAGCAGCGGGGAGGAAGGGATTATGGACGCTAGCAAGCCCGTGGACTCCTCACAGCTTGGGCTGTACGAGGAGCTCCTTGAGGTCGTGACGCAGGCCATGTCCAAGCTCGAGCTAGCTTGGCCGGTCAGAAAGCAGAAGCAGTGTGCACCCAGTGTGCTGAATAAGCGCTTTCTGCACCTCGTGTCACAGCCTCTGCGCCGTCCCCAACCTACACACCAAGGTGTCCAGGTCCTGGGAGACCCCATTATGGCGCATGCTTTTGCCCAACGAACCTCGCTGTACGTGAATGTAGTTGGGGCTATGGAGTGCGGCTACAGGGTGATGTCGCATGTGGAAGAAATGCTAGCAAGCTTTCTCTCCCCAGGTTGTGCATCGCTAATGGCTTCGGTATGCCTACAAAAGCCACTTTAGCTCTAGTAGGTAGGGCTATGCGGCAAGGCAGGCTGCAGGTTGCCTCCACACGATAAGTGTGTTGCAGGAATGCCAGGCTGACCTGCTATGAGAGATGGCAAAGGATTCAGCTCTTGGGCTGACTCAGCGCTGCGGCCTAACCCTCGGGGGCCACCGAGGTACGGCATGGCTGTTGGTCGGTCAATGTCAGCCCTGGTAGCCACAGAAGGGCTTCTGTGGCAAACCCTGTATGCGGAGATTCCCGGCAGGGACAGGGCTTTCCTTCTGAATGCCCTGGTGGCCCCTCTTGGCCTATTATGCGACGGTGTAGGTAAGGACAATTGCCGGCAGGTTCAGGAGACCACGGCGGCGTTTCAGTGGCGGCGGCAGCGTTTCTCTCTCTTCTCTCTCTCACCTCGCACCCTCACAAAGTGTGAATGCAGCGATGACCCCGCCGCAGCTCCAGGGCATCCGAAATTTGAATTATATCGACGACTGGTTGATATTAGCTCGATTGGAGCATCAGGCAGTCCGGTATCATTCTCGCCTGCATGAAGGTACTGAGGCTAAGACTGAATGCTGAGAAGTGTGTGCTTTCTCCAGGGCAGAGAACCACCTTCCTGGGCGTAATGTGGGACTCGACCACAGTTGTCTCCCGCCCAGATCGAGTTATACTTACTGCAGTCAGGAGAGTGAGAGAAGGCCAGTCACTCATTGTAAAGCAGTTCCAGAGGGTCACTGCTGGGTCTCATGGCGGCATCGTCCAGTGTGATTCCACTCGGCCTCCTCCATATAAGACCCCTCCAGTGGTGGCTCCGGGGCAGGGGGTTCTCTTAGAGAGGTCTCGCAGCGGGCCCTTCGAGCCTTGGATGTGTAGAGAGAACCTATGTTCCTGTCCTGAGGCCCCGTCTTGGGGACTCTTTGTCGTCGTGTAACACTAACGACGAATGCTTCCCTCTCGGGGTGGGAAGCGGTGATGAGTGGCCAATCCACCCAGGATCTGTGGAGTGGTCCACGTCTCTCATAAACTGCTGGAGATGATGGCCGTGTTTCTGGGCTTAAAACACTTCCTCCCGGACCTGAGGGGTCACTGTGTTGGTCCACTCTGGCAATACAGTGGTGGTCTCTTATATCAACCACCAGGGGGTGGTTTAGTTATGGAGTTATTGCAGGAGCACCCTCCGGAAGGCACCCTCTGGTGACATGTTTCCTCCCTGAGTGCCTGTCTGGGTCTTGGCCGTTGTGTTGGCATGCAAACATTGGCTTTAACTGCTAGCAAGACTTTCGTCTGTGTGTTCCTCCTTGCCCCCATATCATAACAGGGGTGGGGGGGTGGTCAGTCGGCTCTCAAGGGGGTCGAATGTTCGCATTGTAGCCGAATGGCTATGGGCATGCTCCGCTCCCGGAATGCTCTCCCTCACGGCTCGGGTCCTGCTCTTGCTGAGTCCCGCTCCCGCTTGTGCTGGCGGCTCTGTCTGAGCCCCCCTTCGAGTCCTTGGCCGTTAAGTACCTGTCTATTAAGACGGCTTTCCTTCTGGCAATATCCTGAAGCTATATCCCTACAGGCTCTTTCCGTGGCCCTGTCTCTCCTGGAGTTTATCCCTGGCATGGCCAGTGCCTTTTTTTACCCTAAACCAGGGTACATAACTAAGGTGCCTGTGAGAGAGATTTAAGTAGAATATAAATAGTTTAAAGAACCCTTGCACCAGGGCAATCCCAGTGTCATTACCATGAAACTTTAATTCTACTGGACAGACCTTCCCTGGCTGCAGATAATGAAACCTTGATATTTCATGTGCCATATTTACTGCCCTTGTTTTAAAGTATGCCATACACACCTTTATCGTAATCACCATAGCTTGTCTTAAAAGGACATGGCACAAACTAGACATTTTAGACTTTAGTATAATAAATATTATAATTTTGTTAACCAGATTACATTAATGTAATTTCATGTTTTTTCATAAACCAATGTAAATAAGTACAAAGAAATGAATCTATTACACGTCTATTTTTACACATAGAATGTGCTAGAAGCTTTGAGAAAAGGTTAGGAAAAATGTCATTAAATATCTTCAAAAAGGGAAAGAAATACACAATGAAAGAAAGAGGCAAAGCTACATATATTAAATAATTGTGAAAAGAGGAGAGGAAACCCAGCCATTAGGGTTGCACAAGCCAGTGCACTCTTAGTGCTGGTCCCAAGCCCATATAAATGGGGTGAGTTGCGTTAGGAAGGGCATCCAGTGTAAAACGTGCGAAATCAAATATGCGAATCACGAATCAGAATGTCATACCGGATCGGTCAAGGCCTGGGTTACCAACAACCGCCACAGGTATTGTTAGCTAACAGGGTACCGGTGGGAATTGGGCTACTCTTGGCAGAAGGAGGAGAATGGGATGAGAACACGTCTACAGAGAAGGCAGGAAAAGGAGAAGTGTAAGAGAGTGGAGTGGGCACATTAAATGTTGGTACTATGACTGGTAAAGGGAGAGAGATAGCTGATATGATGGAGAGGAGAAAGATAGATTTGTTGTGTTCAGGAGACCAAGTGGAAAGGCAATAAGGCGGTGGAGGTGGGTTTAAACTGTTCTATCATGGTGTGGATGGAAAGAGAAATGGTTTAGCGGTGATCCTGAAGAAAAAGTACAGTAAGAGTGTAGTGGAGGTGAAGAGAGTTTTTGATAGAGTGATGAACGTGAAGCTTGAAGTTGAAGGGGTGATGATAAATGTCATCAGTACTTATGCTCCACAAGTGGGCTGTGAAATGGAGGCGAACGAAAAATTCTGGAGTGAGTTAGATGAAGTGGTAGATGGTGTACCTAGGAATGAATGATTGGTGATTGGGGCAGACTTTAATAGGCATGTAGGGGAAGAAAACAGAGTTGATGAGGAGGTGATGGATAGGTATGGCCTTAAGGAGAGGAATGTGGAAGGTAAGATGGTGGTAGATTTTGCTAAAAGGATGGAAATGGCAATGGTGAATACTTATTTTTAAAAAGAAGGAGGATCAAATGTAACGTTTAAGAGCGTAGGAAGGTGCACACAGGTGGATTATGTTCTTTGTAGTAGATGCAACCTGAAGGAGTTTGGAGACTGTAAGGTGTTGGCAGGGGACAGTTTAGCTAGACAGCATCGGATAGTGGTCTGTGGGATGGTTTTGGAGGTGAAGAAGAGGAGGAGAGTGAGGACTGAAAGAAGGATAAGATAGTGGAAACTAAAGGAGGAAGACTGTAGTGTGAGATTCAGGAAAGAGGTCAGACAGGGGCTCAGTAGTGGTGAAGAGGTGTTGGATGATACTGCAGAAGTGATAAGGGAGACAGCTAGAAAGGTACTTGGTGTAACATCTGGAAACAGAAAGGAAGACAAAGAGTAGTGGTGGTGGAATGAGGAAGTGCAGGAAATGGAGATGGTGAAGCAGGAAGTGGATAGGATTAGTAAGAAGGCAGTGAAAGCAGCGATTAAGAAGATGAAGAATAGAAAGTCGGTGGGACCTGATGACATACCGCAAGGAGATGTTTAGAAGAGATGGCAGTGGAGTTTTTAACCAGGTTATTCAACAAGATTTTGGAAGGTGAGAGGATGCCTGAGGAATGGAGAAGGAGTGTGCTGGTACCGATCTTTAAGAATAAGGGAAGAAAAGAGGAACGTGAAGTAGGAGGTTCATGGATGTGGTAAGGGAAGACATGCAAGTAGTTGGTTTAAAAGAGGCAGATGTAGAGGACAGGGGGGTATAGAGACGGGTGATCCGCTGTGGCGATCCCTAATGTGAGAAAGAAGAAGTGAAAAGAGGAGAAGGACATTCTATAATTATTCTATAATAAAATGCATATAAATAAAAAGAATTCTAAAAAATAAAAACAATGTAAAGTTCTGATATCGTCCCATATATTAATGTAAAAAATAAAAGAAAGAAAAAGATTATTATGGGCTTCGATTTATTTGCCTGTTCTCTGTAATAATGAAGTTTCTGTTTCTGTTCTCTGTAATAATGAAGTTTTACTGCCTGATAAGTAAAAGACCATAGTCTTTTACTTATCAGGCAGTAAAACTTCATTATACTGTATGAAGTGTAATGTTCTGTCTATTATGTTGCATGTAGGTTGGCCTAGCATACAAATAACATATAAGTGCTGCCCTCGCTGATATATACTATCATAATAAATACATTTGTGCACTGTTTCTTCATAAAATATGTTTGAGTAGTATGTAGTTTTTCCAAAATTTTTGCTGGAAAAATGTTTCATGACTAATGCTTCAAATTTAAATGACCTTTATTAATAGCATGCTATAAATAACAATTTAGACCTATATGTATCATACTGTGCATAACACCTGCTTTAACATAAAATAGAAATATAAACTTATTTTGTCACCACATTTCACATTGCATAGCTTGTGCTGCTACTTAAGAAATCTACCAAGATATTTGATTGATATTTGAAAAGTATATAAATATAGTAAATGCAGTGTTTACTGGCTATCCTAATGAAGAGTCATTAGGCTTCTATTTGGCTCTGCCTGATGTTTAATATCTGCAATTTTAATCAAATTTAATACAGAATTGTTTTTAAAAGTGCACAGCAATATATAATTGACTGTGTATATGCTGGTACAAGAGAAATGGTGCAGTGACATTTCCCATTAGGACAGAGATTCAAATGAATGTAAGAAAAAAGTAATAATACAATGTAGATTTGAGACTTTCTTTTATATGCTCATGCAGATTAGGAAATAGATGTGATCTATGGGTTTTTTTTAATAATGACTATAAATACAATATGATGCAGCAATCAAATACGTACAGTGCTGATTATTATCAGATAAGATTAAGTGTAAATACTATCATCCAGGTCTTCCATTACAACAAATCTATTTGTTTTTTCAACACTTGCCATTCAGATTTATAGCAGTGGCCTGTGATGACTTATAAGGACCACCCATGCAGCACTGGGAAATAAGTGTGACAAATCAATCAAAAAGGTCTGCATTTGGAGTAGTTGTTTCCAGCTTTGAGAAATTGCCTGCAAGCAGAAATAAATAAAAATTATATTACAATTACAGTATCACAAACAAAAGTAACAAAATGAATGCACATACCAATGGCTGGCCCATTCCATAGTTTATATGAGCATACAAGAGCATGGCAATGTCATTGTGGCCTGCATCCAGGGCTATGGACATTGCAGTGCTGTCATCCTACCAGACACAGATCACACACATCAAAAAGTGTCAGTGGTGTTTGATGATAACGTAATGGTTCCTGTTACTTGAAAGCATTTAAGATACTTACATTGTCAGTCAGAGAAGCATCACAGCCTGGCTGAGCCAATAGGAGGCGGACAATATCAACATTGCCGTGCTCACTGGCACACATAAGTGCGGTTGAGCCCTCGTCATCTTGAATATTAACTTTTGACCCCGAAGCTAAGAGAACTTTCACCATGTCAATACGTCCATGACTGACTGCCAGCATGAGAGCAGTCTGACCAGCCTACAATATTAGAACAATAGTATACACACATACAGCAGATATATTTTCACTGTACATAGACAAACACAATACCTGAATGGCCTTAGAATTTACGTCTCCCTTCCTAAAGAGCGCCCCCACCACATTCATGTCCTCCTTGTTTTCCACAGAAGCCAAAGCAGCCAACATGATAGGGGTGTATCCAGCCTTATTCTGCTGATTTGCATTACATACACCTACACATCCAGCCACACACACACACACACACACACACACACACACACACACACACACGCACACACTTACAGATGTGGTCCAATAATAAGCAAACACTGCTAATCCTACAAGTAAGCAGCAGTATTATTAAAGATGACTCTATGGCATTGTCAAAACTTGTCTGGACACAAACACTGAATTAAATGAGCACATTTATTATTGCCTAATTGCCTATTAACCTAATTTATCTTAATAAATTAGTGCTTGTTTCCTGAGAGATATTTTAAGATTCTCCAGCAATAATGCCATAATTTGTTAAAGCTGGATAATTTACTTTGAAGCAGCTGGACAACATATCATTCCAATTTGATTCTGAGATCAATAATAAATTAATTACCCAGACACTTGTAAAAAAATTTTTTTAAAAAAGCTAACATTTCACAATTTCTGAATTAAATGTTTTGTTGACATGGCTACTAGGAATGTGTACCTGCATCCAGCAGTTTCTGTACCACCCTGAAATTAGAATGGGACACACTGTAGTGCAGGGCTGTGTTGCCATTCCGGTCAGCCATGTTAGCCACGTAAGACAGAACAGCAGGAGATACATGACGACACATGTTTTGAAAACTCTCAACTGTCTCGGGACATGCCTTCTTCTGACTGGATACACAGAACCAGTCTTGCTGGATCACATTCAGGCAGGAACGCTGTACAGTAGATACACACAAAATCTCTTTACTTTATATTAATAATTGGAAATAAAGCAGAATGTTATATTTTTTAAACTATGAAAATGGCTGCACTATTTCTAGTTCACTATTTATATGTAAGAATTATGTGACACTGAGCATGTTATCTGCTCTGTACAAAAGGTCAGGTTTTCCTCATGTCTTGACTTTTCTAATAAAGCACATGTTCAGATGAAATAGTGGATAGTTGACCTAAAACGAATCCTAAGTAACTTGTGTAATCTTTGTTAGTATGAGTAAACATAATTTAAAAAACTGTTGTATTCAATTTGAAGAGCATGTTAAATAGAAGCATTTTGTTATATACAGCATCAGGGTTCTGGAGAAATGTCTAATTTCACTGTGTACTGCATCAGCTATATGTGGTTGAATATAACAATAAAAGCTTCTTGACTGTTGGCTTGATTACATGTTAGATAACATTTTGCTCTCTGGAAATGACTAAATTTTAATTGCAGGATATATGTGAGAGCATGAAAATGTAAAACCCAAAATAACATTTTTTACTTTAAATGCCAGACAGGAAAGGGCGGTTTTACAAATCAGTCATCTAATTTTGTTTTTCCACCAACACACCCTTGCAAAACTCCATCTACATTTTATTTTTAGTGAATTTATTTTCAACCTTTGAAGCACAAATATATATTTGCAATTATTTTTCTTGTTTCAGGTCTGATGAAAAACCACTGTTCTAGTCAGTTTGCAGCTCCTTAAAATCAACAGCTCAAATGTGTTCACCTATTAAAAGGCAAAATCAGGAATATTGGAATATACTGTATATCTGATTAATTACAGCCCCTAGTATTCATCCTTAATTGATTTCACCTTCAAAACATATTTGCATGTAAATACAATTAGTATTATTATTTTGTATTATTCTACCACCAAAAATATTTGCTTCTCAGGTACTTTGTTGGGCAATAAGCAGTTCACAGAATGCTACAACTGTTCTTTTCTGCTCTCAAAACAAATTAATATTTACTCATATAGGGGATAGCTTAAGATTTGTAATGCATGATAAACTGTACAATGTGCTCTCATTGAAGATAATTATGATCTGCTGTTTTATTAAAATTATTGTATTAATTATAATAATAAAATGCTCATAATAAAGCTTTTATTATTTTATATATAAAATACACTCTATGCCTGTAAAACATGCAAGATTATTTAAAAAAGCACATAACAGCATTTACAAAAAATATATATTAATCGTTTCCATTTTGATCACCAGGTCACCAGGTCCCTGCATTTAAGCTATGGTTCAAAATACAGGAAATGTACATTTTACAGACTGTAAAAGTTTTAAAGAAGCATTTCTGTCCATTTACGTTTGAAAGCCAAAGCAAGGAAGAAAATCCAAACTTTTGTTTATCCAAAAAACAAAACCACATACTTACCAGTTCTCTGTTGGATAAAACCTTGGTGTCATCTAGGTGGGTTTTTAATTTGTGACAAGCAGAAATCACCTTGTCACTCATCTCATATCTAAAGAAATATAAAGATATTACATATTACAATATTGAAACATAATACACATTTTAAAGTCAGCAAAGCATAATTAAGGGGGAAAGTGTTTGTATGTATATGTGTTTCTTTCTAAACCAACCCTTCTATTCTCTCCATTTTAGAGGATTGAGTAGTGATCCTGGGACTATTGTCCATCTGTTTTACTCTCTTTCTCTTCTCCTCCACAGAATCAGTCATTTCAGAGAAGGAATCTTGAGTAATGGACAGACACTCAAACCTACATCCAAGACATAAAGGGCTAAATCAATTTAGCACTGTGGCTCATTCAAAAATGTCTAGCTTTCATCAGGGCCTTTTCATTCTTGTACTAACATTACAGAGACAAAGCTAAAGGTTCAAAATAATTAATTTTTTAATGAGCAAATATACTCAAATAAATGTGTCAGTTGGCTAAACAATTTTCAGTATTATTTATTATTTTAGTACATACTACCAATTCACAGGTTCACTTTTAATCGCTATCTAAATGAAAACAAAGGAATTAAAAAATTTTTAAATTTCAGAGTATGATCAAGAACTGCTTCATCCTCACCCAGGAGAAAGGGACTTGAGGGTCTTTCTGTTTTCTGCACATCCCTGAGACATGTCATTTCTTTTGATAATGGATCTGATTATGCCATTATCATCTTGGAGACAACAAGGAAAAGAAAAAAAAAATTATCAAAATCTAATTCAGGTTGCATCTCATTGTTTATCAATGCAGTTTTGTTACAGACTCTAAAAATAACATTTAAAAAGAAATATTACCAGTTTTGATCATTAGGATTTGTACTTTTGTTTTACATGACAGCCTCATAATTCAAGAAATATTTCCCATTAGCCATTTCAAATAAAATAAACGAAATTTTTAAATCTAAACATTCACAACATCAACAAAAGAACTCAGAAGCATTTTCAGACAGATATAAATTGTATGTATCACTGTCCGGTTTACCTAGGCGACACTTCCAAGATGGCAACAACACCTGTTTAAGGCATTTCTATAATAATATAAGGGTTTTAGAATTGCATGTTCCTTCTCTTCTCTTCACCATGCACAGTAACCACACTTGAATAGGCAGTATCTATGTTCTGTGTGCCACAAACCACTAGACTATAGAGAATGAAAACTTTCCAGACCACAATGCTTTCCAAAATATGTGTTCCTAAATAAGTGTAGGGCTCATTCAGCCAAGAGGCAAACCAGAGAGAGCTATTTCTATCTGCTGTCTGCATTCCACTATTTAGAAAGCAAATCTAAAGACTTGTGGAGTCTTCTCTTCTTTTAACAAATATTGAAGGTACATGAAGGGAATGGATGCAAAAGCATGCTTTCCACTGAAATGTCCCATTTGATTCTTGATTTAAGAGCAACACTCTCATTAGCTTTTGATGAAGAGGCATGCCCAGGTACTGAGATTACAAAGACTCTGTATAGGATATTGCTCATAAAACAATGAAAGCCTACATAAATAAACAAATAGAAAAGAAACCACATTATAAAAATATCTTTAAGATTTTTCACAAACTGTCTGTAGGTATGTTTGTATGTGTCTTTTAAAAGAAAAACATTTTAAAAGTAAACACATTACCTCCAATCTTTGTGTCTTGGTTGTCCTGAAGTTGAAGACCAGCCTCATCTGTTGGTTTAAAATGGCTGCTAGTTAGCAGACTTTGTTGCTCTTTTAGTATTCTCTGCATTTGATTTATGTAATGATCCAGTCCAGGCTCTGTCTGTGCATATAAATGTGGCTGCAGTAAATGTACAGGCATCCACATGTGCCCATCCATATCCCTTATCCTCCCATCACCTGCCTCAACCCCAATACTCCGAGTCTTGTAAGGATCTGGTAAGCGTGATGGACCACATGCTATGTTCCGTGTCCGGAGACCAACCAAAAAATTCTCATTAATGTTTGCCAATCCAACACCAGTGTCACGAGTCATGACTTTTGGGATGACAGGAGTGACTGTTCCTTCTCTCAGGTATGTTGGAGTCCCCACAGCAATGGAGCGCATTTTTCTCGCCACTTGTTGGTCACTAACTTTCCCATCACCAACTCCAAGCGTTCGGGTGAGTATGTGGACAGTGTTGGTATGTCTCTCCTGCATGTTTGTTGGCATGATGCTGGATTTAGAGTCATAGATTGGGAAAGTGCTAGTATCTTGAGAGCCTTTATGGACATCAGTGTTGGTGCATTGGGATATGTTTGTTAGAGTCATTATTTCACCAATGTCCATATCTCTGACAGTTTCCATGGCAATACCCTGGGAAACAAGTGACGTTACCATGTTCCCATCTACAGTGCAATCACCACAGCCCACTGTTCTACTTGGTGTCTTCTTTTGTTCTTGGGTCTCCATCAACTTTAAGGTCAAAATACCAACATCACAAACACTCACAGATGTCCCAACACCTTGACTGAAAGTTTGCACATATTGTGTTCCCACACATTGATCCCTCTTTTCCACCTTCTTCTGTATCACCCACATTTCAATGGGTGTATCCAGGCCAGAGGCTGCATCGCTTGTCTTTGGCTGGCAAATCACTCCTACAGTGTTAAAAGTTGGCACTGCCTCTTCCCCTACAGCAGTATTTACAAGTTGAACATGATTTCCAATGGCAATTGTCCTTGTCATCCATCCTGTCTGAGTTGCAATGCTCTGCATCTTTGGTTGTGCACAATGATTCTTTGCTGCATGGATATGGGCACCAGAATCCTGTAATTCACTCTTCAGTCTGCACAATTCTGCTTTAATCAATGCCTCTTTAAGCTCTAACTCCAGTGTTTTAATCTTGTCCCTTAAAACCTGAATAGTTTGTTGTTTTATCTCAAGCTCCAGCTCTGTGTTTGACATCACACTTTTTGTATGAACAAAGTCAAGAACAGCTATATTCTCACTGTCATTGACATTTAACTCCTTCTTAGCATTTAGCTGCTTAAACTGGTTTATATCAGACAAGGCATTAAGTTCAGAACTACCTACCCTTTTGACAGACTCCCTCTGGCCCTCATTATCTTTTTGTTGTTTGGGACACTTTACAGTACTTCCTGTGCTGTATGCGACTTCCCTGGATAGACCTTGCAAATCTGTATCAAAATTACAATCTAAAATTTGACTCTCTAGTTTTTTTACCAATGCAATAAGCTGTTTCTTTTCTTCTTCCAAGTCAGAGATCTTGACTTGCAGCACAGGTATGATCTTTACCTCTTCCTCCATATTTTTCAGCCTTTCCAGCGCCACTACCATTTGGTCCCTAACCAATTGAAGGTCCAGTGGACTAACAGTAGTTACTGGAGTGACCCTGCCACAACTCTTGGGGCTGCTCCTTGAGAAAATCTGATCAAGATCTGTTAGCTTAGACCCTTTGTGGTGTTCCTGGGACTGAGTGTGGTTCAGAACATCCCAGCTGGTATGAGGTGAAGGACCACCATTTGAGCCTCGGCCAGCAAAACTAGCTAGCCTACGCCGTGGGTATATCTCTGATGTAATTGTCTGAAAAGCACTCTTCTCTTGGTCTAAATGTTTTTGTGTCTCAACCAAGGTCTTTTCCTCTAAAGGATTTGGTTTAAGAGTAGTGGGTTGCCATGTCACTATGGGAGGCTTTCCATCTGAGCTTTTCTTGCGAAAATGTGAGGCATCAAAATGCTCAGAAGTTTCAGAAATGGATTTAGATGAGGAATGGGATGGAGGAAGTGGGGGTTTTCTTCTGTTAACAGAAAAAGAGGAGGTGGAGGAGGCCGTAGAGAAATTCCTAGTTTCATTTCTGTTTACAGATGATAGTGACCCAGAGAAGGCCTTGCCGGAAGGATCAATCCCACTCTGTGGTTCAGAGACTGGTTTGGCCTTCGGCCGTCTGTTAAAACCCAGCCGCCGAATGATGTCACTGTTTGATGCCGTCCACGTACTTAAAATCTATTTTAATGTGATAACATAACATGTACTAAGGTAAATAGAATAATTTTGAGAGGTTTCAGTACTAGTGGCATCAGTTCAACACCATCTGTACAACTGTGGAAAAGAACAGGAGACATCTGATTTTCATATCAATTTAACAAATACACATTTGCTTATTATACGTTTTTAGTTTAGTTCCATTTAAAGATTTTATTTACACTCTCAGAAGAGCAAAGAACCCTTCCTGTAAAGTAACCCTTCTCCTTCTTAAAATTCTTCTAAAGTTGCTATTTATATAATGGCACACCTTCTCTTTTAGTGGTTTTTCTTTATTTTTATATTTTCAGCATTGTACAATAATACTGAAAACATGAAAGAACATGTATGGAGTTACAGTGAGGAAAATAAGTATTTGAACACCCTGCTATTTTGCAAGTTCTCCCACTTAGAAATCATGGAGGGGTCTGAAATTGTCATCGTAGGTGCATGTCTACTGTGAGAGACATAATCTAAATAAAAAAAATCCAGAAATCACAATGTATGATTTTTTAACTATTTATTTGTATGATACAGCTGCAAATAAGTATTTGAACACCTGAGAAAGTCAATGTTAATATTTGGTACAGTAGGCTTTGTTTGCAATTACAGAGGTCAAACGTTTCCTGTAGTTTTTCACCAGGTTTGCACACACTGCAGGAGGGATTTTGGCCCACTCCTCCACACAGATCTTCTCTAGATCAGTCAGGTTTCTGGCCTGTTGCTAAAAAACACAGAGTTTGAGCTCCCTCCAAAGATTCTCTATTGGGTTTAGGTCTGGAGACTGGCTAGGCCACGCCAGAACCTTGATATGCTTCTTACAGAGCCACTCCTTGGTTATCCATGTTGGAAGACCCAGCCTCGACACATCTTCAATGCTCTAACAGAGGGAAGGAGGTTGTTCCCCAAAATCTCGCAATACATGGCCCCGGTCATCCTCTCCTTAATACAGTGCAGTCACCCTGTCCCATGTGCAGAAAAACACCCCCAAAGCATGATGCTACCACCCCCATGCTTCACAGTAGGGATGGTGTTCTTGGGATGGTACTCATCATTCTTCTTCCTCCAAACACGTTTAGTGGAATACTGACCAAAAATTCTATTTTGGTCTCATCTGACCACATGACTTTCTCCCATGACTCCTCTGGATCATCCAAATGGTCATTGGCAAACTTAAGACATGCCTGGACATGTGCTGGTTTAAGCAGGGGAACCTTCCGTGCCATGCATGATTTCAAACCATGACGTCTTAGTGTATTACCAACAGTAACCTTGGAAACGGTGGTCCCAGCTCTTTTCAGGTCATTGACCAGCTCCCCCCGTGTAGTTCTGGGCTGATTTCTCACCTTCCTTAGGATCATTGAGACCCCACGAGGTGAGATATTGCATTGAGCTCCAGTCCGAGGGAGATTGACAGTCATGTTTAGCTTCTTCCATTTTCTAATGATTGCTCCAACAGTGGACTTTTTTTCACCAAGCTGCTTGGCAATTTCCCCGTAGCCCTTTCCAGCCTTGTGGAGGTGTACAATTTTGTCTCTAGTGTCTTTGGACAGCTCTTTGGTCTTGGCCATGTTAGTAGTTGGATTCTTACTGATTGTATGGGGTGGACAGGTGTCTTTATGCAGCTAATGACCTCAAACAGGTGCATCTAATTTAGGATAATAAATGTAGTGGAGGTGGACATTTTAAAGGCAGACTAACAGGTCTTTGAGGGTCAGAATTCTAGCTGATAGACAGGAGTTCAAATACTTATTTGCAGCTGTATCATACAAATAAATAGTTTTAAAATCCTATATTGTGATTTCTGGATTTTTTTTTTTTAGATTATGTCTCTCACAGTGGACATGCACCCCTCCATGATTTCTAAGTGGGAGAACTTGCAAAATAGCAGGGTGTTCAAATACTTATTTTCCTCACTGTATGTAATGAACAAAAAAGTGTAAACAACCCAGACTATGGTCTTCCTTCCAATAGCTACTTCTGCTGAAGTGGATAAGTTTATTAGAATTATCAGCCACAGAAAGCACTGATTTACATAAATGCTTCTTAGGGTAAAAGTGGCCGACATATTTCAACATCCATTGTTCAGAGGAGACTGCGGGATCCAGAAGAGCAGAAGAGACTTGCTTGGGCCAATAAACACATTAGATCAAAGGAAAACTGTCCTTTTGGTCTGATGAGTCAAAAATTTAGATTTTCTGTTAGACATACTCTTTGTTAGACATACAAACGTTAAATGGATGGTTCCTGAATGTATGATTTTCACTAGGAGTAGGAGGTGTGATGTTGTGGGGGTGATTTGCTGGTGACCCTGTTGCTGATTTAGTCAAAATTAAGGGCACATTTAACCAGCAAAGCTACCACAGCATTTTGCAGCAGCATCCCATCGCATCTGGTTTGCACTTGCACAAGGAACCTCATTTGTTTTCCAACAGGACAATGACCTCAAACACCTCTAGGTTATGTAAGAGCTACTTGTTCAAAAAAAGACAGTGATGGAATGCTGCATCAGATGACCTGGCCTCCACAATCACCTGTTGAGATTAGTTGGATTGGAGAGTAAAGGAAAAGTAGCCAACAAGCACTCTCTGGGAACTCCTCAAGATTGTTGGAACACATTTCCAGGAGTCTACCTCTTGAGGCTGATTTAGAGAATGCCAATAGAGTCTAAAGTTGTCATCAAAGCAAATGGTGGCTACTTTGAAGAATGAAAAATAGAAAAAATATTCTGGGTTAATTTACACATTTTTGTTTACTACATTATTCCATAAATTATTCTGTAATTAATTTCGGTGACTTCAGATATGTATCTATTATAGGTGTAGCGGTAAAAATATACGTGCTAAAGTATTTTTGGTACAGGGCTTTCGGTTCTGTGCATATGTCTACCGAAAGCAATCTTTTCTTTCAATCCTTTGGTGTATATATACACACACCGAATCTCATGAAAGTAAGTACACCCCTCAAATGTCAGCAGCCATTTTAGTATATATGTGTATAAAAATGTTGCAAACATTGAATAAGAAGCTTATTATCCAAACTTTTGTGTGTATAGTAATTTGAATTATATTGCAATATCTGTATTACTTTTCGAGTTTACTAGAACGTATGTGACAAAATTTAAAAGCTTTTGAGGATTATCAATTTTGAGTCATCCTATGTTTGTGCCTGTAACGGCCAGGTATCTCCATTCCTACCACCAAGGGTGAGAGTGGAAGATTCATTATCTGAGTTTGCTTTTCAGCAGGAGGAATTAAAAAGTTTAATGCCATTGGGGCAACATGGCTAGAGAATCTCTGAAGAGAACCACATCCAGTCTGCTAAAAATACATTTAAAAAATGTAAGGTCCAACTGGACAGAAAGGTTTGTTTTTTAATGGTCAATTAAAAGCCGAGACTTAAATACAACTGAAAATGTGGCATGACCTCACAATTGTCCACTAAAGTTTCTCGACTTAATTTGGGAGAGTTGGGAAAATTTGCTTTGAGAAAAAAATATTAATATTTACAAAGCTCCTAAAGACACATGTTTGGGTCAATTCAAAAAGGAGTAGCAGACACTTTCTGGAGACACTGTACATTTTATCTGGCATACAAATAGAATACTGTGAAATGAAAAGCCAGAAAACTGGAACTGGTTTCTATAGTCAATATATATATATATATTTTGAACATATATATATATAGTGGTATAAAGTTTAGTCATTAAGGTAAAAAAAATAATAATTGTATACACAGTTGTAGATCATTGCATTTATATCATAAATAGCTTTTGCTCACCTGTAAATTAATGCAGTCCAGAGCTAAATCATTTCCTAAACCAGTGACTGAATTCTAGGTCTCTACTTTCACCCTTCTGTTCTCTAGGTTCTTATGCGCTCCACCCACATATGTTACTTCTCTCCTCCTCTAACCTCCATTTCCACTCCTTCTGTCTTTCTTTTACTCCTTCTGCATCTCTTTTCACAACTTATTTTGCATGTAGTTAGATTGTGATGCAATATTCCTTTGACTCTATACTGCAGCATTTTATATTTTAAATAAGGCAGTGACAATGATACTAAAGACTTAGTGCATGAGTCTTATGCATGTCATTAACCTTCTTGTCTCTTCATCACCCATTTTCGATGCCTGTTTTTCAGAATCTATTTTATATTATTTTATGTATTATATATAATATACTAATATTTCTTACTTACTCTTACTCTTTTTTATTATTTTTATTATTGTTTGAAGTTATTTTTATAGTACTTCACAATAGATGCTGTCATAATACAGCTTTATGAAAAAATTGATTGAGATTATACATTTTAATTGTATATATATGTAATAAATTGATTGAGATTATACATTTTAATTGTATATATACAGTTGTGTTCAAAATTATTCAACCCCCACTGAAATTGATTGTTTTGGTCGGTTTGACATTGATTATGATCATTCAGTCATCCTGCTTACAATTAAATCAAAGAGGCACGTGTAGGTCAGACAAATATAACATAACATTTATAATGAAATAACCACAAATGTCTTTTCTGAGCTCACATCATTATCAGTTTTATTCAACCCCCAAGTGACATTCAATCTTAGTACTTAGTTCAACATCCTTTTACAGTAATAACAGCTTTTAAACGTGAAGCATAGCTTGACACAAGTGTCTTGCAGCGATCTACGGGTATCTTCGCCCATTCATCATGGGCAAAAGCCTCCAGTTCAGTCACATTCTTAGGCTTGCGCACTGCAACTGCTTTCTTTAAGTCCCACCAGAGGTTCTCAATCGGATTTAAGTCTGGTGACTGCGATGGCCACTTCAAAATGTTCCAGCCTTTAATCTGCAACCATGCTCTAGTGGACTTGGAGGTATGCTTGGGATCATTGTCCTGTTGAAAGGTCCAACGTCTTCCAAGCCTCAGGTTTGTGACGGACTGCATCACATTGTCATCCAATATCTCCTGATACTGAAGAGAATTCATGGTACCTTGCACACGCTAAAGCTTCCCAGTACCTGCAGAAGCAAAAGAGCCCCAAAGCATGATTGACCCCCCGCCATGCTTCACAGTAGGCAAGGTGTTCTTTTCTTCATAGGCCTTGTTCTTCCTCCTCCAAACATAGCGTTGATCCATGGGCCCAAACAGTTCTAATTTAGTTTCATCAGTCCACAGAACACTATCCCAAAACTTCTGTGGTTTGTCCACATGACTTTTGGCATACTGCAGTCGACTCTTCTTATTCTTTGGGGACAGCAAGGGGGTGCGCCTGGGAGTTCTGGCATGGAGGCCTTCATTACGCAGGGTGCGCCGTATTGTCTGAGCAAGGCACTTGCTTTCAAGCTGGAATATGTGAAAACCCAGAAAGTGGTGGAAGCTCAGTGGTTAAGGCTCTGGGTTACTAATCAGAGGGTCAGAGGTTCAAGGCCCTGTATTACCAAGCTACCACTCTTGGAGCCCTTGAGCAAAGCCCTTGAGCATCTGTGTTTCAGAGGGGCTGTATCATGGCTGACCCTGAACTTCTTAACATTACCTGGATATGCTAATAAATAATTTTGCTGTAATGTACATGTGACAAGCTAAACTGTCTAATGAATTTACTATATGTATAATGGAATCCTGTTCTAAAGAAAATTGTGGAAAAATGTGTGTGTAATATGACGATTATATGCAGGAGCAAATGTTCATATACTGTATAGTCTTGGTCAAACTGAAACCTGCATAAAAATGGTGTGTCTAAAATAAGCCATTTTCCTGGTGGTTATGCTCTGTTAGTGCGCTAAAAATATTTTTACCCACTTCATCCAGTCAGTAATTAATCTGCAGGAGCAGCATTATTCAAGATTCAGTAATGTAAGTATGTTATACCATAAAATCAAATTCTTACTTCCTCCAAACAGACTATGACATAAATTAAGCACATAAGGAAAACGAAGAAAGGCACAAGACAATTTACAAATGTACAAAGTTGTGATTGTGCAAATGCAAGAAACAAAAGTGTGTACATGTATAAAGTGTACAGTGTGTAATGTAACGTCTTAGAAAGGCATGTGCAAAGTCCAGCAGAGGTAGATTAGGTCCATGTTGGCATTCCCATTGTAAAGGTGTGTATAAGTGTGTGCAAAATATGTAGAGGATTTTCATCATCATGATCTTCTTGGTCTGAAACATCAATTGAATATGTATACCAAACTCACAGAAGCTCTCAAGCCCAGGCGGTGGTGGTAATGGTTTAGCAACCATGCAGTGAAGATATGCTGGAGTGGGAATTTGGTGACAGGTCAGTCTTCTACACTCACAAGGTTCTTGGCTCCTGAAGGTAATGAGGCCTAACACCAAAAGCCTGAGGTGTCATTAGAGGAACACCAGATCAGATGTCTTAACAGAGTCTTAAAACCTGTCCAGACCAGCTGTTCAGTATATTGTTGTACGTGTTTGATCTGAGCCTAAAGCTGGGGAAGGTGCCACAGCTGTGGAAAACATCCTGCTTGGTACCTGTACCAAAGACGTCTCACCCAAAAGACTTTGGGGACCACAGACCAGTAGCACGGTCCTTACATCTGATGTAGACGTTGGAGAGGTTGGTGCTTACTCATCTACGACCTCTGATGAGCCTATTAATGGATCCACTTCAGCCTATCAGCCAGGCATAGGAGTGGAAGATGCTGTCATTTTCACTAATGGAAAAGTCTGGGAGCACAGTGAGAGTCATGTTTTTTTTTTCACTTCTTCAGTGCTTTTAACACCATCCAACCTGCACTTCTGAGGAATAGCTGGAGTACATGTGGGTGGACCATCATCTATTTACCTGTAAACTGGATTACCTGACAAACTGACTACAGTATGTGTGAACTTGTGACTGTGAGTCTGACATGGTTTTCTGCACTGGAGCCCCACAGAAAACGATCCGGACTCCGTTTCTATTCACAATGTATACTGCAGACTTCATGATCAGCATAGCAAACTGTCACCTGCAGAGGTTCTCTGATGACTCTGTCATTGTCGGCCTGATCACAGATGATGACGACAGAGAGTACAGAGGACTGATCCAGGACTTTGTGGACTGGTGCCAATGGAGCTGCCTCCAGATAAATGTGGGCAAAACCAAAGAACTGGTGTTATATTTCCACAGGCACAAACATTGTTCACTATCACCAGTGAACATTCAGGAAAGGACATTGAGAGAGTGGATACCTGGGTGTTCATCTGAACAGCAAACTGGATCAGACAGATAATGACTCTCAATGAAACAGTTTCATCTCTAGCGATACCAAAGGTCTTTTCTTCCTTCTGCTATTAAACTTTACAATCAGAGCTGCTCCTAGTGAACCCATTCCCCATAATGCACACTGTTAATATTGTTTTTTAAACTGTGCAATAACAACATATTACCTAGTGTAATTTGATTGTTTGATAGTGTAACTACTATATTGTTTGTTGTTTATTTTTCTTTTGTATTTATATACTGTACTGTATATATTTGTACTATGCCTCTGATTTATATTTTTCACATTTTTCTTTGCTGCTGTTACACTGAAATTTCCCCACTGTGGGAAGAATAAAGGTATATATTATCTTAGCTTAGCTTAGCTTAGCTTAGCTTATTTTATCTTAGCTTATCTTACTCACCACTGCTGAGGATGGCTCCATCAACATGGACAGCAGTTTTCTGTAGATCGTACCACTTACAAACCATGAAGATAAATTTGTACTGCTATTAATGTGAAAGGTTCTGTTACAATGGCTTAGGACTACAATATCCACAGTTTTGCACTCATCCAGTCTCCATCAGTGAACATCTTCAACAGTGATGGAACTATAATAAATGAGTATCTGGTGTCACCCAGATAAAGATGGATTCTCTTTTGGGTCTGGTTTCTCTGATTTCTTCCTTATATCATTACAGGAAGTTTTTCCTTGCCACCAACACAACTGATTTCCTTATCAGACATAAACTTATAGGGATAAAGTTACGTTATAAATTAATAATTTATTTTCTTAATCTATTTATTTCTGTAGGTTGCTTCGTGACAATGCCTATCAATAAAAGCCCATTTAATTAAATCATCCTGGAACCTTAAAACCTGATTAAATTACTATTACAAGATTCCCATGTTGACTCACAGTGGCTAACGGGAGAATTTTTCTTCCATGACTCATAGGGTTTTTTTTAAAACCATTTGCTCATTGAATCATTAGAAAAGCAATCTATGGCATACAAAGACTGAGCAAACATTTTGTTATTGACAAGTTCTTATTGAATGTTTTTAATGTACTACAGTTCTTTTTTATTAATTTTCTAACCTGTTTTATTTGTTTAGGTTTGTTGACTGTTTATTTTATTGACTGAGCCTAGACACCTACACCTTAACATAATTATTAAGTGAATGTTGTAAGACACATTAAAGCACAGATTTAATCTTAACGACTTGTCTGTGTTATAAATAACATCCACAGTAAACTGTAAACCATTGATAAACTATCTGCAAGTGTTGAATTGCTGATTTACCAAATGATACATAGTCCACTGCTGCCACCTACTGGCAATAAATGGTGCCAGCATTGCCCTGGGATTTCAAAATCTTAAGTCGTCTAGGCTTTACAATTTCCCCACCTATAAACCAGAAAGGGTGAAGTTTAAAACATACTTCCACTGAGACATACAACGCCAGCCAACCACATCTAATGCTGCATTATTGGGAAATGTAACACATATGGAGGAAAGTGCTATCTGCCCTCTTCAGAACAGCATGAGCTTAGATTTACAAATCCATGTACAGCCAAGCCTTAACAAGCAGAACCTTGCAGAGGATATCAGCTCTGAGTTCACTACCAGTGGTGCGGCTTCAGGGTCAGCAAGACCTTCTCTGCTGGCCTAAACTCAATTTTTGGTCCAATAATGTGTATTAAATTATTCCTAATAGTCTACTCTCTTTATTTCATAGCATTTTTTGGGTGCACTGCTGCAAGGAGCAGCGCATCCGAGTGTAATTTTAGGTTAGAGTTGATTGGATTAGATGGTCAGAGAGTGCAATAGTCAGAGCTAGCAAACTGCAAAAGCTCAAATATATTTGTGTCAATTTAATAGTAATAATTTCCTAATAATTTTGAAAAGATTTCATTCCACAATGTCTGAAAGAGGAGAATAAATTGATTAGGCCACAGATATAAATACAAGGACATTGACAAATCAGACTTTTAAAAAATTAACTCCATAAAAAAAGGTCAGCTAAAGCAGTGCATTTCCAGGAATAAACCGTTATGCATGAACAAAATTCACAAAAATGCACAGAAAACGCTTTTTTCTGGTCATTTTCTGCTAGAGATGATGTATGGAGCACATCTGTGGCTGCAGTGAAACAAGAATTGTGTTCATTAGCTTTCTTACTTTGGTAATGACATTCATTCTAACTGCATGACATACCTATCTGTGATGCAGCGCTCTGTTATACTGTGTTTCTGTATAATGTTGATGGTTTCTATAGCGGTGGCCTCATAATGATGGTATTAAGAGGTGGATTGATTCAAGCAGGACAACACTGAAGGCCTATGTGCATGGCCCGCCGTTAAGCACTACTATGCTAATGATATGCTACAAAGAGTAATTCAGGATGACATTAAGTTTCCTCATTGGCAACAAATATCTTGTATATGTTTGTAAAGTCAAGAGTAGAGTTTAAAGGATGACAATTCTTTTCTTTGCTTTAATAATTTTCTTGGCTATTCATATTTATGCCACAAACGCTTGCTTTATTAATGCTTAAATTATGGTGTGAATTGTAGATAAATATTATTGTTTATTCTAGATGACAATTGACTGTATAAATGCTCAGTGGACATGGAATTGTATTTTAAAGCCAGAAAACTTGGGGTGTTAGTAGGCTCCAACTGCGAGAGACAATTTACCCCTGCTTTACAAAGCTTATAGAAATGATTGATTGTAAATGCATTAAACATTGCTCATGCTGAGTATAGCAGTAATTCAACACACACACGCACACAGACCTGCTGTTACTGCAGAAACCAGAGAGCATCTTTGTGAATAGCACTGTGTCAGCTACAAGGCTAAGGATAGAAAAGAAAAGCAAAGACAATAAAAAGCCACAAGCACTAACCCTAAATCAGTTTAGTGACTTAGGCAATAAGTTTGACTTTTCTTTGTCACTGAAAATGAAACAGTTTTTGTGAACTTCACACATGATATGCCAAATGACACTCATGTAATTCTAGAATGACTGCAATGTTGAGGGAAGAAACAAAAAAATGTCCCTAAATGTACAGCCATGACCATAAATATCTAGACACTGACATAAATCTGTTGGCTTTACAATAATGGGTTTTAAGTGAAGTATCCAATATGTATTTGATTGTAGATTTTTTACCTTCAATTTCAAGGCGTTTAACAAAAAATACTGCATTAACAAATTTGGAATTGGATCCTTTTATTCTTTACATATTTTCTCCATTTTCACAGGCTCAAAAAGTAACAAACTTGTAATTAAAATGGGTTCTTAAAGGATTATTTTAGTACTTGGATCTCAACGTTTTTTTAAAAGTGTAAGTGAAAACCCCTTGAATTATAGCTGAACTTTTTGGTTTTACAAGGATGCACTGGACACAATTAAAAGCATATTAATTTCATAGCCCTAAGTTTTCATAGCCCTAAGATAAATAAAAAAAAATCATAAGAAACAGTTGTAGTTATAAGTAGCACTACTTACCAGAAAGCTTTTTAGTATGTGTATGTATATCACTTGAGGCAAAAGAAAAATGACTGTGGTCAAGTGTCCAGTATTCCAGATCATTATGTGTTTGTTTTTGTTTTTCTATATTCCATTATAATTATAATTTCAGACACTAAACAGTGCGTGTCTATTGAATCGTGCAGACTCCGAGCACTACTTACTGTCTATTCATAATGCCTGTGTGCGCGCGCGTGTGCATGTGTGAGAGCGTACTGTTTACGTCATGACGTACAGGTGCGCCAGCCTCCAGTTTTACCACGTGTACACCAACACAACGTTATAACACAACGCTCCCCAAACTTTTTTTTACATCACGGAGCAGTTTCGCGCAAGACAGACTTTCCATGGAAGGAGCTTTATGCTGTCACGCCCAATATCGTGCATATAATATAACTATTATATGTTTAGAGGCGCCAAAATGGGTTATGCAGTACATAGCGGCACCGCACGTGGGAGGCGGCATTGCATATCATTATTCATTCTTGTTTTTACCACTCTTTTTTGAGAGGGGGCCGTCAACCGTGATCTTGCACACCTCTCCGCAAATGTGAAGTTGCATCCCTGTATATGATCACATATTATATGATTCTATAATTAATTTAATGATATATACAATCAAAATGTAACCCATCATAATCAGTGGTGAAAGAAGTACACAAACCATGTACTTAAGATACACTATTTAAATTATTACTCCAGTAAATATAAAAGTGCTCCTTTTAAACTTTCACTTGAGTAAAAGTACAAATGTATTTGCCTTCAAATGTACTTAAATATCCAAAATACTATGATTTATTATGGCTATTATAATATAATTATAATTTTTGTCTTAATTTTGGACTTCTGCTTAATCAACTCAGTTTATGTGAAAGCACTCTAATGTTACTCTTAGCACACCGATGTATTAATAGAATGATATTAATGAGTCAAACACTGATTGATATCTGTTTAAATTATTATGAGCCCAAAACCTTCTTTTCAACTACTTTGCTTCTTCTTCTTTCTGCTTCTCGCATTAGGGGTCGCCATAGCGGATTATCCGTCTCCATACCCTCCTGTCCTCTACATCTGCCTCTTTCAAACCAACTACCTGCATGTCTTCCCTCACCACACCCATAAACCTCCTCTTTAACTTTCCTCTTTTCCTCCTTCCTGGTGGCTCCATCCTCAGCCTTCCCCTTGCCAAAATATACCCCATGTCCCTCCTCTGCATACGTCCAAACCATCTCAGTCGCTCCTCCCTCACCTTGTCTCCAAACCGTCCTACATGGGCGGTCCATCTAATAAAGTTGTTTCTTATCTTGTCCATCCTCGTTACTCCCAATGAAAATCTCAACATGATCAACATCAGCTCTGCTACCTTCAGCTCCACCTCTTGTCTTTTAGTCAATGCTACTGTCTCTATACCATACAACAGTCCTATAAACTTCTCCTTTCACTCTTACAAATACCCTTCTATCACAAATCACTCCTGCCACTTTTCTCTATCCACTCCACCCTTCCTGCACTCTTTTCTTTACTTCTCTAACACACTCTCCATCATTTTGCACTGTTGGCCTCAGGTACCTAAACTCCTCCACATTCTCCACCTCTTCTCCCTTCAACTGCACCACTCCACTGCCCTTCCTCTCATTCACACAAATGTACTCTGTCTTACTGCTTGTGACTTTTATTCCCCTTCTCTCCGGCGCATACGTCCACCTCTCCAGGCTCTTCTCAACCTGAGAAGTCTGGTCCCTCTCAAGGTTCCTTCCTCATAACATCTAAGGGAGTTTTTCCTTGCCACAGTCGAAATGGCTTGCTCATCAGGGATAAATACACACCATTCACCCTAACTGTTAAATTATGTAAAGCTGCTATGACACAATGTCTGTTGTGAAAAGTGCTATAGAAATAAACTTGACTTGTTAAACAGTCTTGTTAAAAACTCCACAGCCGTTTTCCTAAACATCTCCACGCTTCTACAATAGGTAATCTGGTCCTACCGACTTTTCACTCTTCAACCTCTTAATCCCTGCTCTCACGTCCTCCTTACTAATCCTATCCACTTCCTGCTTCTCCATCTCCACATCATCCAACCTTCTCTCTCTCTTATTTTCCTCATTCATCAGTTGCTACTCCTTTCACCATCTCAACACACTCTCCTCACTAGTCAACACATTTCCATCTCCACCCGTTATTGCTCCAACTTGCAGCACATCATTCCCAGCTCGGTCCCTCTGCCTGGCTAATCAATATAAATCCTTCTCTCCTTCCTTAGTGTCCAACTTCTCATACAGCTCCTCATATGTATTTTCCTTTGCTTTTGCCACATCCCTCTTCACCTGCTGCCACATCTTCTTGTACTCCTGCCTACTTTTCCCATATCCATGCTAATCCTGTTTCGCCCCAACCTCTTCCTCCTTCTGCTTTCCTGCACTTCCTTATTTCTTTACCATCTTTCTCTTTGTCTTCCTTTATATTTCCAAGTATCTCACCAAGTTTCTTTCTAGCTGTCTCCCTTTTCCCTTCTGCAGTAGTTGCCCAATCATCCAGCACCTGTCTGACCTGATCCCTGAATCACACAATACAGTCTTCCTCCTTCAGTTTCCACCATCTTCTTTCAGTCCTCACTCTTCTCCTCTTCTTCTTCACCTCTAAAGCCATCCTACAGGCCACCATCCGATGCTGTCTAGCTTCATTGTCCTTTCACAGTTGTTTCACATTGTGGTTATACATTGTCCTCACAGTGTTCAATCTCTTTCAGGTTGCATCTCCTGCAGAGAACATAGTCTACCTGTGTGCACCTTCCTCCACTCTTATATGTCACCCTTATATGTGTGGATTGATGAGGTGAGAGTGACTCTTGACGGACCAGATGGATGGGCCTATGGTTGGATCAGTAACGGACACAGAGCTCCATTTCGACTCAGACGCCAGCAAGGTGGAGGTGGGGTACCGGTATGGGCAGGTATTATTAAAGATGAGCTAGTTGGACCTTTTCAGGTTGAAAATTGACTCAAAATCAACTCTCCGACCTACTGCCAATTTTTAGAAGACAGTTTTTTCAAGCAGTGGTACAGGAAAAAGTCTGCATCTTTCAAGAAGACTTTGATGCATGTGATGGAGCGTTGTCTTGCATAAAAATCAAAGTACTCCTCTGCGTGGCTGGCCAGTAAAGGCCTTTAAAATGAAAAACTAATGACATGGGCCCCCTTCTTCACCTGACTTAAACCCTATTGAGAACTTTTGGGCCCTTCTTAAGCAAGAAATTTACAGTGAAGGTAAACAGTACACCTCTCTGAACAGTGTCTGGAAGGCCGTGGTTGCGGCTGCACAAAAAAGTTGATTCTGACCAGATCAAGAAACTGACTGACTCCATTAATGGAAGGCTTGAAGAAGGGTGGCTATATTGGTCACTGTTTTTTTTTTATTTTTTATTTTAGATATGTTTATTTGTAAATTTTGAGTTTGTTTATTATATACACTATAACAGGTGAAAATAAACAAATGAGATGGGAAAATCTTTTTTTCATTTAGTTGCATAATAATTCTGCACACTAATAGTTGCCTAATAACGGTGTACATGTAGATATTCTCTTAAGAAAGCCAAAACTTCACTTTTACTACTTAAATGTTCAGGTTTGAGGGTTTGTTAACATTTTGGATTGACCAAGAGCACTGTAGTTGTACAATAACAAAATGAATCCTCAAATATACAACTTGCCTAATAATTGTGCACACAGTATAGGTACACCTTCTACCACTACATCTAACTCACTCCAGAATTTTTCTAACTCCGCCATCTCACAACCCCCTTGTGGAGCATTGGCACTGATAACATTTATCATTACCCCATTCAACTTCCAGCTTCACATTCCTCACTCTATCAGAAACTCTCTTCACCTCCACTGCACTCTTACCGTACTCTTCCTTTAGAATCACCCCTACACCATTTCTCTTTACACCATGGTAGAACAGTTTAAACCCACCTCCAATGTTTCTGGCCTTACTCCCTTGTGCCCTAATGGCTGGGTTAGTTTCTTCTATCAATTATTACTCTTAAAATGTTTTGCTTGTTGTTGAAGTGAAGCTGAACTGTATGTTCATACTACAGTAACTAGAAACCACCAAGCGGCAATCAAAACATTCAAAACAGAGCACGCACTCTACCCAGATTAGTGGCTTGCTGTATGATTGACCAGTTAAGTTTGTATCCACTCAAATAAAAAGGACTGATTTCACAAAATGTAGTTAAGTAAAAAGTAATATAATTGACTTTGAAATGTAGTGAAGTAAAAGTAAGTTTTCCCAAATGGAAATACTTCAGTAAAGTACAGATATGTGAAAAGCTACTTAAGTACAGTACCGAATTACAATTACTTTGTTACTGTCCACCATTGAGCATAATGCAGAATCAGTGGGAGCTTTATTTAACACATTTTTTGTCCTCCTGTGCCATGAGCTTCATTGGGTGGCAAGGACCTGATGGTTTACTTCTCATTTCCATAGCAGTTTTGTTCTGGGGTGTGGTTGATAGCTAACTTACTTTCTGTGCAGCCCAGTACCAAATGATCCTCGGCCATGTACCAGTCACACAGATGACAGAAAAAATACAAAACACAAATGTATTTGTCAGTAAGCAGAGAATAAATGTAACCTCCTTATATGGAGGAAACTGGTAAAAGTGTTTGAACGGGAATTTTTGTTTAAATGACCTATGTTACGCACTCTGAGTGGCTTAAACTTCGACTAAATATTTAGACTGGAAATGTACTAAGCATCAAGTGCAACACATCATTGTAGCAAACTAGTTATCTAAGAAAAGCATTAATGTTTCAGTTCAGAGGTCTTTAACCTTCTGCAAAATGGCCCAGTGATGATGCAGACTTTCATTCTTCATTGAGGCAGTAGCCACACCTGGTGGTGGAAAAGAAATCAACTTTTGACATTTTATTGACATACTTATTCATTTCAATTGTGGTATAGCTGCGCTCCCCAACCTTTTTCACACCACAAACAAGTTTCACTCCTCTTTATAGGTCTTTTTATTAAAGATTTTTTTTTTTTTTGGTGGTTGGTAGTCATAATAAGGAAAAGACACAAGCAGCTGATGCAATTTAGAAGTTTATTAGGCAATTGAATGGAAAATGTTCTTTAAACACATTAAGGAATTTGACACTTGCCAGCCTCACTTTCCACAATTTTATATTTAACAAAGTGTCTTTAAGCAGTTAAGACAAAGCCCCCAGATGTTCTTCACCTGAGTTCTGTAGTAGACAGTAAACACAGCATGTGGAAAAATCTGCTACATCAGAAATCAGACTCTATGATTTCCCCTTTGCAAAAAAAAAAAAAAAAAAAAAAAAGGAGGAATTGTTCACTAAAATAAATTGACAATGTTTGATTTTTTTCTTATATGGCTGCAAGTTCTTGCAAAATTTATCATGATTTTTTTAGTGCAAGAGATCAAATAAAATGAAAAATAACTAAAATTAATAGATATAAAAAAATTAACAACTTTGAACCTAAAAATGTAATAAAAAGCCATCAATTGCTCGGACAACTTTGTGGACCATGAAAAATGTTCTTCTCTTTGGGACAATAAACAGCCCAGTATAGTGGTGATAAAGTGACACCTCAACACATATTCAGTGTACCAATGTGTGTAACCACCATAAAGCGTGGTCATGTCACTGCTGAAATACACATCCATTGTAACAGCTATGTGCTGATTAAAGTTCAATAATATGATAGTCAGAAATTATGGATAAATATGAATCCAAGATGGATTATTGTAGTCTTAATTGTCCAGTTGTACAACTGATTGTAACAAATTAGTACAATTACCAGGAAAAATATTTGAAACTGTGCTTCTGCCTTAATTTTGGGAAAGTAACATGTGAATACTATAAATGGACATTGTAATGAATAGTATTTCAGAGTTAATAAAATTTTCTTTTCAAATATTCCTCGTGCCGGAAAATATGGCGGTCCATACTGCACTGTACTGCTTTACAAATAGAGAATGACAAACATGCAATTAGGGAAAAGTCCGAAATGAGGTATAATTGCTTGGGTAAGAACCTGATATAATAAAAACCAGTTTTAATGCCATTATCATTTTAATGATGCTGTTATGAGTTCTGGTTTTGAAGAACTGCATTACTTATCTAAATTATTTTATCTTGGAAAATAAATGTAATTATCAAGCAAAAGACACAAGATCAAGAATCACAAAATACTCAATTTTCAAAATCTATAGGCCCAAACTCTAAGTACATTTAAAAAAAAAAAAATTATATAGATAGATAGATAGATAGATAGATAGATAGATAGATAGATAGATAGATAGATAGATAGGCCACTTCAACCAGAACAGACATACAGACTGTGCTTTCTCCAATTTTAAAACACCAATATTTCCATGTCAACTGGTACATACCAAAAAATACAGACCATAGCTGCTTATGCTACACAGTTATGGTTAAGTCAGTAATGCAGTGTATTTTGTAAAGATACTTTGTTCTAGCATTGTACAAGTATTAGAGTCAGCATGGACCTCCCACCAGCAACTGACTAATTCTGAGGAGTAAGCACATCACATCATTTCTGGATTATCCCTCCCTTTACTTGTAAAATGGATGAAATGCCTCTTGGGTATCTGGTTTGTAATTGTGTACTAATACTTTTACCAAAGCAATCAAGTCAGAAGTCTATTCCTCAAAGAACACGTTTCCTCTTTAATACATATTTTTGTCTCTGACGAGCTTTTTTTGAAAATATAATAATACAAGGAGAATTCAGTCAATTTTGCATGTATTTGTTTTTAAGCTGTTACATTGTTTTGTAAAACATCTAGGCAAAGTTTTAAAAATGGATGAAGCAGTATATGCAATAAAACATCAAAAAACATTTGAATCAACAACCAGCTGTTAAAAGGAATCTTTTAGTCCCTTATCATTTCAATATAAAATACCATCCCATAAAGCACTGTTAAATATATATCCAAATGCCTTTTTATTCTGTATATACTTATATCTATATGTGTAAAATGTGAGCAATGCAAAGAAGTCTAATATGATGTGAAGAAAAAAACAGAACTTAGTATTAAAAATCAAGATTGTTAACATCAAAAAAGAAATTTTCTATGAAAATGGTTAGAGGAAGGGTCATTGCACTTCCTCAGAATGAACAAGTTAAAATTGGCCCACTCATTAAAGAATGCCACTTCATTACCCACTTGATCAAAGTTAGCCCCGTCATTACATGTTCATTCATTAAGATGGCCCCTTCCTTGAATTACTTGCTTCTTTTATAACATTGGCCAGCAGAAGCAAGAGGAAAAAAAACCTGTGCAAAAGTGCATTCTGCCTCATTCGCTCTTTACCTGTGGTGTCGTTATATACAGTACAACTAACTCAGTGTATAACATTTGAACACCTCAACCAATGGCCAACAAGCCCACCACTGAACAATTGTAAAACCAGCTCTAAAAGAATATTCTATATATAGTATAAAGTGGCTTGACAATCTTTTAGACTTCTTGGCTGTGGCATGAAAAACATGCATTCCCTTTCTGAAGAGACTCGACTCTGCCTTCACCTACTCATCCATCAAACAGATCGCAGCAGTACCACAGACCAGTCAGCTTGGTTGTGCGTGTGAAATTCATAGAGACGTTAGATGTCTGCTTGCATGCTTATTGCTCTAAAGACACTCAAGAAAGAAAGAAAGAAAGAAAGAAGAGAGGTAAGATGGAGAGAGAGAGAGAGAGAGAGAGAGAGAGAGAGAGAGAGAGAGAGAGAGAGAGAGAAATGGGAGAAAAAAATCAAGTCTGCTAAAGACAGAAAGACAAAGAGGTAGAAAATCCAAGAAGTGAGAGAGGAACAGAAAGACAAAGAAGGAGTGAGGGAAAAAAAAAAAAAAAAGGTGTCAGAGCAACGTTAAGTTATCGCGCCAGCAGCTTGATGAGGTTAGCACACATCTCGAAGAATTCAATGGTGTGACTGCCAGGCCGTGGATATGTCTCTCCTCCTGCTGACTCAACTGAAGAAGTCAGCGAAGAAGCAAGGGAGCCCTCAGCCTGCTTAGCCCCACCCACTGGAGGTGTAGAAGGGGCTGAGCCTTCGCCCTTTATTCCCTCCTCTGATCCGTTCCGCTCACCCTTATCATTCTTTAGGGTAGTACGGTAGTTGCCAACTGAGCCAGAGCGATGTGGTGTAGCAGAACCTGACTTTGTCTCCAAAATATCATCTTTAAAAAAAAATTAAAGAATAATTATGGCAGTCAAAACACAAAACAAATACAGATGCTGTTCTTTTTCTAGTATATAGTATGGTTATCTAATTAAGACAATTTCCCATCAATTAGAATCCCCATTATTATCCATTTACACACAATTTGCTTTAATTAAATTGACAATTATGACAGAAAGTGTTTAGCACATTGACATAAATGTGTGGAATATAGAAAAATTTCCCTTAAAACACAATTGAAAAATCAAAAGAAAAAAAGGTCTGTCAATGTGTAAACATTACATCTCAATCACCTACACCATTATACTTCTAACAATTGCAATTCTTTTTAAAAATCTGATAAAAACCTGCTTTTTGAATGATTTAAGTCAAACATCATGAGACAATCTATATCAATAACAAATTTGTAAAATATTTTATTCTAGAGCAGCTTGCATTACCATCAATGCTCCTGAAGTCAAGCAGATAGGTCCTGCTGTCCACTTGGTAAAGCTGCAGGCTCATCTTGGTTTGCAGGCCCGTAACTGGGTTCTTCCTCCGCACACGGAGATAATAGGGATTGACAACCTGGAATAACACAAAATAATCCAGTTTCTCAAGACAGTATTTATATATAAAAAGCAACACTAACATGATATCAGTAGTAAGTATATTGTACTAAGGTTTTAAATGATCAGGATTCACACCTGTTTACTTAAGGATGAGTGGCATTTCATATATAAAATATACCCTAATCATTCATTTTAACAGTAAAACTTGATCATTTTTTTAGTTTTCCCATTAGCCAATCATGTGGCAATGACACAATGCATAAAATTATTAAGTAGGCCAATAACTACAATTAATTTCACATCAAGCAACAGAATGAGGTAAAATTATGATCTCATTAGCTTTAACCGTAGCATAGAGGTTGTTGCGAGATGGGCAAGTTTTCAATGTTCAGAAACGGTGGTCCCCACACAATTGTCTTTAAAGTTTGTCCAGAATAAAGCAAAAACACCCTGATTGCTGAGGGTGGGAGAAATCAGAGTCACCAGACCTAGACCTAGCCTAAGCTGAATGGAGGTCTTTACTACTTTATTATAAAACTTTATTTATTTATTTATTTTTTTTAACCAAATGTGAGGAGAAAATTCTCTCAGAAAGCACAACACATCAATTCCTGTGGTAGATAGTCTACAACAGCAAAAGAACACATTAGATCCTACTCCTGCCAGCAAAGAACAAGAATTTGTAGTAACTGATATATGAAGACAGGGAAAATTAGGTCCAGTTCTGCCGAAGTGAGCAATGAGTGTATAAGTATTACAATCTTAATGCTGGTCTTAATTGCAATTTTGGGGAGGTTATTAGGCAAAACATTTTACAAAATTGGAAGCGTTTACTTCATAAGGCATAAGAGTTAATTCTCACAAATGCTAGCAATTCTTTGTTAAACAGCAGTTAATAGTCATGCTGGTGTCACTTCATACTGTTAAAATGCACCGAAAACTAATGTGAACACTAGGTTCAGAAAGAGCAGATTGTTGCCCTTATTTCTTAGACATAAAGCATACAGAAAGACAAATAAAAATAAACACACTGCTGTAAAACACTAAATATAAGTGGAAGGTAATGTAGGGTAAAAACATTAAAGGATTGGTAATAGCTTTTCTCAAGCTTCTGGTTGACCATTAAATATATAGGAGAACTGGTTTACTTTCCCATCCTTCCTTTTACAACCTTGCAATGTTCTACAGACTTCACCCTCCAGCCTTCACTTCCACCTTACCTTCCACTCATAGTCGAGCTGCTTCATGGCCCGGCACACTTCACTCATGATATCATTAGGCCTGCTCTGGCTACGAATGCCTAAATGCCACTTAGCACGGCGGACTCCCAGGTGTTTAGACTTTTGGGGGTTCAGTTCATCCAGAGTATGACGTGGTCGTGGTGGTTGAGCTTCAGCCACCATGAATGGCACTCGCTCTGGGTGAGGCTTGGCGAAGTGGTGAGCAGGCAGATCATCAAGGAAGGAGTCAGGGGGACTTGTGGCCAGGTAGAAATCTTTGGCTTCACTCATAATGCGCCGATTATCTATGATCAGATGGTAGGCAACTGCAAGAGGATCCTGATTCATTCGACTACAGGAAAAAAAAATTAAAGAAATTAAGAGATGGATAGACAAGGAAATTGAGATTTTTTTCTGGCGGATGCTGATATTTAGAAAATCAGGGCAGCCGATGACAGATATACGATAGATGTTTTTTTTTTTGGCCAAAATGTTTGAATTATGTTAAATGTTTGAAAATGTTAAATAAAAAATTGATTAAACAACACAAACCTCTCCAATGCACCTCTCCAGTGCACTTGTTACCAGGTTTTGGTCTCCGTGCCTACCTATAGCCTAAACTACATTTGGTTGAAGGCCAACTGTAGTTTCATACAGTTCCAAAAGGTTACTCATTCTCTCTCTAAATGTTATTCACTTTCTTCTTCTAAAAGTAGCATCATATTTAACCAATGATGTATATAAGGATCCTCTTGCTATCGGGGATGGCCATATTCACTGTGAGTAAACATTTCTAACTTTATACATTTTCAAGTTTCTATGTTAGATACACACACCTGTAAAGACAGTTGAGCACCTCCTCTTCTGTGCACTCAAACTTCTCACACACCTCCTTTAGTGCTTCTTCATCAATCATATTGGTACTGTAAGATGCGTCCTCTGGAAATAGATACTTCGGTAGGTCCTGTTTAAACCACTCATCCTCCCTTAAAACAAGATGAGAGAAAAAAAGAAGACAGCCTTTAGATGCCCCCAAAACTGGTTCAGAATGTCTCAAAATTAATTAACAGCATCACATTATTTTATTATTATTTCTCTTGTTCACATATGCACTTTGCAAGTATGCAAATACTGTACAGTGGTATGAAAAAGTGTTTGCCCCTTCCTGATTTCGTATTTTTTCCCATGTTTGTCACACTTTAATGTTTCAGATCATCAAAATAGATACTTAGGTAGGTCCTGTTTAAACTACTCATCCTACCTTAAAACAAGATAAGAGAGAAAAAAGAAGATGCCCCCAAAACTGTCACATTTGAATGTTTCAGATCATCAAACTAATTTAAATATTAGTAAAACTACATGGTCCTGTGTAAAAAAGTGTTTGCCCCTAAACCTAATAACTGGTTGGGCCACCATGTAGTTTTGGATTTTGTTTTCCCTAAATAATAAAAACCTTCATTTAAAAACTGCATGTTGTGTTCACTTCTATTGTCTTTGACTAATATTTAAATTAGTTTGATGATCTGAAACATTAAAGTGTGACAAACATGTCAAAGTATTTACCATCTGTCTCTTTGGAGGTAAATCAGGACTGTTAAATTTGGTCCTACTGAACAGATGTTTTTTTTTGTAGTGGATCATTTTTCAGCATTGATGCTGCTGGAACAGGGAGGTGTTAGCACAGTGGTTAAAGCATTGGACTCTGGATCAGAACGCCACAAAACCCAGTACCACCAAACTGAATAGCGCAAGGCCCTTGAGCTGCTCATGTTGTAAGTTGCTGTGGATAAAAGAGTCTGCCAAATGTCATAAATGTAAAAGTAAAATCAGCCACAGCAGTGCAGCAGGGGTCTTTAAACAGAGTATAAAGTTACTTAAAAATAAGTGCTTAAAAATCTGAATAGAAATCGTAAACAGTTATTTAATATTTTGTATAATAGAATCACAAAACAGACAGTCAGGCTGCTTTTACAAACTTAAAGATTTAGTTTTTATTCCACTTATCCTTTGATAATGTTTGCTCCACTCTATTATACACTTTATAGAAATAACCTCTGCATTTATCCAATAAGCCAATTATGTGACCATGTGAAGACACGCATGAAGAAGCCGAGGATGTTTATATTTTTTTTGTATTTTAACTCAGGTAGCTTTATATGGAAAGCTATTAATATTATTGAGCGTCCTGGAGAATCTGAGACAATCTGCCACATTTTCGCATGTAAAACCCACACAACGTAATAAGTCTAAAATATTACAACAATTTTTATTTAATTAATTTTTTCGTTGGAAAAGTAATGTAATATAAACTGGGTTTGTAACGACTCAAAATGTAAAATATAAAATAAACAACCATTACCCAATTGTGTACAAAAATATTGCCTATGATTTTTGCACTATACTGTAGGTTCTGTAGAAACTGTTTAATTTGCCTATGAATACAGAGCAAGCTTGTTTTGTGCACATGTGGGCCTGTGTAGGAAAGAGAGAGAAATCTCACCGAATCTCTTTAATGGTGGCTCTCTTCATGGGGTCCACCTGCAGCATGTGTTTGAGAAGGCTGATAACTGAAGGGTTCAAGTACTGTGGGGTGAAGAAGATGCCATCACAGATCTTCTTGAAGAGTGTTGGCACGTGGTCATCATCAAAGGGCAGCGTTCCACACAACAGTGCATACAGGATCACTCCACTGCTCCAGATATCCACTTCAGGTCCTGCATACAGCCTAAGCACAAACATATGAAATACAATCAAATGTGTGTAAGATACTTTAAAATTAGAATCAAAAGAAGAAATATAAATAAGGGTAAACAGGAGCTGTATTGTATATGGTTGAACTGAGAATAAAAGCCTATTTGATTTGATATGACTTTATACTACTTCAAACAGTAATCCTGTACAGTCACTTTGTGCATGTACAGGATTTCTCCCCAAAAAAATTCTCTGCTAACCATATATCCATTTTAATGGTTATATATTTATATTAAATGAGTATTCAGACGGAACAACATAACTTTTTTATTTAAAATATAGCACGGATTGAGATATTTAAAAAATACTTTACCTCCCTGAGATGACTTCTGGAGCTGCATAATTCGGGGAGCCACAACTGGTCCGCAAGAACTCCCCATCCGACATCATATTTGACAATCCTACACAAATGACATGATTTTTGACGGTTAAACGCTAATGGGAGCAGTAGCTAAATGAAATCCAAAGTAAATATTAAATATAATATAAATACAAATATAATATGCTTTGCTGCTAACCAAAGTCGGCGATTTTCGCATTCATATGAGCATCCAGGAGGACGTTCTCTGGCTTGAGGTCTCGATGTACCACCATGTGTCTGTGGCAGTAGTCCACTGCTGAAATAATCTGCTGGAACAGACGACGGCTCTCCTTCTCATCGAGCTGGTGAGCAGAACATGGCATTCAAAGTTTTTCAAATCCATCAAAAGAGAATTACATAATCATTACTGCTGATTAGCATACTCATTGTGGCACTTGATGGAAAAAAAATTTGTCAATCTGTCCTAGAGCACACTATACTTTACTTATAACTTACATTCGCTTGTTTGGTCCATCCTGAATGAAAGCTTGGTTAGCAAGTGTGACTAGATATCGAAAACCATGATTTTTTTATGGTGTCCAAGATTTAGGTCATAAGAAGCTGAGATCTACATTTTAGTTACTTTGGTTAATGGTTTCTTACATTATCCACATGCTGTTTGACTACTTGCTGATAGCAATGCAATGGAATTTAGATCTCACTTCATCTCTACCTAGAAAAAGGCAGACACGTAACAGTGCTTTAAGCCTTTAGCCTCTTCACCTTTCTCACCTCCTCACCTGCACAATCTGTTTAAACTAATCAGGTCCCAAAGCTGGAACTTTCATGCTAATAGCACAAACACTACGATTTGTAATTTTTTAGACTGGTAGACTAGCGGAGTCAAGACTCCATAGTAACTCTGTGCATTGTAGAGCTTCATGACATTCTGGAAATTTGAGTCAATTATTTGCTGTCTCCTCTGCTTCTACTCTGGTTCTCTCTCTTATATGCAATTAATTTTTTATTTTTTTTTACAGAAGCTAATGTATAATATATCCATTATGTTTAAGAGGCTTAATTGCTTTATTCTATTAAACACCACTGTAACTGTGCTAGCAAATATTTATTTGCGCTAATTAGAAGCTCCTCAATAATCTGCATAAAATAACCACAAACCCCCTTCCTGTTTTCTATTGCCACACAGAAGCAAAGTCCACAAACAATCAAGCTTCACCTTGATAAGGTTAACCACCTACTAGTTGGCATGTCCCTTTCCACAAGCAGTGAATTCCACGGGAATTTTGGCCAGAAAAAGTGTCATTATCAAAGGTCACCAGACGATGGAAAAATTCATAAATGCTATTTCCAAGCCATAAATGGCAGTGCATTTGTAGCTGCCACTTGACATGAGCCTCATAAGTTTCTGAGAATAGGCTATTTGCTACACATAACCATCCACTATAAGGGCAACCTCTGTATCAGTACACAACAGTGTTACAAACCATCTATATGAAAGGGTATCTGAAACTGCATTTTCAGACAGGCCAGCTCTGACTCAGTGACTTTTCATGCTGGTGTGCTGCAGGTAGTGTTGATGCTTATTCAAAACAACTGGCATTGAAGTAATATTGATCCCCCAAAGGCAATACAAAGACATGTGTCACAGCCTCCACATTCAGATACAGTCATGGAAATACAAACGTTAAAAGGAAAAAAAAGGAAAACAACAAACATAAATAAAGAAAATATGATGTTAATATTAAAGTTAATATTAAATATTAACATAAAACAAATTACATTCACAAACCTTTAATTACACACAGATTATCATCTTGTATTTATCTATTAATTTTTGTTGACTATGTATTTAGTGAGAAAGAAAGATCTGGTCCTACATGTTGAGCTTAAAAAAATACTGGTGTACATAAGTGAGAAATTCATACCTTTCCATTTTTGCAAATATAGTCAAAGAGCTCTCCCCCAGACACATATTCCATAACCATAAAAATGTCAGTTGGTGTGCAAATCACTTGGTACCTGCAAAAAAAAAGAGCAAAAAATAAATAAATAAATAAATCATGATTGGCTTCTAGAGAACGTACATCTAAAATATACCACATAACATGGTTACTTATGGATAAACGCATAAATAAACACAAAAATAAAAAAAATCGGCTTATAATCTGTATTAGTACCGAATCATGTTAAATATTATACATGATAGTATATAGTATACATTGCATTAGCACAATAATTTGCTAAACCACTGGCTCCCAACCCGGGGGTTACGACTCCCACTAGGAGTCGCTAAATATTTTCCAGGGGTCGCCAAGCACACACAAATTATTATTATTTATTTTTTATTTATCAATAAATTTATAACAGCACGATAAATAATTCAATTCGAAATATTTTTTTAATAATGAATATGTGAAAAGAGAAGAAATTTCCTTAACGTCGAGAATTCTTTGCAGCGTATTATGAGTGGCAACGTCTAGACGTAGCTTTAAATAAAAAAAAAAAAAAAAAAAAAAGCAAAGAGAAAATATGGCAAAACACCAGGGAGAAGATAAAGATGAATGTTCTAAAAAGAAAACAAGGACTTATTTGGACAGTTACCTTGAAGCAATGGACACAGTGAGAATCGAGTGTGTAATCTGTGGTGAGAGACTAGCGAATGAAAGCATGAAGCCCTGCAAACTTATGTCAAATAGACCCCAGAACATCAGAGATGCTTTGACTAGAGCTGGAAATGAAAATAGACAGGCGACGGTTGCATCCTTTGAGTGCGCTCTCCTAATTGAAGGAAAAGACATGAAAACCACTGCAGCGTGAAAAAAACCTGCTTAAACTAATTTATTCATAAATGTTTGTTTTGTCCCCAATTCAAATGCAATTATACATGCTCCCAATAGACTGCATTTTAGATTAGCACTGAATCTGGTGCACTAAACAGTGAAAAACCCAGTTTTTATCTAACAAAGTCTCAGCTGAAGGTTAGTATTGAGCTTGGCATTTCTATACATATATACAGTATGTCAAAGTAAGTACACCCCTCACATTTCAGCAACCGATTTAGTAGATCTTCTTCTCAAGGGACAATACTACAGAAATTAAACTTAGATATACTCTGGCGATCAAAATTAGAGAACAATTAATAAACAATTGAACAATTCTGAAATAATGTCATCCTCACTGCTCAACAGTTGAAGGAGTTTTTGTCCTGTCTATACCATGCTACCAGAACACCTTTTCCACAAAATAACTAAGGCCTTTCCAAAAAAAATTATTTTCCAGAAAACACATTGATCAAAATTAGAGAACAACAATGACTGTAGCATGGAAAAAGATTACAACAAAATTTTCTGAAGGTTACAACAGTCAGCAATTAGTATGAAGCTATTAATATGTCAATATTTCAATGTTTTCAGTTTCAAGGAACTGCTTTACCCGTTTTGCTGTGTGACATGGAGCGTTGTCCTGCATGAACACTGTGGGCTGATTGGGTGATGAACGCAGGAAAGGAACCATATGTTGTTGAAGAAGGTTCTGATAAACATTTGCATTCACTCTGCCATGTAGCTGTATAAGAGGCCCAACTCCTGCTGCAGAAAACATGCCCCAAACCATGACACTTCCTCCTCCACTTTTCACTGACTTCTTTACACACTTTGGGTTCAGTCTTTCTCCAGTTTGTCACCGAACATAATGTTTCCCATCGGACCCAAATAAATTAAACTTGCTTTCATCACTGATGTGAACTTTGGACCAGTTCTCCTCTGTCCACACAACATGCTCCTCAGCAAAGCTTAGTCTAGCCTTTTGATTCTTTCTGCTAATGAGAGGTTTGGTCACTGCAGAGTGGGCTTTCAGTCCAAATGCTCTTAAACGTCGAGGCACTGTATGACGAGACAGATCCTTACCCTGTTCAGCGCTGAGCAATTCCAGCTGCAGTGGGGAAACGATTGCCATTGAGATCTGGACAACCTGCTGCCGGAGGCTTTCAGTCACTTTAGAACGACCCATCTTGCAGAGTCAGTGAAACTGGAAGGTAGGCTGACAGTTAAATAGGGGTTTGACAGATAATCAAGGAAATTAGCACCAGGTGCCAGATTAACACCAATAACTGGGAGGTATCTGAAAGTGTTCTCTAATTTTGACCAGTGTGTTTTCTGAAAAATAATGTTTTTTTTTTTTTAATGCCTTAGTTATTTTGTGGAAAAGGTGTTCTGGTAGCATGGTATAGACAGGACAAAAACTCCTTCAACTGTTGAGCAGTGAAGATGACATTATTTCAGAATTGTTCAATTGTTATAAATTGTTCTCTAATTTTGATCGCCAGTGTATATTCAATGCGAGGCTTTTATAGCAGTACAGATTTACTGTCATCTGAAAATAACTTAAAATACAGTCATTATTGTCTAAATAACTGGCAACAAAAGTAAGTACACTATAAGTGAGCACGTCAAAACTGTGTCCAAAGTATCAATATTCAGAATGTTAGAATGTCAGGTTTCCCTCAATTAACCGCAGCTCCCCATTTAGCCCCAGACCATTATATGTTACCGCCAACATGCTTGACTGTAGGCAAGACACAATTTTCTTGGTACTCCTCACCAGGGCAACACCATGCTGGACACCATCTGAGCCAAACAGGTCTAAGTCTATCATAGTCGCATCAGATTTTGAAGCCAGCATCTGTACTGTAACTCAGTTTCAAGGTTTTACCGATCTTCTAATAGTCTGAGACATCTTTGTGGAGCGAGCATAAATTCTAATTCTCAAATCCTCAGAGTTCTTTGCCATGAGGTACCTTGTTAAACATCCAGTGGTCAGTATGAGAGAATTGTACTCAAAGCACCAAATTTTAACTGCTCTAATACAAGATACACAATTCGTATGGTCTGTCAAGCAGACAAAAACATGAACATGATGAATGGTACATGTGGCTTTGCATGCTTATACGACATACAGCTGATATCACTTAGGTTGTTCTCACTTTTTTTGCCAGTTATTTAGACAATAATGGCTGTATGTTGAGTAATTTTGACAATTTAAAGTTTTATTTTTATAGTATTGTCCCTTGAGAAGATATACTAAAATGGTTGCTGAAATATGAGGGGTGTATTATATATACACACACACGCACAATAAGTGCATGTGTGGACACATACTTTCTGAGAACAGTTTGCAGATTTTCTGTGCCGATAACAAAACAAAAAACAAATAGTCTCGGTTTAGGCAGTAGTACCGCCATTTAAACCACAGAAGTAGTAGTAGTTTAGGCAGTGCACGTTCCAGTGTGCAGCACAGAGACCAGGTGAACATAGAAACTGATCAAACCGACACTGAACTGGTAGCCAAAAAAAGCTAGCTCTGAATGATGCCGATATTTTAGTTTCAAGATTACCAGCACTGAGCAGAGAAAGAAACTGGGCAAGATTTGCTAAATTAAAGTAGCTCAATCACATGGCAATATGACAAATCTGGAACAGAACTCACTGTTTCCGTGTTGGAAAAAAGAGACGACAGGCCGTGGTCCAAGAGACAGAGCTTTCTTTTATTTTTCATTCAATTTTGCTTCACCACTTTCCTTCCCTCATACTCACGCCGGGACACACACACACACACACACACACACACTCGCAGTAACGAACAGCTTTCCTTGACGCCAACCTGTAACCCACGCACATGCCTTCACCTGGCAACCTCAGCTTTCCCCACACACATCCTCATACACACAGGCAGCTCTGCCCGGCATCCATCCATCCCCCTCTCCCTCTCCCTTTCTCTCTCTCCCCCTCTTGTCTTTTACATCCTGCATAAACAGGGCCGTTTGTAGCCTTTTGGGACCCTGGGCATTTTTCCATTAAAAAGGTTAAATACATTTAATAATAATGATTGCAAAATTGCCTGACTTCAAGTATGTAAATGTGTATGCATGTATACCGTCTTAAACTTCAGCACATAAACAGGTATATAATTTAAATGGGTACGGGCAGTGGCAGGGCAGTCCCTGTTTGTGTCGATAAAATGTTTCAACTATTTTTGTGAAAATTGACATTAATGCAAATGTAATTTTGTCAAAACAAAAGTATTTTGAAAACTTTTATAGTTTTACAAAATACACAATTTGTGTACAATTTCCTCCACCTATCAAGTGGACTCATGATACCATTATATTGCAATCGCATATCGCAATATTGACCACAATAATTGCAACATGACATTTTTCCCCAAATTATGTAGCCCTAGTGTTAAACCAAGCCTCCAATCCCTGGAGAGACCTAACAATCAGCTCTGGAGGAGACAGAACAAGACACAATCGTTCATACACCGACAGCTTCAAACTTCAGGCCAACAACATGGTTACCAGTGGATGTACCAGAAATGTCAGATGTTAAGGATTTAAAAAAAGTCAGAATTGCAATAACCTCCAAATTGTGAAGGAAAAAAATAACAAAAAAAAAGTTTTTTATGTTTTTATGCGGCAGAATCGGGTTTCCATAGGATTCAGGCCAAAGAAAGAAGCAGAAAGTTTCCAAAGTTTAAAAAATTTAAACTAAAACAAAGGAAACACTTTTTTTTTTTTTTTAAAGAGTAATCTGAAATGTATTTTTATTTATGATACATACATACATACATATATATATATATATATATATATATATATATATATATATATATATATATATATATATATATATATATATATATACAGTGGAACCCGGTTATCTCGCCCTCGGTTATCTCGACAACCCTATTAAGTCGACGTTTTTGAAGTGGAACCGCCAAAAGAGAGAGAGAGAGAGAGAGAGAGAGAGAGAGAGAGAGAGAGAGAAAGAGTGTGTATGAGTGTGAGTGTGTGAGAAAGAGAAAGAGAGAGAGACAGAGAGAGAAAGAGTGTGTACAGTGTGAGTGAGTGAGAAAGAGAAAGAGAGAGAGAGACAGAGAGAGAGAAAGTGTGTACGAGTGTGAGTGAGTGAGAAAGAGAGAGAGAGAGATACACTACAATTGTATTGCGTTATTATGGAATTTTGTTATTCTGGTAGATAATGGCTGAGCTACAAACAATACTGAGCAGCACATTAAAGCTTTTATTTATTAATGAATTTATTCTTTGTCCACCCTTCATGTTTAAATGTAGATTGGGAAAAGAAAAGAAAAAAATCACAGTTTTGCATCAAGCTTTTTTTTTTTTTTTAACCGTTTTCTCAAATCTAACAGGGGGTAAAAAGCAAACCCCCTCTGCTTCCATCGCCAGCCTATAATTACATGCCTTTTGCACCTCTTAAGATGAGCTATGAGAAAAATGCTTATTTGGTCACAGGGGATCTGACTGCGGAAATACACGGCAATTAAAAATAGCTCTTTCGGCAAAGTCTTTCTGCTAGACAAAGACTTGTTTAAAAACAAGCATTTCTCATGAACCGAGCACTAAAAGTGCATCGAGTGAGTCTGAGTGCAAAAAGGAATCAATAAAAGGAAACAATGTGACTAAGAAAGTGAGTCAGAGGGTGTTTGGACAGTAAAAAGGGTGTGAGGTGAAGGCTGAAAGTAAAGAAAAAGATGTCAGACTGTGACACAGTGTGATCCAGTTGCAGGCCTCGATTTATTCAACCGTGTCAGTTATGGAATATGAATCACAGAAAGACTCAAAGGATTTCTTTTCACCTACAATACAAGGCAATAATAAACACAGAAATAATTCAGACAAGGTTATGATAGCACTGTCCTATCTAGGCTTTACCGAGCATTGAACAGAAACGACACTTACAGTTTAATTATGTGTGGGTGTCTAAAGAGCTTGAGGTTCTGGATCTCACGGCGAATCTTGCCCACTACATCCAGACTGCGGATCTTCTGCCTGTTCAGGATCTTCACAGCTACCTGGTGCTTAGTCAGTTCATGCTGGCCCACTACAAGGAAACACACAGACTGCTTTAAAGACATATGTTGACAAATAAAACAGTGTGAAAGATTTGAAAAATGTATTCAAAAATCAATCAAACCAAGTAGAACTTTCTTTAACAAGAAATATCACAGAAGGCAACAGGCCAGTTCTGACACATCATTCTAGTCATTTTCTCATCACGTATAACAGATTCTTCACACACATTCACTTAAAAAGCCTTTAAATCACACTGAAGCCCGTGTCCTGCTGCATTTCATAAACCTGGTAAAGACGCATTCAAATCCTACTCTTGCTTACCCTTACTCTTGTTTTATTTAAAAATAAATAGCACTTAAAAAGCACTTAATTAAATTTAAATGACATTACGAATATAATTAGTTTGACCTTTTACCCACAATAATAACTGCATTGTTTATGATGTACTTTCCTCCTGGAAATGGAACCATACATAAACAAAAGCTTGTGAACGACTGACCATCACACACATCTCATTTCAGATTTACTTTCCCCTTCACTGATATATCAACCCCCACTCCTCTGGGAAGAAAAAAGGTTTGGAGCATAGGGATGGGGATTTGTGCTTATTCATCCACAAGCGCATTAGTGAGGTCATGCACTGATGTTGGGTGAGAAGGCCTGGAGCAGTCAGCATTTCTGTTCATCCCAAAGTTGTTCAGTGGTGTTGAGATCATGGCTCTATGCAGGCCACTGAAGTGCTTTCATTCCAAACTTGGCAAACCACATCTTTATGGGCCTTTCATTGTTTACAATGACACAGTCATGCTGGAACATGTTTGTGCCTTCCTTCCAATGAAGGGAAGCTGTAATACCGCATCATACAAAGACAAAACTGTGGAACAGGAAATGTCTCTGACCACAAGACCCTACAGCAGAACAAAAACAATACTTTTTTCTACACACCATAAACACCTCATTCAACAAGTGCCGTTTCTGCAAAGCCACCAGTTTTTAAGACAACCCCTCTCACCCATTCCACGGATTCTTCACTTGGCTGCCATCTGGCAGAAGTTCGAGGCACATCCGTGTCACCACCAGTAGACTGCACAGTTTCTCCCTTGTGGCAGCCAGATTGCTAATCATCATGCTGCCTTCCAACACTCACCAGGAATAGTCAAACACTTAAAACCCATACCACTGAACACCTACTCTTTACAAAGCTACATAAGTCACTTTGTGGAACATTACAACATTGCTGCTATGTTACTTATACTTTACAGGTCACGTCCTGCATATTAATTCCTTGCATTGGTCTTACACGTTACTAAGTAACTGCACTGTATGCAGTTTTGTGTACTGTTATAAGTTGCACCATAGTCCTGAAGAAAACACACTGTTCCAATGTTTACAGGCTACACAGCAGAATAAAAAGAAACTTACTTCATTTGTCAAGTATTCAGAGCTACATTATTGTTTTTAACCGAAAAGTTTGGCAAAATATTTTTTTTAACTTATTGGACAACTAAAAGTATATAACGGTCAGCAGGCAAACAGGAAGTGCTGTTTCTTCACAACCGGGCATGTGGTAATAACCAGTTAGACAATATACCCTCATTTCCAGCACACACCGGCACTGTGATCATGGCTGCTATAGATCACCACTACCACTGGTTTAGTAGGGAAAAGGGTGTCTAATAAGGCAGTATGTTTGTAGCTGGTGTTTTCTGCTTGACATGCAGTGTACCAACTGCATTATAATGATCTTCTAAGGACTGCCTAATTTTAGTAAAATAATCCTGAGATTCCTTTGTAAGAAAGCAAAACCATTGTTTTATTTATAGGATGAGCATTGCATAAAATTCTGAAACACACTGGACAAAACTCAAACTTTTCAATGGCAAATAATTAAAATAAAAAGTTAGTATGATGCTTTAAATGTAAACTAAAAGTTGGGTTAGGGTTGGGGAACAGGCCACTAATAATGACAGATAAATAGAAATGGTGGAAGAACAAATAGAGATCAAAGACAGGAAAAGTGATTTGTGGACCTGAGCACGATTCAGGTAACACATTAACTTGGAAGCCAGTCAGGCACAGTGAAGTGGCTCACCGACTCGGGTAAATGGCCTCAAGTTTGCTCAATGCATTCCACAGCAGAACCACTGCGAACAAATTATAAGCAAATAATATGCTTCAGAATGTCACACAGATTTAAAAAAAAACCCACAGATACACAGCATGGACTGTAAACAACTAACCATTCTGTATGTTCTGCAAGAAAAACTGTACGATAAAATTACAGCCAGCTGAAGGAAATCTCAATTTATCAGCATGAGAAAAAATTAAGAGTATGCTTGCAAACGTTTGCGATTATAAAGGGCTCACTGGATAAACAAAGCCTCATTCACAAACTTTCACATCCACAAACACATGACCCAATTTACATTGATAGACTGTTCATTGGATTTGAAAGTCCAGCTGCCTATTTTAAAAGTTAGTGTCACAAATACTGAAAGAATCAGGGAAACCTAAACAACCTCAATACAATGTGAATGTGTTGTAGGCTTGATATTGGCCTGAAGCTGTGGACTGGTACTGGGTCATATTTTAAACGTTTCCCAATCCAATTCAGTGACTTACATGTTCAATAGTGACGGACATGGACCTCAAGTGTAATGTGAAATAAACTGCCTTACACCACACTAACGTTTCTAGTAACTGATCATCAGTGTGTATCAGTATCAAAAATGAAAACTGGAATCATTGCTTCATACCCATTTGGGGATTTTTTTTAAATCCCGGAAGTACAGGGCTCTACAGAAAATATCAAGGAAAAGTTATTTATTGCTTCTGAGAGGCTATTCTTTTATTCAGTTTTATCTGTATAGTGCTTTTAACAATGGGACATTGTCCCAAAGCAGCTTTAGAAAGAGATAAACAGATTTAAAATGATCTGTTAGCACTTATTAGTTGAGTGCCTGTAATAATAAGTGGCGACAGTGGCAAGGAAAAACTCCCTGAGAAGGTACGAGTAAGAAACCTAGACAGGAACCAGACTGGAAAGGGAAGCCATCCTTATCTGGATGCCACTGAATGTCCATTCATTGTAATTTTATCATTGTTGAGGTGTACTATTTACTGATTTGTTCACTGGTGGGAGGTTTAACGCAAAACCGTTCGTACAAGAATTCACACTTCCGATTATGTTTAGTCTTATTATTCTCGGATTATTAGGATTTTCTGTGCAGTTCCTCCTCAGATCATTCAGATCACACTGTGGGCCTGCAAATGTGACAAGATTTAAAACACAGCAAGACACATACAAACCACATTCAGATGCCAGACATTTCATGGAATCACAACCAGTTATTAAATGTAACACAGATAAAAATGCAAAGTCTTGTAGTAATGATAAATATTCAGCCTAACAGAGGGCAGGCAGATAAAAGAGGCGACACTGATCCATGGGACACTCGTTCACTTGCAGTTCGCTTTGTAGATCTTCCCAGTTTTTAAATCTTATGCTGCACAATAAGTATCAAACTGTTAAAAGAGAGTAACTGGTACATTTGTAACATTTCAGTTACTCGTAAAAATACATCAGTAATTTTCTGGGTCATAACATGTGCACATCAAACACACTTCTCAGACCAAACTGAAGGTTACACTGCTAGCCAGCTTTATTAGCCTGCACCGAGTTGGAGCCGCACCGAGGCAACAGCTGAACAGACGCCAATGACACCAAAGCAACTTATTCCCTTATAAGATTACTAACCTTTCAGTTTTGCGCAATTCATGAAATGCCCAATTCACTAAACCCTCACGAAGCTCTATTCATAAGTACACCGACCTCCATGAAAGTTCGCTATACAGGTACTGATTTACCGCTCTCTATTAAAGTAATAACCGCCTTCGTTGTATTGCTAACCCATTTAGCTAGTTTCCTAGCTTCAGCCGCACTTCATGTTTAATCAGTCCTGACCGTGCAATACAAACCCGAGCGCATCGAGTGCACCACGAATTTACCTTTCACTTTCCCAAACGTCCCGACTCCCAGCGTGTCTCCGAGAATGTAATGTCCGATTTTCACTCTGCCGCCTTCATGTTTATGTTTATCCGTCGCCATCTTCCACACATATGAGCGTTACCTGAAGCGACTAAGGACCGACCGACCGCTGCAAACGTACGGCGAACACCGCTGCTCGTGTTCCAATCCTCTTGTTTTACACATGCACGCCCTCGGACTCGCGCGCGCGCACGCTACAAGTCTGCCTTTTGTTACGTCACCGATGTGCACTCCTGTAGGCGAGGCTTAAGGGGTTAGAAGTGAGATTTGGGACAAGGCCGTAAAGTCTGATTTCCGGGTGCGCGTAAAAGTCACGTAAAAAAAAAACGAATGGGTCCTAATGTCTGTCTTAGCCCCGCCCTCTGAGGGAGCGAGAAGATCACGTGAGGGAAGGAAACCAGGACCGGAAGTGTGATGGATGTAGACCGAAATTGTATCCCGGTATGTATTTATTCTCTGCTCATGAAGTTTGGTTCAAGTTGTGTACAGGGTGTAATGTGTACTGAGGTTCTTACTTGCAAAATCTCTTTCAGAAACACTACAAACATCAGACACAAGCATACATTAAAATGGTTTACAAATTTACAAATTTTGTAAACATATTTTTTCATGATCTTTCAGGTTAAATATTTATAATTATCTATACACAGGTGAGTATATTTGCATACATGGGAGGGGGTGTCTGAGAAGTATGATGCATTGTAACTTCTCGACAAAGCAGGGTAGAACAATAAAAATGGTAACATGAAAGTTTATACATTTATCTTCACTAGAAGACTAAAGTTTATTACAGGATTAACTGTAATTGACGGGTCTTTTATTGCAGAGTACATTTGTCTTGGACAGATCTACACATTATACAGTTAAATTTGGTGGCTTGTGAAAGTGTCATTGCCTAACGGTTCCAAGTGATGTTCTCCTCAGAAATCAAGATCTCTTGAAACTGTGTGAACAACGCAGATAACTTCTGCTACATTTGTGGTGAGGTTACATTTGCACCCTAAAAGTGCAGTATGATAGTAAAAAAGGCATATCACCTATAGGAGATAAGGACAGGAGTTGGGACCCTCATTATTGTTGCATTACATGTGTAACATATCTGTGTCTTTGGCTAATTTCTTACACACGCATTTAGACTATTTCCCTTTGAACTATGGGACAGTGAGTAATGAACATGGGAAAAGATTTCACCAGGATATCGCAGGCTTGAAGAAAAGACACCAAGAGAAATGGAGTCTGTCCATGCTTGCTGATCACTGCTGGAAGTAGATACCGAATAAAGATGGAACCTGGTAGTTTTATATGATGTTAAAGCTTATATTCTGTAATTATCTGGTATTCACATTATATTTTTGTTAGTTCAAATGTATAATTTTGAGCACCTGTTATTGTGTGGTATATAATAGAGAGCAAGTGAACATTTTGTCCTTGAAGTTGATGTGTTAGAAGCAGGAAAAAGAATTTGAGCGAGTTTGGAAGGGTCAAATTGTGATGATTGCACGACTGTGTCAGAGCATCTAAAAACTGCTCTTTTGGGGTGTTCCCGGTGTGCAGTGGTCAGTATCTATCAAAAGTGGTTCAAGGAAGGAACAGTGGTGAAGCAGCGACAGGGTCATGGGCGGCTAAGGCTCATAGATGTACATGGGGAGCTGGCACAAGGCTGGCCCACAAGGCTGGCCCACATGGTCCAATCCAACTAACTGTCAGGAATCCGCCTGCCACGCCTCCTTCAGAGGCTGCCTTTGCCGCTGCGCGCTCCCAAGCACGCAGCGCAAATCGCACACAGCTGAAGCACATTATCCTCTCATTTCCTGCCACCATATAAACCTCGGCTCCATCCCAAGACCACCGTGAGTGCTCGGCTCCGTACCCGGACCTCCAGGAGGGCTTTGCTGCGTCCCAGGTCTCCAAGGAGAGCCCAGCTCCGCTCCAGGTCTCCAAGGAGAGCCCAGCTCCGCCCCAGGTCTCCAAGGAGAGCTCAGCTCCGCCCCAGGTCTCCAAGGAGAGCCCAGCTCCGCCCCAGGTCTCCAAGGAGAGCCCAGCTCCGCTCCAGGTATCCAAGGAGAGCCCAGCTCCGCTCCAGGTCTCCGAAGAGAGCTCCGTTCCGCTCCAGGTCTCCGAAGAGAGCTCCGTTCCGCTCCAGGTCTCCGAAGAGAGCTCCGTTCCGCTCCCGGTCTCCGAAGAGAGCTCCTCTCTGTCCCTGAGCGACCCCGTGAGCTCCTCTCTGTCCCTGAGCGACCCCGTGAGCTCCTCCCTGTCCCTGAGCGACCCCAAGGGCTCGGTCCCGCTCCAGAGAGTCCCCGAGAGCTCGGTCCCGCTCCAGAGAGACCCCGAGAGCTCCGCCTCACCCAAGGGACCCCCAGAGCTCTCAACTCACCTCCAAGACTGCGAAAGGGAAGTCGTCCCGTTGCCCCCGGGCTCCACCGAAGGCGACGGTTCGCCCCACAGTCTCCCTGAGGGCGATGCCACCTCTCGTTCCCCCGAGCTCTCCACTCCGCTCCGAGACTGCGAAAGGGACGTCGAACCGCTGCCCCTGGCTTCATCCGCAGGCGACGGCTCGCCCCACAGTCTTCCAAGAAGTGACGGCTCGCCCCACGATCACTCTGTAGGCGATGCTACGTCACAGACCTTCTCTCTTCCCAAGGGGTCCCCAGAGCACTCACCTCAGTTCCTGGACTATGAAGGGGAAGTCGAACCGCTGCCCCCGGCTTCATTTGCAGGCGACGGCTCGTCGCACAGTCTCCTAAAAGGTGACGGCTCGCCCCACGAGCGCTCTGAGGACCAAGTCACGCCACAGAGCTCCTCCCACGGCGACGCCTCGCTCCCGAGCTCCTCCCACGGCAACGCCTCGTTCTCGAGCTCCTCCCTCGGTGACGGCTCGCCTCGGGACCCCTCTCACGGTGACATCCTGTCTCCAAGCTCCCTGGACGAAGACAGGTCACTCCTGAGCTCCATGGAGGTTGACGTCGCACCGACGAATCCTGACGAGGTCACGACTCAATCGCTGTACTCGGTCAGGGACATCGCTCCATCTCCGGGCTCCGTCCAGAAGGTCGTCCAGCTGGTAAGCCCCGTCGAGAGCTCTGCCCTGCTTCCAGTAGTCACCGAGGTTGTCTCTCCACTCCAGGTCCCCGTGGGTGATGAGGTCCCGTTCCTGTCCTTCCTGGGTAACGCCGGTCCGTTCCAGGTTGCTGCCAGGGACGTCTGGCCGTGTCAGGTCTCCAGGGCTACCGCCTCTCAGCTCCAGACCACCGCAGGGGAGGTCGTTCAGCAGCCGGGTTTCGCTGAGGGCTTGGCTCCGCTCCCGGGCTCCGCTGAGGGCAGCACTCCACCTCCGGTCTCCGCTGTTGGTATCTCTCCGCCTCCAGTCTCCGCCGAGGGTGTCAGCCTGCTCCAGAGCTCCGTGGATGAAGTCTCTCCACCTCCTGTCTCCGCCGAGGACGTCGTTCTGCTCCGGGTCTCCGCAGGGGTCGTCTCTCCGCCGTCTGTCTCCGCCCAGGACGTCGCTCCGCTCCGGGTCTCCGCAGGGGTCGTCTCTCCGCCTCCTGTCTCTGCCGAGGGCGTCGTTCCGCTCCGGGTCTCCGCAGGGGTCGTCTCTCCGCCTCCTGATTTTTATTTGTATTTGCATTTTTATGTAATATGGCAATTTAATACACTAAATGGGTTTAGTTTTCACAGATTGTAGTTTTAGCAATAAAAATGTTAATATTTTTAAAAAGGAAACAAATTACTTGTTCATTTAAAAAAAAACAGTCTTTATTCTCTTGTAAATTTAGTGTCACTTTTTAATAAATAAAAAGTATTTTTATCTGATTACTCGATTATTCGATGTACTAATCGGTGGAATACTTGATTACTAATATAATCGATAGCTGCAGCCTTTGTTTTGACCATTTAAATTTTGAGTTATATTAAATATATAAGTTAGTTACTCTGCACACAATAATCTATAATGACAAAATAAAACATGTTTTAGAAATAAATGTTTAAATACATAAAACAAATTTTTACTTATTACCTGTTTATGTTGTACATACCTTTAAGTATTTAACTGCACTGCACCAAATATGTATCAGTTTTCTGTAATCCATGTATTTTCCTATTCCTTGTTACCTTTAAGTGTATTATAAAAATAAGAAAACAAAGTGGATTTTGATTGATTTCTTCAACAAAAACCAAAACATTCTTTCAAGCCTGCCTATTTACTGTCTGACAGATGTGTTTGATCAAACTTACAAATATAAAAAAACATCTTATTCATTCTTTATCACCACGTAATACAAATAAAAATGTATTGAATTTAATTATATTCAAGGTCACACAAATGTAAAAGTGATTTTATTTTAGGTTTTGCATTGATTAATACATTCACTGGAGCTCATTTAATGATATGAATAAACTATCTATTCACACTCTGCTGGGTATTAAACACAAGCAGAAAGAGTGCCATGACAATAATTGTCTTGATTCTTTTGGAAATAAAAGCATTTAAACTGCTGAATATAATTCAGTTTGACTCAGACATGCATAATTTCTTAGCCTAATTAGTTTTATCTCATTTTGACATAATTACTGCACTGTTTCAAAATATCTTCTACTGCATCCAGAGTTGAATCATCCTGTTTAGAGCAAAGAAAATTTTTTTTATGAACATTTAACTTTATTAACAAAATAAATCCAATGATTTTAATTCTAGTAGTCTATTTCTCACAGATAACAGAGCCAAAACCTAACCTAAACAATAAATATATATGTATATATGTGTCTACCTATTTGGTTTTTTGGGGGAGCTAAATCATGTATTTCATCACCTTGACAAAGCAGACTCTAATGTACTTCTGGAAGTGTGCTTTTTGTTCCAGACTATAAAATGCAGAAACAGGGATAGTGCCCAAACCCTACAAGGACATGAACATAAACATAGAAAATATCCTGTTAATTTTGCAGCTAAATGTTGAAGTTGCCCTATGAAAAGTCTTTGTGTTGTTTAGTGAAACTGATTTATTCTTACCTTCACTTTAATAAACCACTTGACAAATCTGCGGTCATAGAGTTCATCCTCAGTATTTGGGTCATTTAGGTTAACCTCTACCAGAAAAATACATTAAGCTATATTCAGTGATATATTCATTTAGTGATTTAGGTCACAAGCAGTGGTTTGTCAAGCAACGGTGGTAAAATCTATTCATTCTTTTTCCTTGTGAGAGAAAATGCAATAGCTATCACTGGTTACAGAATACAGCTCATCCTGGGGCACCCCCAGAAGTTCCCATGCGAAATACGAGATATAATCTTCGAGACTATAGGTCTTGACGAGTCTATTCACCCCATAACAGAGAGTAAAGCAATCCTGCAAAGAAATCTCATCTGCCACCTATACTTGCAACCTTTTTTATTTTCGCCACTATTATGTCTCAGGATAGAGATGTCGAATGGCCAATAAATAAAATGTTTTTTCCGCAAACTGTGCTTCCCTTAACTGATTGTAACACTGCTGCCACACAACAATTTTATGTCAGGTTTAGCTCTGTTTTTAAAATGATGGTAAAATCTCATGCAGATATGTTGTCTTTTTTGTTAGTACTATTACCTCTATTGATACTCACTCAGATTGGAGATGTTCACCATTATAAAGTAACCCCCCTCAGGCATGATGGGCTGCAGCCCCACACTACTCAAACAGTTTGCTAATCTTTTGCATTTGACTTAGAGCTGCTTTGGTAACTGTTTAAAGTAGCTCTCTTCTGTGCCAAACATGTTGTATTCTCTTTGAAAACACAGTGCCATGGCCTCCTGCACAAACAAATAGTTTATATTTAGGTATTCATATAGTGCTGCAGTGTCATCTAATATGTTGCATTGAAGAAAGAAATTATAGAATTGCTGAAATATATAACTTTTTAGCACTTTACAACTTATACTTTGTACTCATGTTACACTGTTTTTTTTTAAAGCATGTTTGGCAAACTCTACAATTCTTATTACAAAACTGTGCAAAAATAGTATATATTTTTGCACACTCTAAATTATGATTATTATGATAATTATTATTAGTATTATTACTTAAACAGTTTTTCCCAGCATTTTAACTTATGCAAATTGTGTGCATATCCAAAACTAAACTTCTTCCTGTCATGACAAGGTTGAGAAACACTTTTTACTAGAATGTAGAATTTCTCAATAATGTAGATTAACAATTTGCTATAAGAGTGGCACAAAGATTACCCCACCAGGACCTTCAAGAAATTAGAGGATTTGCCAAGAACTGAAAAGTATGCACATAAAAAGGAAGACACACAAGAAGCTTCTTAAATGTCTCCCATCTTACTACATGGTTACTACTTGGTTCTACAGTTTCATAACTCAAGACCTGTCATCATCAAGAACATTCACTTTGTACATTACTATGCACTCAAAATGTGTGTGTTTTTTTTTAATCCCACAGTACTTCCTTTTATTATTTTTATTATTTATTTATTTATTTTATGTTTTGTTTCAGTCTTGGGTCCCATTGCTGTCTGTCCTGTATTTACCTTTCCTTTCAGTTGTGTATCCCTGATCAAAGTAAAGAAGTCTTTGTGATTCTTTTTGGTTATTGGTTTGAGAAAGAGGAAATGAAGAGAAAATGTGAATTTTAATGTGTTTAATTACAGCAGGAAAAATAAGTATTTGACACATCAGCATTTTTATCAGTAAGGGGATTTCTAAGTGGGGTACTGACAACATTTCCACCAGATGTAGCCATCAAGCCAAATATTGAATTCATACAAATAAATCAGAACATTTAAGTATACAAGTTGAGTCATAATACATAAAGTGAAATGACACAGGGAATAAGTATTGAACACACTTCATTTAATACTTTGTAGAAAAGCCTTTGTTGGTGATTACAGTTTCTAGACGCCTCTTGTATGGGGAGACCAGTCGTCTGCATTGCTCAGGAGTGATTCTGGCCCATTCTTCCACACAAATGGTCTTTAAATCTTGAAGGTTCCTTCGGCCCTATTTTATGAACTTTGATCTTCAGTTCTCTCCATAGATTTTCTATGGGATTTAGGTCAGGTGATTGGGCCATTCAAGCAACTTGATTTTCTTTCTTTGAAACCACTTCATTGTTTCCTTGGCCTTGTGTTTGGGATCATTGTCTTGCTGAAATGTCCACCCTCTTTTCATTTTCAGCTTTCTGGTAGATGGCAGCAGATTTTTATCCAAAATGTCCCAGTACATTTCTCCATTCATCCTGCCTTCAGTAATATGAAGTCTGCCAGTACCCCTTGCTGAAAAGCAGCCCCAAACCATGATGCTTCCACCCCCAAACTTAACTGTTGGTATGGTGTTTTTGGGGTGGTGGGCAGTGCCATTTCTTCTCCAAACATGGTGTGTAGAATGACTGCCAAAAAGTTACATTTTGCTTTCATCTGACCATACTATAGTCTCCCAATAATCCACAGGCTTCTCCAAATGCTCTTTCGCAAACTTTAACCGAGCCTCAACATGCTTTTTGTTCAGCAATGGAGTCTTGCGTGGTGAGCGTGCATGGATGCCATGGCGGTTCAGTGCATTGCTTATAGTTTTCTTTGAAACAACAGTACCTGCTGATGCAAGGTCTTCCTGAAGTTCTGCCCGAGTGGTTCTTTGCTCTTGGCGAACTCTCCTGATTATTCTTTGGACTCCTCGGACAGGGATCTTACGTGGAGCACCTGATCGTGGCGGTTTATGGTGAACTGATGCTCTTTTTATTCCGGATAATGGCCCCCACAGTGCTCACAGGAACATTCAGCATTCTGGAAATGCGCCTATAACCATTCCCATCAAAATGCTTTTCAACGATAAGATTACGAAGATCTTGAGAGAGTTCTTTGCTTTTACCCATCATGAAGTCTTTCCTGTGTGCCTCCTGGGTAATGAGAAGCCTTTATAGGCCATCAATTAGGACTAAAGCAGCTGATTTCAATTTGTACTGATAGGGGGCAGGGTTTCTCTCTCAATACTGACAGATTTCAGTTGATCTCCTGGCTTTCTATGCCATTTTGCACCTTGTTATCTTCATGTGTTCAATACTTATTCCCTGTGTCATTTCACTTTATTTATTATGACTCAACTTGTATACTTAAATGTTCTGATTTATTTGTATGAATTCAATATTTGGCTTGATGGCTACATCTGGTGGAAATTTTGTGTCAATAGCCCACTTAGAAATCCCCTTACTGATAAAAATACTGATGTGTCAAAAACTTATTTTCCACGCTGTATGTTCTATCCTGTTTCACAGACATATTGCTGTGCCCATGTCAAGAAAAATAATTACTGCTGTAAACATAGATTATAATTATCGAATATGCAAAAGAGACAGACTATAAATGTACCTGAGTAGGTGTGGGACAGTGGTATACACTGTTCTGATGGATCCTTTGCAGATGTTTAAGGAGGTGTCCTGCTCCTATTGCCCAGCCCAACTGGACATGAGCTTAATTTAAAAAAATATATCTATATAAACCAACCATCACCTTTATGAAGAACAGAAGTTATAGGGGACCATACAGTATCTTTCCAAATAACAAAAGTTGTGTAAACAACTAATTACTCTGTAAGCCACAGTATAATTATATGCTTGTTTCCATAACTTAAAAACACTTTTTTAAAAGTTATTATCTTTTAGGATAAAAACTTTTGCTGCAAATGTAAGAAATTTCTTAAAAACTCAAAATATAACTCGTGTAGGATTTTTTCAGATCTGAATTGAATTTGTGAATAACGGAGTTGCGAATATAAAGTGAATCTGTGACAGCTGTAGGGGAACAGAAGTAATACATTAATGAAATATGGATAACATTATGTTTTAAAATACATAGTTAGCACTTAACATGGTTTAACAAACAGCATACCAAAAAATTGGTTATTTATCATATTTTCCCCATTTACCTTCCATCCTGTGGCACTAAAGCTCTTGCCTGCACTTCCAATAGTGACAGTGCATTCCCACATACCTGGAAAACTCGCTACAGAAGAAAAACAGGTAATTACTAAACAAATCTGTTCTCATAGGTCAAAGACATTTGAGCAACTCTTATTAATGCCTCATGTATATACAGTCATGTGAAATATTATACCCTACAATTAGATAAATGCAACCTTAACCATGTCATAATTTTTTTTAACAATAATAAAAACAAAATGGAAAAGCCACATGTGAAAATCTAAGTACATCTTGTGATTCAATATCCTGGAGAACCAACTTTAGCAGCAATAACTTAAAGTAGTCATGTGCTGTATGACTTCTGTATCAGATGCGCATTTGGCAAAAAACCTTCATTGAGGTTGGCAGGCAAATATTTATTCACAACTCTTTTAAAGTCGCACTACAACTTTTTAAACAGGTAGAGGTCTGGTCCTCAGCTAACTGGGCTATTGCTATTGATTTTGTTCTTGTTTTAGTCGTCCTGAGATTTACTGGTGTCCTTTTGTATGACCCAAGTTTCAGCTGCCAACCCTAAGCCATGCTGACATGTTTTTCCAAAAAACATACTTGTTTAATCTTTTTCTAATTGCATGTCTATGCACTTTATTTTCTTTGTTGCAATTTCTCTGAGCATTGCACAGTCTGTCCTTGGGGTGATTTGGCTGGAATGTCCACTTCTGGGAGGTTTAGCAACTGTCTTGAATGTTTTTCACTTGTGAATTATCTTCCTCACTGTAGAATAAACAACTTCAGAATTGTTTGGTAATGGCCTGATAACCCCTCCCAGATTGATAGGCAGCAACAATTACTTCTCTAGGATCATGGCTGATATCTTTCCTCATTGGAATTGTGTTAACACATAACTGAATGCTACGGAATAGCAAACTGCTCTAAAACTGGCTTTAATAGAGGTGGTCACACTTGCTGATGATTAATTATTCAAGAGCATTTAGTTAACAGCACCTTGCTGCCACTTAGCCTCTTAATGCCAATGGAAGAAATAAGGGTGTAAACACATGGCTTCTCCATTGCAGCTTGAGTTTTGTAAAAAAAAAAATATATAATAATAATAATAATAATTAATACTAATAATAAAGCACAGTGTAATAATGTTGTTCAACTGAGGTTGAATGTACCTAATTTTTAAGAACTGATAAGGTCCAGCTAATTGTTATTATGTCCTGATACGTAAAACCAACACATTCAAAGAGGATGTACAGAGGCAGAGGCAGAGGCTACAGAGGCAGCCTTCACACACCTGATATAAGTGTATTTAAAGGGATGAAAATGTATATAAATCCACAGGAGACTCGTGTTATTACCTATTTTAATATGTTGTGCTCCATCATATGTAAGCCACTCATTCACCTCATCACTGATGCAAATAACATCATGTTTTATACACAGGTCAGCTATCATCTGTAGCTCTTCCCTCTGAAATATCTGTAAAATTCAAAAAAGAAAATAGGCTACTTCAAAAACCTGTATTATGCATAATTTTTTATGGTTTCATCTTCAAGGATTTGTCATTTGTAATTATTTTTTACATTTTGATTTGGTAGGTATAATAACGTGGCCTCCTAAATGTGTTTCTTTAGACTGTAAGCAACTGAACTCTGTGAACTATGATATTGCTACTGAAAATTTTTTTTTTTGTTGTTGTAATTGGTGTCATGTAATGAGGAAGTTGGGGATGCAATTAATTAAATGATTGTCATGTAGATTAAAAAAATCCAGACCAATCAAAATTGTCATCCAAATACTGTAAATATAAAACAAGTGTGGGGTAATCAGCAAACAACATAAACTGGGCAAAAACACAACGAGAGCATGAAACTAAACCAAGATCAAAAACCAGGAAAACAAAACACAGAATAAAGGCTTGGTAAATGGCTAACAGAGAACAAATTCACTTGAATGTTTTACTTCACAGTGAGCTGAAAGAATTTGTGCTTATTATAGTCTTAATGATAGTGATTAATATGTGGAGTGTTGTATTGCGGGAGTACAGGGAGGTACATATTTCATATTATACACATTATATTAGGATGGATTTTGCAAAGGAAACAAAATTATTACCAGTATCAATATCTTAAAATTGATGTAACCATCTCTGCTCTCAGTAAAAGTAGACAGAACTCACCTTGCCTAATGGATTATTGGGATTGTTAATGATGATAGCTTTTGTATGAATCTTAAATTTACTGCACAGCTCTTCAGGACATAACACCCAATCACCACTGGACAAGGGTGGGCCAGTGACCCTTTTCTGCAAGATGCAGATAAGAACCCCAAAGTTGTTATGCATAAAACAACTAGGTGATAACTAAAGAAATGTCTGTTCTAAAAAAAAACAATAAATTTTTGTTATAGTTTTTTAAATAAAACACTCACCGGTTTAAGGGATATGTAGACAGGCTTTCCTCCTGCCATTATCGTCATGGACTTATAGCAATTATAGAAAGGTTCTAATATAATTACCTGTAAAAAAAAAAAAAAAAAAAAAAGATCACAGACGATAAATACTGAAAGAAGAGAATTACTAATAACGAGGTTACATTGGTGTACTGTTACTAAAAATCACTAAATATGTAAACCTTTAGATAAATTGAAAAACATAAATATTTTAAAATTAGATTTTTGTCAAGAACTCAATTAATGTAAAATATAGCTTTACTCACTTCGTCGCCTTCAGCAATTAGAGCCTGAAGTGCACAGAAAAGAGCTCCATAAGCTTCCACAGTTACTTGTACATCCTGCATGGGATCTATTTCCGGGCCCAAAATCCTTCCATAGAATTTGGCAAGGATCTTTAAAAGAGGTGGATGTCCCTGTGGATTACATTACACATTTCCTTATTAAAACTTTAGAAAGAAATAAAGCCAGGTTAATTTTTTGATAAATGCAATAAAAGTCAAAAGTGACAATTCAAAAAATCTTTTGGCAATGGTTTAAAATCAAGCTGAAAAAAGTTTTAAATGTAAGTTTAATAGTATAAAATAAAATAACAAAAAACTTTTGTCTTACAAGGACACGTGTGTATTGGTGCATATTGGTGCCCCTACTGACAGCATTGTAAAGAGCCTCCTTGACAAAACTGGGAGGAGGGAATTCAGGAAAACCATGGCTCAGGTTCACTACATTGTACTCAGCAGCTAGTTGGGAAAATTCCTCC